>NW_024884253.1:61146322-61334469 GCF_019232065.1 Centrocercus urophasianus
TATATATATATATATATATATATATATATATATATATATATATATATTTGAGTATTCTTCACCTAAAAGAAATCAGTTATTGTAGTAATTGGAGCTGTGCTGTTTTCAGAACAACATTTTGGAGATGAGCAATAGGGTGTGCTATAAAATGCACGGCTGCCACGTTTAAAGCATGCAGCCCATCATGGCAATTACTTCTGCTTGTCTTACTTTGGTTGATCTTAGGCCTTTGAAGTACTTTCTGTATGGTGAGGGCATCCAGGTTTAACTTGGTGTGACATTGGTGGGTGAACTGTTCTGCAGATAAATAACTTCTGCTACTTCAGTTTCATTTGGTTGCCAGTCAATCACATAATCTGTTTCTGTATCTGCAGTGTTAATGAAGATGACTTAATATGGAAAGTCAGGCGGGTATGGAATTGTCCCAGAGTGTGGTAACAGAGCAAGGTAGAAGCGGAAGAGTCACTTCTTTAAGAAGTGCAAATAGAATTAATTAGTAATAGCTGTTAATACTAATCTTGTTTAATTAGGTAAGAACCTAATTCCCTTGGCTATAAAAAAACAAAAACAAAAAACGGAAGTGTGTCAGCAAGTTTGATGACGCATCAGATTCACCGTTGTGCAAGATCATTTGAAGGAACAGAAAAAGAGATGATAAAGCTGGGTCAACTAAAGGCTAATGTACTTTACTTAGAAAGTGGTCACTGGGAAGTGATGGAGAAGCAGGATCTGCTTCTTAGGGTTTGCAACTGCCAGGTGATTAGGCCATGGCTGTAACAATTGCTGGGAAAAGAAAAGTCAGTTAAAAATGCTCCAGGGTGATGCCTCAAATAGAGAAGTGCTGATATTGTGTTACCAATCACTGTTATTACTGTGTTGCTGTTCTAATCAAACATGTGTGCTCAGTTAGGTACATTTCCTACCCTACATTGTTAAAAAATAGTAGATGCTAATAAATTGGTGATCTATACTGTGAGCACTAAAAACTCTGATTTCTTTAACTTAATAAAGCAAAAGTGGATACTGGGTGGATTGAGGTATTAGGTTTGGTTGTTGTTTTTGTTTTGTTGGTTTTGAATGTGGTAGGAAAGAGGGAATAACATTACAGAAAGGGGTAAGTGCCTCTGTGCTTCATTCAGATATGAACAAATTGTTCCAAATCAGTCACTGATTGTAGAGAATGAAAACAAGAAGAACAGACTTGGCTTTTGAAGCAACGATAATCAGGAACAGCCTTTCCCACCACTGTTTATTTAAACTCATTACTTTTAAGCACCTGAAATAATTCAAATTCTCAGTGTTGTTTGTTGAGAAGTATTTTACAGTAATTTGTGTGATTGTCATAAAGCTGTCTTCATCTTTGCTTACATAAGAGAAAATTGTAATAATATACCATGTTGACTGCAAATATACTTTTATCACTGCAGGCACAGGTAGGTCTGAGAGACTGGTTAGCGATCTGATAGTTACATCCTTTTATTTGCAGGTTGGTCTTTCATCTGTTCAAAACTTTGAATGCTTTCATAACTGAGTGTAAGAGAGCCCAAACTTCACTGCATTTATTCTGAAATACATTGATACAGTGCACAGCCCGATCTTGTGGGTGGCAAGGGCTGTGGACTTGGACCTGCGTGGGCTTCAAGGTCCCTTCCAACCCAAACTGTTCAATGATGGTTCTATGATTCTTAAATCAGTGTTGAATAAATGGTTACTGTAACACTGAATAGTTGGGTATGCTGAAATTCTTCCTCATGAAAAGATTTGTTTCATAATAGCTGTCTTGATTTTTTTTTTTTTTTTTTCTGCAGTGGCCAGCAGCATGCCAGACTCTTGCACGCAACTTTCACTTCACGGTCGATGGAAAGAGAAGTGCTTCTGCCAAAGTTTCTGATTCGGTATGTTCATACTTCTCTCTGTCTCAAGTAACAGAGTAGTTAACACCTAATGTATCAGAGATACAGAAGAAAACAGCTTGCTGTGTTGCGTCCAGTGCTTGTGTTGGTGGCGTGCTCAAGTACATAGTGAGATTGAGTTGCTGAAATACATTGCATATGTATGAATAACTTCAAATTAGCTGGAAATACTTGTGATAACAAACACATGCTTATTTTTTTCCAGATTTCTACGCAATATCCAGTTGTGGACCATGAGTTTGATGCAGTTGTTGTGGGTGCAGGAGGAGCAGGCCTGCGGGCTGCATTTGGTTTGTCTGAGGCTGGGTTTAATACAGCATGTGTTACAAAGCTGTTTCCCACCAGGTCTCATACTGTTGCTGCGCAGGTGAGAAATGAGGTGGAACATATGCTTAGAGATACCTATTATAAGAAAGGTGATAGGGATATGCACAGGAGCATTGCATATCACTGTGGCCTCTGTTAGTATTATATCTCTCTCCAAAATAATTTCAATTAAATTTATACATGTAGCTTCTGTTTAGTTCTCTTTTTTGTTGCCTTCCACGTAGCTTTGCAGGTTGTTTTGTTCCTCTGAACAGAGCAAAATAAATGTGGCTCTGGGCTGCCTGGTCTAGTGGTGGGCAACCCTGCCCATGGGAGGGGGGTTGAAACTGAATGATCTTTGAAGTTCTTTTCAACCCAAGCCTTTCTACGATAAAGAGCCATTGCAAAAATGATAACTTGCATGCATTTTTTTCACAGCCTCTTTAAATCTGTACTTACTTGTATGTAGAGGCATAAATGACATGAAATTCTAACGGAAACCAGGGAAATCTAATAAAGCTGTACTTCACAGATTTAATTCCAGGAAAATGTGTTTTTACTTTCAGGGAGGGATCAATGCGGCTTTGGGAAACATGGAAGATGACAACTGGAGGTGGCATTTCTATGATACAGTGAAAGGATCTGACTGGCTGGGTGACCAGGATGCCATACACTATATGACTGAGCAAGCCCCAGCTGCAGTGATAGAGGTGAGCTTTGCTGGCATTGATGGTAACTATTTACAACGGACTAGTGCTCAGAGTGGTCTTCTCTCTAGAAACACAGTGAAGTAACTTGCTGCTCATTATGCACAACTGATTCTTGTATTTGATTTAACAGCTGGAAAACTATGGGATGCCATTCAGTAGAACAGAGGAAGGAAAAATCTACCAGCGTGCATTTGGAGGACAGAGTCTGCAGTTTGGAAAAGGAGGACAGGCTCACAGATGCTGTTGTGTTGCAGACAGGACAGGACACTCACTCTTGCATACTCTGTATGGCAGGGTAAGGAGTTATGAAGTAAAACTTGAGTTGTTTGATTTTTGTAAGTTTTGGTGGTATTTTAATTCCTTTTTTTGAATGGTATTTTCTGGCATTGGATGTACACAAAGAAACTTGCATGCCTATCAGTGAGGAATCTGGGAAAACTTCCTTTTTTGTGCCTTCATGGTGCCATGGCAAGGCACCATGGAAGGGTATAGGCTATGTGATGCTTGCTTTTTTTTCTTTGTCAGGAGGACACAGAAATTAGAATATATTGAAAGATTGTATTTGTAATGGATGTCTGTTGAGGAGACAGTGGATGTTAAGTAGCTGTTAGTTTTGTGGTCTGAAGTAGTTCTTTGTTTTTACTGCTTCTCTATCTGTTCACTAGATCCAGACAGAGTTTATCTGAGCCTTCCTCAAAATCTCTTTTTTCCTCCAAAAAAGCTGATGCAGTGGCATGGGGGAACTCTGATAAAGGATACCAGGCAGCATTTTTTTCCCTTATAAAACGGAGCAGGGAGAAATTAAGCATAAATGCATAAAGGGCAACATGGTCTTCCAGAGTTTTCTCTATGGAAATAGATGAGTGGACTTGTAGTTGATTCTACAAACTGCAACTGTGAAATAACGTCATTCTTCTTAACTGGTATTAAAGTACTTGAAACCTGAAGTTCATACCTAGTAACTAATTATTATTTACTTAGTGGTTAGCTAATTCCTGTCCTTCAGGTTACACATGCTGCTGCAGTAAAAACGCTCAGCAGTTCTGATCCTTGAGGGCATGAAAAAAATGTCTTTAGCTTGGTGATGCCTGCTGGCTGTTAATGGCTTCTGGAGGTGTATTCTGCTCTTCTGAGAGATCTCATAATACGTGCTTGTACAAGCAACAAGCACTGCAGCTGACTGAAGTGCTGCCAAACAGTGAAAATTCATCCTGCTGACTAGCTATGAATTCTCAGAATTGAGTGGTTTGTTAACTATATGCATTTGAGCTAGATTAGACTTGTTAGTAGATTTTTATGGAGATTTCTAAAGGAAACTGACTTCTCTGATGGTCGGTGGAAGGTTGTTTTTTCCATTGTGATACAGTCTGTTTGCAGTTTTATAGTTTTGAGAAGAGGCTACTTAGGTGTGTGGGGTTGTTGTTAAAATTCCTTTTTTTTTATTCTTTTTCTCCAGTCTCTAAGATATGATACCAGCTACTTTGTTGAATATTTTGCCTTGGACCTGCTGATGGAAAATGGAGAATGTCGTGGTGTTATTGCTCTTTGCATAGAAGATGGCACTATACATCGTTTTAGAGCAAAGAACACTGTCATTGCCACTGGGTAATGTAACATTTGTGGTAATCTTGAGAGTGCTGCTATTTAGAGGGCTGCGTGTCTTGTACGTGTGTCTGACTCCACAGTATGGAGATGACACACTGACTTGAAGGGAAAAAAAAAAAAGCAGTTATGTTTTTCCCCTTCAATCAAAATCAGCATTACTGTGAACTCCATCACTTCCTCAGGGGAAAAAGCATTATTACATTTGTAATGAGGTATAAATTTAATAAGAAGCCTAACTGTAACTTCTAGAATAATGACATAAAATTGAAACGTGTAAGAGCATTATGTATGGTCCAAATGATCTTAAATTTCTAGAAAATGTGCTTTAGAAAGGAGAGACATTGTGATGTTGCCAAAGTATGTATATCTCTATAAGATTCTGAGTTTCTAGTAGTAAACAGCTTTTTCAAGGTTCTTGAGAATCTGTTTTATTAAGATGACAAAACTGTTAGTCTGATCACTGTGGGATGAAACTGTCAGAAGATAAGTGTAACTTTACATCACTGGTTGCAGGAATTTGTGTATGTGTACTGGAGCACTATTTGGATCAGAGTTCTGCTGCTCATTATTTCTTATCTGTTTCAGTATGATAGATAGGTTTGTAAACATCTTGCATAGAAAAATGAGCTTGCTGGTTGAAATTTGGCTTAATTAAAATAACAGTGGCTTTAATACTGAAGTAATTTGAGCTACTTACAATAAGTAGTTTAATATTTCTTGTGAGATTTTATCCTGAAACTGGGGAGTATTGGCAGTGCTCAGAAACGTTGGAAGCCAATATCTCTGCTGTATGCAAGAGAATTTACTGTTAGTGAATTTCAGGGAAGCAACTTTTCAGATCTAAGCATGTCAAATCAGGGCCATGCGTATACATATGTAAGTCATTTTGCTAAAACTGCTAGTAATAGTTTAAATAGAGACTAATCTTTCTCAAGTAACTTTGTCACTAGCCATTTTTCAGATGAGGCTGACTATAACAGGACTACATCTTTTGTTCTAGTTGAACTTAGGAAAAGCTAAGTATTTTGATACTACACTTAGGTGGTTATCCCTTACATGTTTTGCTTATTGCTCTTTTCTAGTTCTATCACTTTGCAGACAGTATAGTTAAAGAATAGAATAAAGATTGGATATTTTTGGGGGGTAATTTTGTTAACTGTTTGTGTTCTGCAGGGGGTATGGCCGTGCTTACTTCAGCTGTACATCTGCTCACACTAGTACTGGTGATGGCACTGCTATGGTTACACGAGCTGGCCTTCCTTGCCAGGACTTGGAGTTTGTACAGTTTCACCCTACAGGTACGGAATATAATTGCAGACTATAAAGTAATACAGGTAACTTTCTTAGTATGATGATTTTCTTTTTTTTTTTGGTGGTTTTAAAGTGTGCTGAAGTTAGTTTGCACTTTGTTAATTGCTTGTAGGGGAATGTTCAGACTTGTCTGCAGCTGTTGTAGAACGTAAATCTGAGAGTAAAACTATTCCCATATGAGAGGGCACAGCTGATGTAATACCAGTGTTAAATATTAAGGTGCTGCTTTTTCGAGTTGAAACCCCTTTACCTCTGAAATGTGTGCTGCTTCTTGTGCTCAAAATAAGAAGTTTAATAATAAATAAAGGAAAAGTGGGGTAGATTCATATCCCTAAGGAGTTTCATGTGAGAATATGCTGTGAAAATGGGGTAGTTGAAGTAAAGATGTATATTTCTGACCGGGGTTTCGTAGCAGTACCTAAACGGGAGGCAGCAGTGGTCACAGACTAAGAAATAAAGATCTATTATTTTTTGCTTGTTGCTAAATAAATGCTGAGTTTTAACTTTTGGCAAGTGGTGATTTTTTTTTGTATTGTTTACTTCTACAATGTTATTAGTTAATCCTGTGTCAAGGATTATGTCAGTGTTCATTTGATGTAACTGAGGCTTTTGTAGTCAGAGAAGCTTTATTATTTGTAATTCTGTAGCTTTTAATATAATTATCAGGTGCATGGAATGTCAGCATTTTTATTTTTCTATGATGACCAGTGCTGAAGACTCTTATTTCTGATAAGGAAGGTCTTACTGAGTAAGCTTTTACATTTGACACAGTTTGAAGCCTTCCTGTGCTGTCTTAGCACAGGAGAAGAGGCAAGAAAGATCAGTAAGCAGAACTTGAGATGATCAATTTTGGAAATCTTGAACAAAGTAATTGATGAAGGTCTACAAAATCTCTGAGAATTCTCCTTACATATTGACAGGTGCAGATCTCTTCTGGTTGCAATACTGTAGATACCACAAGTCTTCCAAATGAACTTGCTCACTGTCCAGTAAGAATGCTTGATAGGAATAACTTTACTTGTTTCTTATTGGCCACAGGTGACAGTTATTAGCAGGTAATACTAAGGTAGAAAAAAGTCTAGCCATGTGACTTGTTTGCATTACCTTGCTCCTGCAATCTTGCTTGTCTTGGTTAGGAAATTCTCAAATCTTTTATTCCATGGCTATTTTCTTTCTTTGCAGGTATCTATGGGGCTGGCTGCCTCATAACAGAAGGATGTCGTGGAGAGGGAGGTATTCTAATTAACAGTCAAGGTGAAAGGTTTATGGAGAGATATGCACCTGTAGCTAAAGATCTGGCTTCCAGGGATGTTGTGTCTCGCTCTATGACCATAGAGATACGGGAAGGAAGGTTAGTTAAATATTCTAATAAAGCTTCAGAATGAATGCTTCATCATACTAGGTTATATGCAGTGCAGTAGGCTTCTTTGTTAAATACCTGAATACTGCATTTGGCACAAAAAATTCTACTTATTCTTTCCTAATGTGCCTTGGGAAGGGGAACGTAAGATGTTATGGATTTTATGATCTAATTCTTTGTGTCTAGGGACAGTTGTTCAATTATCACATCTATCTGCGGAGATGCAATTGTTTAAAGTCTTCAGTGCTGTGAATTGTTGTTGAAAAAAAAAAACCTGGATATTGAAAAATACACTTCTGCCAAGGCCGATGGCTTTAAAATATGCTAGATATTTATTTTTTTTGTTAGAGATGAATTTTAAAATCTTTTTTTTTTTTTTTTTTGCAAAGGCTATCTATCAGAAATGAAACAAGTTAGCTTAGAAAAATTACTAGCTTTTGCAGAATTTCTGTTATGTTCCAATGCTGAAATTCTTATTTTATAGGGGTTGTGGTCCTGAAAAAGATCATGTGTATTTGCAGTTGCACCATTTACCACCCCAGCAGCTGGCAACTCGTCTCCCAGGGATTTCAGAAACAGCTATGATATTTGCAGGAGTTGATGTCACCAAAGAGCCTATTCCTGTTCTGCCTACTGTGCATTACAATATGGGAGGTATTCCTACTAATTACAAGGGACAGGTAAGTAATACAGATCATTTTTAGTGGCTGAATTTTCATCTGGTTTTAGGAAATTGTTATCCAAATGTAAATATAAGAGTGCTGAATAATATTAATTTAATGTTAGAGCGTTTAAAACACACAGTGAAGCTTGATTTTGTAAATCATGTTCCAGTTCATCTGGAGATGAAGATCTGGGAAACTTGTAAAATAAAGTTAACAGTCACTGTGTATCTGTCAGGAATTCTGACTTTCAACTTGAGGATAAGATGCAGTTGAGGGATCAAACTAGGACTCTGTTACAATTAAGTTGATGCATATTAATTCTCTTTACCTCCTGTAATCACAGATTCCTTCAACTCAGACTATTTAGATATCAACTTGATAGTCTCAGCTGTTGCATTTATTTTTTTCTAGTACACTGCATCCTGCTTTCTAAATACAGCTTTTCCCTTGGTAATGTGTACAGGTCAGATTTGTATCTTGCCATTTTCTAACATTCTGCAGAATTGTGAAGTAGTATATGGTTATGTTAAGTACTGTTGAATAAAGTATAGATTTTAGTGCTATCTGTATTTACGTAGTGTTATTAAACTAAGGTGTTAATAGATCTAGCTTTGGGGAAAACTTTAGATATTTGCACATGGCACTTGAAAAATGAGGATGCTTGCATTCTTCAGCTGTTTGAGAAATAAGTGTTAATTGGCTGTCTGCAATGGTAGGTAATCACTCATGTGAATGGAGAGGATAAGGTGGTACCTGGCTTATACGCTTGTGGGGAAGCAGCGTCTGCGTCTGTCCACGGTGCTAATCGACTTGGAGCAAACTCCCTTTTGGATCTGGTGGTCTTTGGTCGTGCTTGTGCCCTTACTATTGCAGAGACCTGCAAGCCTGGTAAGTGTTAGTGTTTGTCTTACTATTATGGAGGTGTTTATGATTTGCTACTTGCTTTACAAGTTGCTACTTACTTCAAATTCAGAAGGCAAGACCAAGACTATTATTTGTTAGAAAATGGAAGAATCGGTATTCATACTACTTATATGCAGATTCTTAAGTGTGCTACTGCTTGTCATTAAGGCTTGCTTTGTGAGCTTATCCACTTTAAACTGGTACTCTCAGTGCTACTGGCAAAAACAGTTGAAATTTTGCACTTCAGTATAGTATGATGTTGAACATGAAGACTTCTCTACATTCTGCACTGCATATTCTGCGTAAGTGTCCTTTGCTTTCCCACTTCTTTCATTTAGTGGGATTTGCTGCTACCTTGTTGGTATATGAGGTGGACTGCACATGCAAGTGATAGGAAAAAAAATAGTCAAACTTGTATTACGCTTTTCCTCTATATATGTGTTATCACTGTTGTATGTAACTTCTTAAATGATTTGGTTCAGCAGTAGCTACTAAACTTGAAGTTAAAAACAAAACAAAGCAAAACCCAAAAACAGTGAAACATTCTAAGAGGCAGTTACATTGCAAGAGTGGCTGAATTCCAGTAGTTTTTAGCTGTTTTCTCATAGTTTGACCATGCAGAGTGAGACTGATAAAAAATAAACAGCAGCAAACCTCCACCTTCCTCCCCTTGCACCCAGCATGTATGGAGTGGTCTGTGATGTAATCCCCTTGGATCTAGCAGTGCTTATTGGTTCTGGGTTGTACAGATGTTTTATTTGGATTAGTCCTGTGGCTCCTCTGAGTTTGAAATTGTGGGAAACTAGTCTGAATGCAGAACTGCACAGATGAAGTGTGTTAGTCAGATATTGCTTGTTTGTTTAGTTTAATGATGTTTGTCAACCAGCAACAGATGTTTTCTAGTGTTGGAGAGGAGATGCAGAAATCTCATGTAGCTGCCAAGTTTATTGGTTAAGTCCTGGTTGTAAACAGGGACCAAGAGAAGATGGGAGGTCTGGGGATGAGAAGACAAGGTAAGTATAGGAGGGAAATAATGAGCTACATCCAGTGAAAGTTATTGCACAGTTCAGGAGAATTTGCACCAAGTGCAGTTTTTAAGGAGTTAGCAGCAGAACTTAGCCTGACCTGAAATTTCCATACCAACTATCACAGGAAAATAAAAATAAAATATTCCACTAGGAACTGTTTTTTAAAGTGCTATGAAAACTATAGATTTGGGAAAATTGCAGTCAACTTATGTCTCAGACAAAGAAAATAGATCTGAGTTACAGTCATTACGACTTTATGAATCTGCCAGAAACATTCACCTACTAAACTCACTGAAATTTTCTTAATAGGAGAACCAGTCCCCTCCATTAAACCAAATGCTGGTGAAGAATCAGTTGCTAATCTCGACAAATTAAGGTTTGCTGATGGAACCATAAGAACTTCAGAAGTGAGACTTAACATGCAAAAGGTAAGCTTGGTCAACTGTAAGGCAGAAAAAAATTCCTAAGTGACCACTTTTTTTTTTGCCTTGCAGAAATTAAAAGGAGTTATGAGAAGATGTAGGTGTACAATAAAGCTGTATCTCTGTTTTTTTAGCTGTTTCTTTCCTTTGTGAATATTCTGTTATCCCACAGTATAATAGAGAGGATTTTCTTCTGTTTGGGGTAAAGAGAGAAATGTTTTCTTCAGGCTGCAAACGTGCCTGAAGTCAGAAAAGCTCTGTATCAAGCTCTGCTAGAATTAAATTATGTGGAATATTATTTACGTATATGAAATTGATTATTTTTTTTTTATTGTCTTGCAGACAATGCAAAGCCATGCCGCTGTATTTCGTACTGGCCCTGTACTACAAGAAGGCTGTGAAATACTTAGCCAAATTTATCGTGATCTGGCTCATCTAAAGACATTTGACAGAGGTAATTTGGTAGCAAAGAGTTACTGAGAAAGGTGGCTTTGTTTGCTTTCCTTCCACAGACCTTCTGTTTTCTTTTGTTTAAAATTGACTCTATTATTTTGACTCTTTAGACTGCTAATTGCTAAGCATGGAAATCAGCAAAGTAATTGATCTTATTAGGCACTCTCTAATTGCGTACTACTTCAAGGAATGTGATGTGAATTTGTTCAAATACTAAGGGGAACTCCATAAATGTGTTTTGAAAAGGCCAGTGAGTTGCAGAAAGGTGGCGAGACACTTTATTTTTAGATTGAATGCTCAATTTTATTTCTTCATCTGAGCAAATAGCTCTCACACAGATACTGTCATGTCTTTTAGTATTTCTTAAGATTTGATGAATTAAGTGCAACAATGGTGTAGGTTTTTTCTCCTCAAGCTGCGTATTTCTTTCCAGCTGCTATGTCCTTTTTTAGACATGTATTCAAACACTGAAATTAGAACAGTCTGTCCTGGACAACTCTCACCAAGCATCAAGAAAAGAAGTGTTGTGATATAACATAGGAAATAAAATGAAATATATTCATGTAAAGAACGTGGGGTCTGCATTGGAGGTGCTTAAGGGGAACCATGTATATCTAGCAAGCTGGCTTCTTTTTTCAGTCTGAGGGGGAGCCCCTGGGTTGTCTGGGTCTTTTAGACAACCACTTTAAAAAAAAAAAGAAAAACTTAAATAACCCTCTGGCCTCATCCTGTCAACTGAAATGAGGTGTGGGAACTGAATTGTAAGTTGTACATAAAGCAGGTGAGAATTGGTATTATAACTTGGTCTCAGAAGTGCACATGCACTTGTATTGCACCTGGATGTTTTTTGTAATAGTTCTAGATTTTTTTTCTAAGGTTGTAGGCATCAGTGTAGAGCCTTCCTGGAAATACTGAGTAATTCAGTATTGGAGCACTGCGATTGCATTCTGTAGAGCATGGACTAGTTTGACTGTGTCTCAATACTAGATGAGAAGTAAATTAAGAAAAAAATGTTTTGTAGAACACCTTCCACAGTGTTTCAAATTTTACTAGGTATTGTGTGGAACACTGATTTGGTGGAGACCCTCGAACTGCAAAACCTGATGCTTTGTGCTCTACAGACCATTTATGGTGCTGAGGCTCGCAAAGAATCCCGAGGTGCTCATGCCAGAGAAGACTATAAGGTATGTATTTTATGTGGCCTGGATGTAAGATTGCATTTGCTATCCTTGATGTTCCAATGCGTGCACTGGAATGATTAGGGAGATCTGGAACAGGACTACAGTAATAATAAAGTCGTGAATGTGCAAACAGGGTTGAAGACAGAATAATTCTATGTAAGGAACGTGATTTTAATACCGAAGCTTAACAAGGACTTTGAGTTTTGGCACAAGCAGTATTAAAATAAAGCTTGCTGGCTGTTAGGAGGTGCATTACAGTTGCAACCAATAATGTGATTCTAAAGTGATTTGCAGATGCCCATTTCTTGTCTGTTTTAACATTTCCTCCTTAGCTACGGGTCGATGAGTTTGACTATTCTAAGCCACTCCAAGGCCAACAGAAGAGGCCATTTGAAGAGCATTGGAGGAAGCACACCCTTTCATCTGTGGATGTCAAGTCGGGGAAGGTATGCTGAGTCTGGTTGAGAGTCTCCTTGTCAGTAGGAAGCAGTTCTGTTGGTCAGCTGTTGATAGCATTCTTTTTTAGATATATAGTTATATATCTATATATATAGATATATAGTTGTCCTATATATCTATATATAGTTTTCCTATATATATATATATTTTCCATTTCTGATCAAGCTTTTGGTTTTGATAGATTCAGTTGGTTGGTAAATGGGTAGAACTTAAATGTTTATTGAGGGTTACCATATGTTTGCGTTCCATGGAATTAAATGAATAATGGGGAAATGGTTTAACATAAGTCATTGTAGCACATGTTATTTGGTCATTCCTGTTAACTAGCCTGTCTTTGTTACATATGAGATTCCTTTACCTTGATTTTTATTCCCCCCCTCCCCCATTCTTTTTTATTTTAGGTTACCTTGAAATACAGACCTGTAATTGACAGAACTTTGAATGAAGAAGACTGTTCAACTGTTCCACCTGCTATTCGCTCATACTAGTAACTTAGATTCAACTTGCAGTCCTCTCCCAGAGAGGGCTGGTGTACATATGCATAGCAGAAGCAAATCAAAATACTGCTCTTAATTATCAGTGAATGGAAAAATGTTGCTTCAAGGTTTTGCTAACTTCTGTTCCTTGGCTTACTCCGTAACTATGAAAGTGGAATGCAGAACAGCTTGTGTTGTTTCACTCATCTTCCACAACTCAAAGGGAAAACACAAAATGTGTCTAAATAAAAGTCATCAGAAGTTTTGTCCCAGTATTTGTATTTATTTTGAATATGCTGGTATGTAATTATACATGCAAAATAAAGGCAGTTATTTGTGAATTTTAAAAACAAGAAATGTATTTTGAGTTTAGGCAACTGTCTAAAATTGCTGACTTCAGCTAATGGGAAAATAATATGGTGCTGAAGTAATTAATGTTAGAAATAAACCAAAAGTTATAAACTTGTAGAAATTGTCGTATTTCTGTTTTGCAGAAGGAAGCAAGATACCCAGCTGGAAGTGTAAGTAGAAATTAATACTAGTACTCACTATTTTAAGTTGGCTTTCTCAGAAAGACTGGGCCAGGCCCTGGAAGGATGTGCAGAGATGGAACTGAAAGGGATATGGTTGAAGGGAATAGGTTGGTTGTTGAATTAGGTGATTGTGGAGGTCTTTTTCAACCTTTGTGATTCTATGGTCTCTCAAACTTCTAAAGCTTGTGGCTCAGTCCTCTCTTTTCTCTCAGAGGAACCACTGCCTCCACCAAAGCGTGGAGCACTGCTGTACTTGCTTGAGCAGGAAGAAGAAAGGAATTACATCCGAAACTGGCCGCTGCGTAGCCGGCGGCTAGCCACCCGGTGCTGCCTTTAAATTGGAAGGAAGCATCGTTTTCCGACCGGAGCTCCTCAGCCATTCGGCTCCCGCAGCAGTCGATTGGTCGGCAGCAGCCCGCGTGCCGATGGCTGCCCTCCATCCTGACGCCCATCCGGGGCGGTCCGCTCTCTCCTCCGCCCCCGGCGGTCTCTCCCTGCGCCGTCACCATGCACCGCTCACTCCGCGCCTTCCGCCGCTTGGGCCGCTGCGCCGGGCTCCTGGCGTCGCCGCCATTCCCCGGCACAGCCGCCGCCAACGCCGCTCGCTGGACCCCGCTGCGCGTCGCCATGGTGAGCACCGGGCCGGGCCGGGGGCGCCGTGACCTCTGTCGGGACAGCCGTCCTCTCCGCGGCTCCGCCCCTTCGGCTCTCCGCCGCCTGCGCTGCCTGGGGGCGCCGGGCCAGGCGTTTAGCCGCGGTGGTGTGAGAGTGGCGCCGGGAGCGGTCCTGCGCTCCGCTCGCTGTTCCCTGCCTGCAGCGCGCGGCCTGCGGAGGCCCGGTGCCCGAGCTGCGTTGCCCGGCTGTTATCTGTGGTGCCCGTAGGGGACGGGATTTGATGTGAGCGGGGCCCGGAGCTGCCTGAGCTGCGGCAGAGTTCTGGCGTGCGGAGCTGCTTCTAGAAAAATCAGGAGAGTCTTGCGGGCTGCTCGAGAAGTAGGGAGGTGCTTCGGCTGTACCCGAAAGCGGTCTGTGATCTCTGCCAGACATCCTAAATTAGTTTTTGCGGCTTGCTCGTTGGCTGTTGGACTGCTGGGGGAACGTGAATGCTATTCCATAAGGGTCTCTGAAGCTGAAAGAAAGCATTATGGATTTATGGATGTCCAACCTTTCTGGCTTGCCTGGGCTGCACTGAGTGAAGAGGAATTGTATTGGGCTACATAAAAGGAGTGTAATATAATTATTATGTATAAGTAGCAAAAGTTTTTAATATTCTTAATTGTAACATAAAAGGGAGGCAACAAAAGCATGAAAACTAATTGGGAAAGAACTTTTGATAAAGGCAGGTAGTGACAGGATGAGGGGAAATGGCTGTAAATTAGCAGAGGGTAGATTTAGTTTAGATATTAGGAAGACATTCTTTACTGTGAGTGTGGTGAGACACTGGAGCAGGTTGCCCACTGAGGTTGTGGATGCCCCCTCCCTGCAAGCATTGGAAGCCAGGTTGGATGGGACTTTGAACAACCTGGCCTAGAGGGAGGTGTCTTGCAAAGTAGCAGGGGTTGGAACTAGATATCTTAAAGGTCCCTTTCAACCCTAACCATTCTGTGATTTTGTGACATGTATGTTATAGATAGTGGCCTTCTTGCACTTGCTGAAGGCCCAATACGTATGCAAGGCAGCAGTCTGACAAGAAGTGCAGTATTGTGATCTTTGCAGGTCAGGAATATGCCCTGTGCTGCACGTAGGCATTATTAATTGCTTGAGTTTAGATAACATGTGTTAGAAGTTAGAGCAAAATGTTCCTCCGAGGATTAAGAGTTCAAACTATGGGAAAATTTTGTATGTTTTTATTTCCAAGAGCACTACCAAAAATGTACCAACCAATATTTAAATGAGGGTGGAGGGAAATAATGAACCAAAGCTCACGCTTTTTGAAGTTTGTAGAGAATTTCTTGGCAGCAAGATTAATATTTTGGAACAATTTATGTCGCATAGAATGTAGTGTGCCTGTGGCCCTATTGAGGCAATGCAATAGCCATTCAACTTAAAGCTAAATTGCACAAGCTGTTCCTAAAGAGTAAATATCAGAATTTGGGACTCAGTTGATAATATAAAGGAGAGTAGATAAGCACAAATTCCATTTTCTGCCAGTTTTTAAGGACTGTTTCTGACATGGTATAAAAAAAAACAAACAAACAAACAAAAACAAACAAACAAACAAACAAACTATTCTTTGAACTGAAATACTTACATCCAAAAGTTGTTACATCTCCAATGAGAATATAATTTTCTACAGGAAGCATTACAGCAGCAGTTCTGTTTGAATTCTTCCAGTGTGTGATGGTGCAATCAGTCCTAGCTGATCAGTACCCTGCAACAAGGCAAGAGGACAGTTATGTTTGCCTAACTGTTAACTTTGGACTATGGGTGCTTGGAATTTGGCAGAAACAGAACATATCTCTATAGAAAGCCTTATGTTGTCTGCTTACCTGAAGTGTCCAGTTACCAAAAGCAGGGGTTTTAGAGACCAGTAGACCAGTGGATATCTGTGATGTGTTTTTCTTTAGCATGTATATGAACATTAAGTGATTAAAACAGAATAGAGAGGGTTAAGAATTGTCAAAAAGGCATATTGATCTGTGCTCTGTGTAGTCTTTCTGTGGGGTCAGGGTCTGTGGGAAGGTCAAAAGCAAGTTGAGGGGAGCAGGACAGCAGTACACGAGTTAACCCTTGGTGTTTGTGGGCTGGGCTGCAGTTTCTTTTGAGTCATATGCAACATCTGCACTGCAAGAGAGCCCTGAGCCCTGGGGCTGGTGGCTCTGTTACATGGTTGCTGGTGTACCTAATGGCAGAGCTTCTCCATCTGGCTGGAAACACTGCCCAGGACAGTAAAATATGGAATACTCCCACCCACCGCTTGCTACCTGTGATGGTGTAGACATGGACAGACTGCTGGAGAGTTTGTGCTGTTCTGCACAAACTCAGCTGCGCTCCTCTCCAAGAAGTCCAAGACCCACAGAATGAGGAGAAAGTAAAGCTGACCAAGGGGAGAAACAGTATGGCTTCAGCAGTGGACACCTAGGGAAGAGTAAGAAATGTGCAAACATATAAAGTGCTTTCTTCTTTCACTTACACGGACTTCTCATTTTCAAATCAAGGACTTTTCCCGAGTCTGTGGTTTCTCTGTGTGATAACCCAGTTCAGATGTTTTTTTCTGAGTGTGTATCTTGTCTGTCTTGAACACTTGCAAGCTTCTTGCATCCACAACATCAGTTGGCAAGCAGTTTTGTCCGTCTGTGTCATGTGTGAAGTAATGCTTCTTTCTGTTACCTTGAACCTCCCCCCTGCTACCCTAATATTGTTGCTCATATTGTACTGGAAGAGACAGTGAGCAGCTAGTATTTGCTGTCATTCTAGCAATTTTACTGCTCTAGTTTTTCCTTTGGTCCCCAGGTTGTCTCTTTCTGAACTACACAATCAGGCTTGCATAAAAGCTGTACCCCACTTTGATCAGCCTTACTGCCTTTCTTTGAACTGTTTCAAATAATATGCTTTTTTGAGATGAGAAAACCAAATCTGCAACTAGCATTCTAAATGTACATGAACCATGATAACGTTTTCCTAATAGTTCCTAAAATTTGATTTACAGTTGATGGTCATTGTTAGGCCAGAGCTCATCACTGTGTGTGTATTACTATGAAGCTGGGATTGTTTTATTCCATGATTCTATGATTAAGAATTCAAATAGTCTTTTTCCCCTCTCTGAGGACTCCATAAGAAGGTAACCTTCTCCTGTGTGGAAGGATGAGCATCTTTCTCATAGCAGATTGAGGCTTTGCTGACAAAAGTGTAGGAAGAGAAAGACTAAACTGCATTTACATGCTTCCTCTCCAATCCCATAATCTGTGAAGCAACATACAAATGTGATCATGTCATAAATGAACATGTTGGATTTTTTTGTTGCTACTGTGTTTTTTTTTGTTTTTTTTTTTTTTTAAAAAAAGGCTTTACTTTTCAGTTGGTGTACATCACCTAAACTTAATTTACTTCTCTGTTAGATAATAACGTGTATATAGTGTTCTTAGGCATAAGGTGAGAATTCACAATCAGCAGCTAGTAATCAATTACTCAGCTGCTCCTTTCAAGTATTTTAATTCCCATGTGCAGTGTGGATTTCTGATAGGGTTTCTGTTACGTTGCCTGGATGGATGTTGTGTGAACCATGTTAGTTCTTATGTTTGGCTCTAACAGCCATTCTGCAAATTGTAAAATGAGTTTCTGATTCTTCAAAACAACATGAGTCTTCACCAGGATGATGAGTTTTATGCAGTGAGCAGCCAAAGTCTGAAGTCTCTCAGTGCTGCCTGTCACCACTGGGTTTGCTAGGCTGTAATATTTGTAATTGTGACTCTTGTAGCGACAGGTAATCAGACTAGAAACGTGTCAAAAGTTTGTAAATATAATTAGAAAAATACTTAACACCTAGTTGTGTATCTTTGTTACCCTTTTTTCCCCTTCTTGCACATTTTTTCTCAGTTGTTTCTCCTTTCAAGAAAAAGATGCTGTTTGCCAGTGTTTGAAACATACTTTTTATTTCCCTTTCCTACAGTCCACTCAAGAGTCTTTTAGGATAGAATATGATACCTTTGGTGAACTGAAGGTCCCAAGTGACAAATACTATGGTGCTCAGACTGTAAGATCTACGATGAACTTCAAGATCGGAGGTGTTTCAGAAAGGATGCCAGTAAGTAATTCAAGCCTGTGCCCACTTACACCTTTCAGTATGTTTTTGGATGTGAGTGAATACCTTTTCTTAATCTCTTTCTGGAAGTACGGTCACCTTTGAATTTTCATTGAAGTTAGAATTTTCATGGTGAGGTGTTGCTTTTTATTGTGTTGTTTTATTAAAACAAACAAACAAACAAAAAAACCCAAACCAACAGGATGAATAGAAATCTTTCATTTTATTGAAGAGCAAAGGCAATGGATGGAATAATTTGAATTACTTTTACTGTAATGCAGTGTAGTTTGTTGTTGAAGATATTTAAATGTCGGGAGTATCTAAGTGTATTGAAGGTATTTAAGTGTCATATGTTGATAAACTGCTTTCTTACTTGTAGATGTAATTAAAGCATGAGAGTACATGGACATCATCATTCTCTGTTTTTGAATGTACTGAAACATAAGCCAATCTGCCTTCAAAATTCTATTTTAGAAACAAAACCAGTTCTTCTTTTCTGTTCATTTTAATACATGTAGTTGGTTTTGATACACATAGAAAGAAAGGGTGAATTATGAATTGCTTTCTGTACTGCTTGGATAAATGTTACCTGGAATGAGATGACACATCACGTGCTCTAAATTGCTCTCTGGTTGCTTGGTTGGCTGTTGCTGTGATTAAGATTAGAAGGGATTTGAGTTAGAAATAGATCTGTGCTGTGGATTCCTAACTGTTCTTCATGAAAAAAGATTACATGTTTAAATTTATTCTTGTGTCTCAGGTTCAAGTTATAAGGGCCTTTGGCATCTTGAAGAGGGCAGCAGCTGAAGTAAATCAAGATTATGGTCTTGACCCAAAGATTGCCAGTGCTATTGTAAAGGCAGCAGATGAGGTAGGAGCAAACTGCTGAAAATACTAGAACTGTCACTGTATATTTGGTTAGCTTCTCTTGGGAACACTGAGGGCTTGATGAAGATGTCTTGCATTTCTTTCTTGAATTGTTAGAGTCTGCCTTTCAGGCAAAGCTTCCACTTTTTCAAAGTCTCTAGTCTGTTAAGCAATTGTATCCCTGTATTTTGAAGACCATCTGCAGTCTGAATAGTTTTTCTGTTACTCATTTGTTTCCTGTTCAGATTTAGGATTGCTAGTCAATCCGTGCTTTTTCAAGTGTCACTTTTATAGCTAAAGAGGAAGATGTGAGACAGAAATATCTTCACTTTCTCAGGATAAATACCACCCTAATGCACAGTTGTGAATGAGCAATAACTAAGGCATGGTTATACTATTCGTACTCCTTTGCATAGACCAACAGATATTTAGATGGAATAATTGTTTTACAGAGCTTTCTTGTTCCTTAAAATCTTGGAAGTATGCAGAAGCCATGTCTGCTCTCTATCATCTGTAGTACCATGAGTCTCAAGCCCCAAGAACTTTGGGGAACTTGAGAGTATAGCCAGTCTTTTCTAGTGAAAGGTGGATTAGAGGTTTTGGTGGCTAAAGGCTCCTTGGCTTAGATTTGTGAGTTCTGAAAGCTGTTTGAGTTTTTTTTATTGCATTTTTAAAAATGCCTCCTCAGTAACCTGAAAGAAAAAAGATAGAACAAAGAGTTGCTTTTCAAAGTGGAAGCTCTGCCCTTGTATAAAGTAGGAAATATCTCATAAGGCCTTTTCTTGAAAAGCATGATTCCAGGAGGACTGTGCTGTAAGTTGAACGTTTGGAGATGGAGATCTAACCTCAGTGTTGTGACAACAGATCTCTTGTTTTGCATTCTATGCTTTTCTGAGGTTGATATGCATGGGAGAGATACTTGTGAGCACAGATCTTGAAATTATTACATCCCTAGAAAAATCTCTGTATGTGGATGAGGTTCATCAGGGTTCAAAAAGTATATATTGAAGAGGAGAATATTCATATTTGTTGCTTTGCCTTGACTTGAGATGGCAAGTGTCACAACCTACCTACAGAAGGTATAAGTTGGTATAGACATCTGTAGCTGATCAGGATCTTCTTTCCATGCAAGTCAATACATATGAATCTTACAATATATTTAAGTATAGCTGCTGCTTTTTTTTTTTCTGGTAGAACAGATCTTCTCTGTTTTTCCATTACAGGTAGCTGCAGGAAAATTAAATGATCACTTTCCATTGGTGGTGTGGCAGACTGGGTCTGGAACTCAAACCAATATGAATGTCAATGAAGTCATCAGCAATAGAGCTATTGAAATACTGGGAGGCAAACTGGGAAGCAAAATTCCAGTGCATCCAAATGATCATGTTAATAAAAGCCAGGTTATTATACTTGTATTATACTTCTTTTAATTTTTTTTAATTCTGAATTGTCTTACAGCCACTGTTTAGATTATTTTTGTATCTGTTTAAATAAAATATGGGATATAGGAAAAATATATATATATATAAATTATTATATATTATAATATATATATATATATAATATGTATATTATTATTATATACATATATATAAATGCATTTATGGTTTTAGCAACAATTTTCCAAATTTCAGGTTTTTCAGATTAAAGGAACTTGAAAATTTGGTCTGTGTCAGTAGGAGCTTTTCAGATTGAAAACACCTCGTTTATGACAGATGAATTCACAAGTGATGTATCAGGCAGAATTGGCCTGGTGATGAACGCTTCTGCAAGCAGTCATAAAAAATTTCAATTTAAATCCAGTTTCTAGAGGCTGCATCCATGTAGATGTTATCTCCCAAATACACTACATAAAGCATGTAGAAGAAATAATAAGGTGGCTAAGGTCCTGTAATTGGCAAGCAAAAGAGCCATTTAGTATTTGTTTACCCACTCTTAAGTAGACATGTTTATTGTATTTCACTCTTAGAATTTTCTTCAGATTAGCTGAAGTTTGAGCCACCGAGTTGATTGTAGCTCTGATCTTTTGTGCTTGCTCGAAATCCTATGGGACTATGGAATTATCATTACAAAATCAATATTTTTGACCTTTTGAAGTCAGCTATAATTTCTTTAAATTCCCAAATCCATTTGTTATCTATATTTTGTATTTTGTAGCAGTTCTGTTGTCCTTTGGTATATTTAGTTTCTGTGGGCATAAGGCATAGATTTTGTTAATAACATGCTTGATGGGAGTTTAGGTTTAATGATTCCTTCAGAGTGGCTTGTGGAACACTGCTAGGTTCCTTACTGTATTCTCAATTCCTTCTTTATAAAGTAAAGAGAATAAAGCCATACGTGTCAGTCTTAATATTGTGAGGTATTATGGTGAGAAAACCCTGTAAATAAGTTTCTGAAACTTCCTTCACAGAGTTCAAATGACACTTTCCCAACAGCAATGCATATCGCTGCTGCCCAGGAAGTTAATGAGGTGTTGTTGCCTGGACTGAAGAAGCTACAGAATGCACTCGAAGCAAAATCCAAAGAGTTTTCCCAAATCATAAAAATAGGACGCACTCACACACAAGATGCTGTTCCACTTACGCTTGGGCAGGTAAACTGTGAAAATGCACGTTTGTTTGGGGAAAAGTTGTAAATATATTGGAGGAAATGGGCAAATTTGAGGAGACTAAAATCAGTTTAAGATAAATTAGGCAATTGGCTGAATCTCTGATTATTTTCATCTTTTTTTGGAGTTTTGCTGAACGCTGTTCTCTAATGACTGCTTTGGAAGCGTTCTTAAAATTTTCCATATATGTTGCTTATGGTAGTAAAATATAAATGATTTCAAAGTGATGTTTGATTGCCAAGTAACAAAACTTATTGCTATTACACTGGCAACATGGTAAATTGGGCCTGTAATTTGTAAGTTTATATGAATGAGGTTTAGACAACGTACAGAACTACAAAATATTTTGAATAAAAGTCTGTTCATGATTATATGTGTATGAGAAATCGTTGTTATTGTATTGTCAGGAATTGCTTAGGTTACCTTACTTGGTAAGGTATTAATTCTAACTGAACTGATAAAAAATCTCTGTAAAATTTGTGTATCTTTTTCCCAAGAAGGCACAGGTGGATTTCTGATTAACTAAAATTACATGAACGAAGTCCAGGATCTGTTTGTCTAATTGCACCTTGAGTCTTTGTTAGTGCAATCTGAGGTATGACCTACCTTGGATTCAGATTTTACAAAGTACATGAATAAGATACAAGGCAAGAGAAAGATGCATTGTAATATACATTTTTATATACGTAGGTTGCTTTTATGTGTAGGTTGTCCCTGCTGTGTGAGCAGTCTTCTAATATATGGGAATTTTCCCTCTTAATGAAAACACCTTTTAGCATCTTGGTGAAGTTCAATGCCTTCAGTAAATGAGTACTGTTAAAAATCCAAAGAATTCTATTTTCTTATTGCTGTGTTTTTCTTCTATGCTTCATTCTTTCAAAGGAATTTAGTGGCTATGTGCAACAAATTAAATACGGCGTGGCTAGGATTGAGTCAACCATGCCAAGAGTGTATCAGCTGGCAGCTGGTGGGACTGCAGTTGGTACAGGATTAAACACAAGAATTGGCTTTGCTGAGAAAGTTGCTGCTAAAGTGGCTGAACTGACGGGTGAGAAATGATATTTCAGAGTTATCTATAAAGCAGTATATGTTTTGTAAGCCTTATACTTAAAATTATTTCATGCAGAGTATTTTTTCTAACAGTACTCAGCGCAGTGAGAGTGGTGCAATGAATTTGGCTTACTGGAGATTTAGTGTTTCAGACTTCTATTAGTAGCCTAGCCGTACTTCCGTTCTGATCTCTGTTTCTCTGACTCTCTTGATCTTCAATTACTTGCCACAAAAGAAGAGGGGATGAAACAAAAAAAAAACCCAAACTTTTCCAGAACCACCAATTTATTTCATGTGAAGGAGTGGAGGTTAGCTGTTTGGTTTCTAATGCTGTCTTTATAGATCTTAAATCTTAACTTAAAGAGCCATTGAGTTTTCTGATCTGTGGACCAGTTTTTCTATGTCAGTTTTAAAAAAGGCCCCACAATGAATACATATGTATTTCACTTAAATACACTGTAACTGCTTATCAGCAATATTTTTGTATTAACAGATCTATTATTCACAATCTAGTAGAAGATTGAGATTTTCTTGTACCTTGGCAAGGAAGAAGTGATATAAACAACAGCTGCTGAGAAACAGTAAAGGGCTTGTTTTGGTGCTTGGAGAAGCCATCAGTGTTGTAGGAAGCTGTCCCATAGAATCATGTGGAATCACAGAATGGCTTGGGTTGGAAGTGACCTCAGAGATCATCTAGTTCCAAACCCCCTGCTGTGGGCAGGGTTGTCCATCTTACGCTCATTAGGTATACCATATGTGAGGGTTGTACAAGTTTAAAACAAGTAGAGCAGACTATTTAAATTCCTTACGTTCTCTCATGGGAAATTTGTTGGCAAAGACAAAATGAAAAGTTTGGAATGATCTTGGCATCTGTGAAATGCAGAAGTGCATACAGATAGAATGGGAGACTGTGTCTGGCAGGGTCTGCAGAACATGGTAGGAATTTGCACTTCCTCTAGGAACTGAGATTTTGCTACTCTTCTTGTTTGTACTGATAAAATAAGCTCAGGCCAGTAATTCTGTGGGGCACAAGTTCAGCATCCATATTTGATGTCCACCACCACCAATAAAATTTTGCTGAGAATTTACTTGCAGGGCAGAGTCCTGAAGAAATGTTTTTAATTATAGAACCTACATTCAGACTGTAGATTTAATTAACATAAGAAGAGCTGTTGCTTCCCATTGCTCCTGTGCTTTTGCTGTTGCCAGAAGTTTCAGGCATCCTAAGCCTTAATGAGCTTTTGCATGTTCCATCTGGCTGTTGTTCCCTTCCAGTGCTAATGCTTGATGCATCTTTTTTCTTTAAGTAGCTAATCCAATTGTGATTACTTCTTATTTGCCCTAATGGCTGTGCTGCAAAAACCCCTATTTCTATAACTGAGAGAAAGCATCCTTGAAATGGAGAGTGTAAACAGGAATTAAGATGGATACATTTGGGCCAACCCGCAAGAGATTATTGAAATGTTTTAAGTATTGAGGTGCAAAGCAAATGGCTGCATTGCTTAGTATGCAATACAGCATGGAAACTTGAAATCCATATCTTTGCTTCTAAAATTCGAGTTGATGCTTAAGTTTCACATTCTTGTCTATTTTAGTGACTTTTATTGTGCCTTTTGTATTGAATTGAATCCGTTTAAGAAACACATTTTTGAGGAAAGGTAGAAAGAGAGATGAGCTTGGTGTTACTAACATAGTTTTATGTTGTGTGGTTGGTTTTCTGGTTTATGTCTTCATGTAAGTGCCTAATAGGCTTTATATTCCTCACTGTCCCTGTAGGCTTGCCCTTTGTCACTGCTCCCAATAAATTTGAAGCTCTTGCAGCTCACGATGCTCTAGTTGAACTCAGCGGAGCTATGAACACAGTGGCATGCAGTCTGATGAAAATAGCTAATGATATTCGTTTCCTGGGATCTGGACCACGCTCTGGATTAGGAGAACTCATCCTGCCTGAAAATGAACCAGGAAGCAGTATCATGCCAGGTATGGAGAAAACATGCGGAGAAAAAATTCCTGTTTCTTTTGTTTTGGACTACTAACTCTTTGATGTCAGTAAGTCGGTGAATTGATACTTCTGTCAGTTTATCTTCTGTTATATTTTACCAAAATTCGTGTTCATAAAAATGCTTGCACAGCTGTGTGCTGGCAAGCACATGAAGGAGAATAATACCTGTATGTACTTATTCTTCTTGGCCAAGTAAAGGCAGTGTATTGATTTTGTTAGAAAATAATTTTAACAAGCTAGTAATACTTTTCTGAAGTTAACTGAGACTTGGCAATGATTTACCAGACACACCAACCTGCTTGAGTAAAGACAGGTAACAATCTCTTGATTATTAAGGACTGTAGTAATTAACAGCTGCTTAGTTCATGCCTGTTTGAGCCTACTCTGGAAAACTCAGCAAATTGCTAAAGCAGCCATCTGTGGGTGGCCTTCTTTAAATCTTTGCATTCTGCAGATTTTTCTTTCAAGAGAAGACAATATAATTGAAGGTTTTGTGTTTTGCAGAGAATGGGGAATAAATAAGACTAGAGCAGTACAGTTAATTTAATATAGTTTACAGAAATAATTTCTTTCGTGGCGAACAGATAAAAAGGAGTACAACGTTACCTCCTACAAAGTATCTTCTCTTGAATGTGATTTGGTAAATGAGAAAACAAATGATTGATGGATTTCCTTAGTCGTCATTAATGTTTTTCTCTCCCTTTCACAACCAGGAAAAGTGAATCCTACGCAGTGTGAAGCGGTTACCATGGTGGCAGCCCAGGTTATGGGAAACCACGTTGCTGTTACTGTAGGAGGTAGCAATGGGCACTTTGAGCTGAATGTTTTTAAGCCCATGATGGTAAGTTCTAGAAGTTGTAAAGTATTTAGGACTTCTGATGTTGTCATTTGTACAGTCAGATAAGTAGAGAAAAGCTCAATGAATATTTGGTCAATACGGGGACTGGAGAATCTGATAAAATGTGAGAAAAAACATTATTCTTTTGTATGGTAATTGTTATTCTGACAGGATGGTAGCAGTCTTGTTACATGAAGATATCTTATGCTGATAAGCTTTTATCTTAAACATGTGTGCACATACTGCTTTTCCTCAATTTAATTAAAAAATTGAATGTTGCATATCACCTGGTACTGAAATTTGGATGTTTTCAAATGAAGTCATCATTTTATTTTCTTCCTTGGGTTATTTACTTTTTTTTTTTTTTTTTCCCAATTAAACCCAAGAAACAAACAAACAAACAAACAGGAGAATTGAGAGAACAAAAAAAAAAAGGAGAGAAGATTGTGGAGACAATCTTCACAACAGTGAAGAATAGTGTATAAGATAAAGTAATATTGCAGAGGTTAGGGTAGGGATGATAATTTAAAAAACAACTAAAGTGGTTTGTGAAAAAGACACTAATATTATATAGAAATAAAAGGAAAGCTGTAGAGTTTTTGTCTTTTTGTTAGAGATAAGAGGCACAAGGGAAGCAGAATGCTGTATGTTATTTTGCTACACTGCATACACTTGCTGATGTCGCTTTTTTAGTTTACGTTAGGAATTATTAAAATATTTTTTTCTTTCTCCCATCTGAATGAACTTCTAAGCGTACAGCACCTGGTTTTGAAGCTACCACATCCTGCCCCACACCCTCCAAAAATCGTATTGAACAGCTAAGAGATGTAACTAGCAGAATATAAATTCTCATAGACAAATTAAAAAAAAGGAGAAGGGGAAAAAAAGATGTGGGATGTTATGGATTATCAAAGCAGGGGGCTAATGCCAGACAGTGCTGTACTTTATAGTGTTAAATGTTGTAGTATTGGTACCTAGTGGTGGAAGAATGACCTTGAATGAAATACCTTCATTCATTTCTTACTCAATACTTGTGAACTGTTGTATCAAGACATCCTTACATACAGTGGTCTGTAGGCAAGAGTTCATCTCTTAAATGATTCTCAGAAAATTACTTCAAGTGGGAGTAACTCAGCATAGCCTGCAGCAGGAATAGGGTGTGTTATTTTATGTACTGCTTTACTGCCAATCAGAGAGGTACATTTTGGGGGATAGAGAGATGCCACTTAGGAACAGCTGTGCCCAATTGTGCAGCTGCTAATATCTGAATACAATAATCGTTGGGTATTTTTTATTATTTTTTTTTTTTTTTTTTTTTTTTTTTTTTTTTTAGATTAAGAATGTTTTAAACTCTGCAAGACTTCTTGGAGATGTTTGTGTTTCTTTCACTGACAACTGTGTTGTTGGAATCCAAGCCAATACAGATAGGATCAACAAACTAATGAGTGAATCCCTGATGTTGGTAACAGCACTTAATCCACATATAGGTAGGTTTAAAGCTCAGAAACTTCTCAAAACCATTGCACTTAAACACTTTTCAGAAACATTATTTTGCATGCATTGTTTGTATTGTCACAGTGTTAGGAAACCAAGTTCTGGGCCAGGCCAAAAGTTAGTTTCCTTTAGCATCATCAATTGCTGTTGTTGGTGATAAAGATACACCTTGCTTTTGCAGTACCATAACGGTGTGTTAAAGAAATAATTCAGAACAGAAAAGAGATTGTGAGAATTTGTGTACGTCATCCTGATTTGATTTCTGATAATAACAAAAAGCGAAACATGAAAATGGGAGAAAGTTGCATAAAACTCTTACGTAGTCTAAAACCTACATCAAGACTACTTTAAGTAAGGAGTTTGTATAATACATTCAGTGCATATTTACTGCAAATTGAGTTAAGTAGTAATAGAAGTATCTAGCAAAATTAATTCTCAGAAAACCGAGTGTCTTACTTTTTTCTCATCTCTGAAAAAATCTTCTGAAAGTGAACATGGCTCAGTGGTTTCTTTTTGTTTGCTACAGGATATGATAAAGCAGCTAAGATTGCCAAGACTGCACACAAAGAAGGGACAACGTTAAAAGAAGCTGCTATCAAGTTGGGACTCCTCACATCAGACCAGTTTGACCAGTGGGTGAAGCCTAAAGATATGTTAGGTCCTCAGTAATGTCTTAAAACGAAACACCTGCAAAACAAACAAAAAACAAAGTGTTCTTAACTTAAAATAGAATAAAACAAAACAAGTGTAATATACTACTGCTTCACTTGTGTTTTCATGGTATTATTTGGCATATATATGGCATAAGCGGTATCTGATGTGTTAAAATCAACTGATCTTATGAGGAAGATTCTGCTGCTTTTTTTTTTTTTTTTAAATATTAGAAAATAACATTTCAATAATGTTGGAACTTAAATGGTGTTTTTCTAGGAGGGCACAGCAATTTGAAGAAATTAGAATCACTGAATGGTTTGGGTTGGAAGGGACCTTTAAGACACCTAGTTCCAACCTCCCTGCTATAGGCAGGGACACCTCCCTCTCGACCAGGTTGCTCACAGCCCCATCCAGCCTGGCCTTCAGTGCTTCCAGGGAGGGGAAAAAAGGGAAAAGCTGATGCAAGGCTGACATGATATATTTACAGTTACACAGCATGTGGTGTGGGAGGGAACATCTTAGTATACTGTACGGATGCATGGATGTAGATGTATCTTTGAATTTGAATACTTAAAACTATTGGAGCCTGCCTACTGGGTATTTCTGTTAACTGGAATCCTGGTGTGTTAAAAAGTAAGCCTTAGAACATATAAATAATCTCATAAGTATTCCAGTTCTCCCAAAAAGCTCACAATTCCTTCCTTTTCAAATTCAGTGCTGAGAAACATCTTTTAAAGTTGCTTTTGAAATATTTTATTTGGTTGATTGACCAATAGTTATTTGATTTTGATGAAACCACTGATGAAATACAGCATATGCTAAATTATATGTGCATCCACTTCTTACGAAGAAAGCACTTATTTTTCATTACAGTCTTAAATCTATCCTGCATCCTTCCAGATGTTTTGTGTTGAAGAACAATATCCAGCCCTTCACGCCAAGCCCTGAATAAGATTCAGAACAAGTGCAGGTGGGACGTCACCTACAGCTTCAATCCAGCCAACAGCACCAATCCTGCCAGAGAGACGGCTCAAGTTGCGCTGTACCGCGGTGCCCCTTTAAATGGGCTCTGCTTAGCACCGCCCACCCTCCGCACAGCCAATGGGGGTTCGCCGCCCTCCCCGTGTGACCGGAAGTGGTAGCGCTCCTCAGTGCAAGTACTTCCGCCTTTAGCAGAGCGCAGGCGCGAAGTGGGCGCTGTGCTTCCGGGCCGGCGCGATCGTTGTTGCTGCCGTCGCCGAGCCGCAGGCCGACCGCCGCCATGAACCGCTTCTTCGGCAAGGCGAAGCCCAAGGCGCCCCCGCCCAGCCTCACCGACTGCATCGGGACGGTGGGTCCGCGGTCCCGGGCTGGGCGGTTTGCGGAGGGGGGGAATGGGGTCACGGGGGCTGAGGTCGGTGGGAAGCGCTAGGGAACGGGGCCGGGCGCTTGGCGGTGTCAGCTGGGATGTGCCGAGCCAGGGCTGCCCCTGCCCTGCGGTCAGCTTCCGCTGTTAGCAGAGCGTGCTGAGGTGCGTGTCCGGAATGCCGCCAGAACCCACCTGACGCATCGTCATTAACGACTGCGTTTGTCGTCTTGGCGATATGGGCTGAAGGCTGGGAAGTCTGTCTCTTGTAGCAGCCGACTTTGTATTGATATGCGATTTTTCAGGGCTGATTTTGCCAATTCCAAGTTAACGCACGTTTTGTAACGCTGACAGACTCATCTAATAAAAGCAGCCCGATTTAGGTATGGCAGCAGGCTGTATTCCTCTCGGAGCTAGGTCAGTCCAAGTGGATTTTTAGATTGCATACGATTATAACTGAAGCAGCTTCCTTGATAAACAGTGGCAGGAATTTAGGATTTTTCTCTCAGAATGATGATCAGCACCACGACTCACTAGGAGCTGCAAGCTGTCGTGACCTTTTTTTTCAGTTGCCTGTATTTATTATGTTTCCTGTAAATGTAGTTGTATGAGACACCATCTTAACTGAAGAGCAGAGTTTCAGGTTAATCTGTAGTGACTTGGCCACCAACCACAGAATTGTAAAATTGTTTGAGTTAGAGGGGAGTGTTTTTTAAGATGTGAAATCGAGAGCCTGGGTTGGTCAGCTGCTTAGTGCCTTCTCCAAGCACGGGGTGTTTGGTATGAGGAAGTCTGTAAGCCAAGCCATTCCTGATGATATTCCTGAGCTCCATCTTTGCTTTTGTCTGTTTTGACAACATCAGTTTCTGTGGTTGGAACTAAAATTTAGGGCTGGAGGTGTTTAAGGCCAGGTTGGATGGAGCTCTGAGCAGCCTGAGCTGGTGGGCACTGCCCAAAACTGGGGATTGGAACTAGATGACCTTTAAGGCCCCTTCCAACCCAAGCTGTTCTGTGACTGTTTGGCTGTTTCACGTATTAGTAAGCATGGGCAGAAACGTACTTCCTGTTTCAAGTTTGTGAATGAACTTGTCTTCTTCATTTATATGAAGTGAACCATCTATTTGGTAAAATGCTCGCTCTGTTTTCGTAATATTTTTTCATAATATTTAAGATTCTAGAAAGTTAAGCGTGGTTCCTACTAAAGGACTAGGGAGATAAAATGCAAAAAAATAAAAATAAGAAAAGAATTACTATTGAAAGGTATGGTATGAGATATTTGGGGGAAAAAAACCACTTTCTTTAGCATTGTTAAATTCAACAGTTTGAAGATTTGGTGTTGTTTCTGTGTTATTGTTGACTTTTGATATGTTTCACTGCATCTTATCCCATCACTTAATGGTATCCTTTGAAAAAAAAAAAAAAAAAGAAAAAAGGAAAATAGACAACTGTTAAGCAGTGACTATACCTACCTTTGGAATGTTCTTTCCTTTATATACAAAAGTAGTATGACTGACCCCAAGAAAGACAGCATTCAGTACAGCTTTTTTTTTCTTTTTTTTTTTTTTTTCCTGCAGTGCTAGGACAGGCATCACATTAAGGCACCTAACTAGTTGAAGGGTTCTGAATTCAAGGAGCTGATTATGTGGCTACTCTGACTGAAAGCAATTTACTGAAACCCAGGAAGCACTTCTCTCTACTTTTCTGTGCTGTTTGGCTACTGCCGGATTTTTCAGCTGGCTGTGCAGTGCCCTCCTGTCTCCCCTCTTGCTCTCCATGGGCACTTTTCTGCTCTCCCCATTTCTGCTTGCTCTCCTGCTGTGCTTCCAGTGCTTGTCTCGTCACTGCACCCAGTGGCAGATTTTATTGTCCTTGCTGGCTTAGCAGTCAGATGACTCAAAGCTGTCATGAGGCTGGTAGGAGGGATACAGTTCCTACTGTGGCATTGGTGTTCTTTTTACTTCATTGGAAAAAAAAAAAAAAAAAAAAAAAAAATTATTATTTTTAAAGAAGTAAGCATGGAACATGACCTAAAACAAATGGCTCGTAGCTGTGGCAGCAATATTAACATTCAGCCATGTATGTAACATATGTATTTCTATGTACAGAAAAAGCTGTCATTTTGCTTAATAGGTATTTGAGATATCACATTCACTTTTTTGTTTAAATTGGATGCCCTTCTGTTTCCCCTTTTCTGACTGAAGCCAAGGAACCAGCACACTGTACCTAATTTTACACAAGCAGGGATACTGTGTGTGCACGGTACTCAATTTATTTTTAGAAGCTTACTTCCCGTGTACTGTGTGTAATTTTCATGTAGGTGATGGATCAGAGAGCTTGCCTCCATTTCCTGCTTGCACTGGCTCTGAGAATTGCTATAGCCTCTTACCTATGAGCTGATTTGTCCCTGTGCAGAAGGCTGGGTGTGCTCCAACATGTGCTTAACTGATCAAGATTTTGAGGAGGTGCTAGACTTCCAATCTACAAGATTTTAATAATCACAGATGGCTTATTTTCTTGCTAATGAGTGAAGTGCTTGGTATAAAAGAATCTTAATGCAAATCTTTCCATGCCAGATGTGCCCGGTTAGTTGAATCTCTCGTGCAAGGAATATTCCTATCAAATGGCCTGCTCAGAATGCCTCTGGCAAGTGTATGCTGCTGCCATAGAACAGAGGCTTAAAAGGATCATCGAGACACCGAAGTGAATATCTGAATAACTACATGTTTAACCATACTGACAGCAAGGCAGAATTGTAAATTTTCATCGATTGCTCTCAGCTTATGATTGGAATGTGATTATATTCAACCATCCTAGGATGCTTCTTGGGTGACAGTCCACATCGAGCATTTTTATGATGCTGTGAGTGCTGTTAATAGCATCTGTAACCATGTTCAGTTATGTAGAATCATGTTTAACCCTCTTATGCAGTAGGCTGAAAATATTTCCGTAAAAACAGATACGTTGCGTGCGCTGCACCAGGACTTCTAGGGCTGGAGGTCTTTTATGGAGTCATGCAGCTGCCCTCAGGATTTGGAGTAAAATGCACAGTTTGGAGTACTGCCATAGACTTGCTGTTCCCTGGCTTCCTTTGTGGGGAGTGATGAGGAAAGTGAATTTGGCACAAAAGTTTCAGAATCACAGAATGGTCAGGGTTGGAAGGGACCTCAAGGATCATGAATCTCCAATCCGCCTGCCACATGCAGGGCTGCCAACCTCCCCATTTAATACCAGACCAGGCTGCCCAGGGCCCCTTCCAACCTGGCCTTGGACACCTCCACAACCTCTCTGGGCAGCCTGTTTTAGCAAGTTCCAGCAAAAGTTCCAGCTTGTTAAATGTAGCCAGTAATCCAAATATCAAAGAAGAGCTATCTTCTGAAGGGTAATGTTCTCAGCTCACCAAAGGTAAACTTCGAGCCTTGCTGAACACGTCCCTGTGCTTTTTGTGTTCCCTTCTTACCTACCAGCATGCACCTATGTTTTTCTGTTTCAGTTTAGTCCCTGGCATTGCACATTATCACAAATGCCTGAACAGAGACTGTGACTTGATAGGGTATGCAAGGGAGCATCTCAAAATGGTGAGAATGTGTTACAAGGGCAGAGGTTGCTGAAACCTTAGAGTATTTCTTGTCTTCCTTGTAGCAGGTGTTTCTGCTTTCACATTTTCTACAAACTTTAAATTGCTCACAAAATCCTGAGTGAAAAAACAGTTTTTTTGGTAGCATATTCAGACTAAGGCCATTATTTCCTGTACGGTACCTGAATAAAATACTAATGAGTGTTCTGCGTGTTTGTTTTTCATGTCATGTATTAAAGGTGGATAGCAGAGCTGAGTCGATTGACAAGAAAATTGCCAGACTTGATGCTGAACTAGTGAAATATAAGGATCAAATGAAGAAGATGAGAGAGGGGCCTGCGAAGGTAACAAGTTTCTGTGGGATTTAAGCAGCAGAGGATGTGACTCGCACAGCTTGTCATGTAATGGAGTGATTTATCCAGTTCTTCAGGTTTTTAGAAATGTATCTTGTCTTACTGGGAAGGGATGTAAGAACTTGCAGGATTATCTTTATTCTGAATCATCTCTTAGGCACATGTCTTCAAATGGTGTTTTAATTGGTTTTTAACTTTTCCAAAGTGTACTGTAATTCGTCCATCAGAAGTAACTCCATTGCCTCCCTTCTTCCTTTTGTTAACTGAGTCAAGTCTGGTAGAGGCTGTTCTGTTCACCTGTCAAAAGAAAAAGATCTGTGCAATTCAGAAAGGAAGTAGGAAAGCCTGGTTTTGAAAGAGATGAACAGGTAAACAATATCTAATGATAAACGTATCAAATGTTTATTTAGTAATAAACATATCCAGTATAAGTGGTATTGATAAAGTACTATTTTGCAGTATTATTTGATGCCAACTGTTAAGATATGTTTATAAAGATAAAAGTTCTGTTATTTAAGTCTGACTTCATATTCTACTTCTGGAAAAAAAATCAAAAGCCTGACATAAGGAAAGTAGGAAAGCCTGAAAATAGGAAAGATACTAGAAGCATTGCATACAAGCCTGCTTTGTTGATCATTGATGCAGGGTTGTGCTCTAAAAGTGACTACTGCTAAACTGTACATTAGTCACTGGGGACTCTCAGAAAATTTAAATTGAATGTATTAGGCTTAACAGTATAATGCAAAGTAAAGTAAAATGCTTTGCCTAATATGTGGATATTCTGTCTTTCAGAATACAGTGAAACAGAAAGCATTGAGAGTGTTAAAGCAGAAGCGAATGTAAGTTTTCATTTGGCATCACTAAAGGCTGGTTTGTTAAAGGAGAGTGGCGTACTTCCATTTTTCTTTTCAATACTGTTGCTTCTGAGCATCCTCAAAAGAGAAATGCTGAGCAAGCTAGTCAGCCCTTCAAAACCATATTACAGATTTTCTGTCAGCATAGCTGTGCCTAATTTGTATGTTAACATATAAATTTGGACTGGGATAAGCTGACCTACACCTGCTAATCACTGAAGACGTGCTTGGCTTGTGAACTTTCTAAAAGAGATAAAGCCTATTTTTATATCACTGATTACTCTAAATCGTGTACTTTCTGATCTTGCTTTGGTTAACTGAAAATTTTTCTGTTCTGTGTGGATACCCTTTAGGATTTCAGCAAATTTAGCTCATGTAATTGTATCTATGCAAAAAAACCACACATGAGTGTAGTAGGCAATCCTATGGTCCAGCCCGGACTAGTATATTGTCTTGGAAAGTGTTGGAAGATGGGGGAGAATGTTGGAACTGTGTGTGGTCTGTGTACAGGGGTTCTTCACTGGAATATATTATTGCCCTGAATAGCAAGTCTTTATGTTTAACCTGGCCTGCTTTACATTCTTGATTAGGTAGTACTTTAGCCTTGAGAAGAACTATTATTTGCTTTAAAATTTTTTTTTGGGGGGGAAGGGGGTTAGAGGTAAGTTTCCTTTTTCCGCTCTATTCCCACCTCTCCTCTCTGCCCCAACAAAACTTCAGTGCAGAGCCTTTGTGGATTGGACAACCTGCATCTCTTCCATTAGTAAGCCATGGTGTTCATCTCCATCCTACAGTGATTCAGATTTTCATGATAACCTCACCAATACCATCAGTTAAAACAGAAGCTTAATTCAGAAGCAGCTTTATTAACTTCTTCAGAATGGTTTTTTTTTTTTTTTTTGTGGCAATAAATAGAGGTGTTTCAGCACTGTTATTTGCATCATTTTTAACAGGTATGAACAACAGCGGGATAATCTAGCACAGCAGTCTTTTAATATGGAGCAAGCTAATTACACCATCCAGGCACTGAAGGATACAAAAACAACGGTACCAGTATCTTAGTCTCACATTTATTTAATTTTGTGTATTGCTTCATCAGATACAAGCATATTATTTGATCATTCTAGGTTGATGCAATGAAACTGGGAGTGAAAGAAATGAAGAAAGCTTACAAGCAAGTGAAAATTGATCAAATTGAGGTAAGCTTACTATAGTTAAATTATTAAAGAATAGAAATGGTGCACTGAAATAATAATATATTTATTTTTCATTGGACTGCCATCTTAATTCCTTCCTTATTGCTCTGGTACTGCAGTTGTCGTCCTTCTACTGATTGTTGTTTCCATGCTGAGTTCACCTGTAATCTCCTTTCTTTTCCTTAGCACTTCAGCATAAATATTGGTGATACTTCCTGCTGTAGCTTCTTTGGCCTCCTTTTTTCTCCTTATGTTGCTGCTCTTACATGCAGATTAGTCCTTTGCTCCCCCTCCCTCATGCCAGTGCCAAGCTTAAAAAAAAAAACACTTCAAAATGATCTGTGTGACCTAGCCCTGCCTTTAGAAAATGCATCTTAGAAAGATAAGAACTTAAAATATAATTTCAAGTATGCTGTACTTAAACTCTTATCAAATGTCAGTATTTAATACCTCTAAGCTCCCTTTCCTATGCTGATTTTATTTATAGCCTACATTGTAAACCTTTAGTAAGTATTGGTTCCTTACTTGTACCTAAGTACAATGCCATGGGTATGCTGATATATTTCCTCAATTTTGCTGTGGCACAGCTTAGGCTAGTCCTTAGATCTACTGTTTCCTGGTTTTCAACATAACTCTGAGCTTTGGGTAACGTAGTAGAGGCTTTCAGTTCACCCTGAAGAATATTAATTGTCATACTTTGTGTGGATGAATTGCCACCTACGCTCCCCATTAAAACAGAAAAACAAGGTTTTGCGGAGATGTAGTTGCAGGGTTCCTCTTTCTGCCTGATATATTATTTACTATAATTTTAATAGTAATCAAATAGTATTGAATGTGTGTCTCTTGACTTTTATTGACACTGCTTCAAAAACTGATTTAAGAAGTAAAAATAATTATTTTGTATGCTAGAACTATTAAACAATTGATTAAGCTCCAACTAATTTAACTGAAACCATTGCATGTGGACTGTTGAAATTATTTGCTGCTCCAGGACATACAAGATCAGTTGGAGGATATGATGGAAGAAGCCAATGAAGTCCAGGAAGCACTGAGTCGTAGCTATGGAACACCAGAGATTGATGAAGATGATTTGGAAGCAGGTGAGGAAGGTGGAGGGGGAAGTGACATTTTAATTTCACTACCCAAATACTGAAAAGTCTTTAGAAAATAGAACCACAAAAAACTCCACTCCAGCATAAAAGCTACATTTACTGTAAGAGCAATAATAAATGGGCAGACCTGAAAGGGGTACTGATAGGATGCTACAGTGAAAAACAGAATGTTGTCTTTGAGTGTGAGCAAGTCTTTGTGTATCCCTGATTAGCAGCTAAATAAGGAACATCAGGATAAATTGAAGCATTCAGTATGAATTGTGTTTCTCTTTAATTTTTCCGTTTTGCAAAAGGATTTTCTTACCTGATTTTTCAACCAAAATAATTAAATTTCAGAACTGGATGCGTTAGGTGATGAGCTTTTAGCTGATGAAGACAACTCCTACTTAGATGAAGCTGCTTCTGCCCCAGCAATTCCAGAGGGCACACCTGTTGATACAAAAAACAAAGTGAGTCCTTTCCTCCTTGAAGCCAATTACTTTTTTGTTGTTGTTATACTTAATGGAATTTATGTGGGTGGCTTGATTTTTGACTCCAATATTTTGGACAAAAACGATACTTCATGTCTTGTGTGATTTGGATGCTGCATATATATATTTTTTTATACTTCAAAGAGCTAAAACATCATTTTCTAAGTGCTATCTGATAACACCACAGGTAAAATTTAAAGGTACCACTACAGCTCTTAGTGTAATTATTCTTATAAATAAATAGACAAAATGTTTTCTTCTGTTTTTGGGGCTTACTGTAGCTTACTACTGAGAATGCTTTTATTTTGATTCCAATGATGTCACCATGACAACTAGAGATATACTGCTTTATAAAACATATGAACTTACGCAATATATTGTGACGGGTGGAGATCTCATTGAGATTTCTTTTTTTCATACAGGATGGTGTATTGGTGGATGAATTTGGATTGCCAAAGATTCCTGCAACGTAAATGTTTCAAAAGCACAATGTATATAATGAACTCCACTTTAGAAATCAAGACTTTTTTTTTTTTTCTTTTTTGGTAAATCCTGGAGAACTTGTCCTTCCAGTGCAACCTTAATATCACTACATCCTAGAATGCAATATGGCTGGTGATGGTCTTTCTTTGAAGAAAGTTGTTCTACTACTGACTTTTCTATTAATGGAAAAATGTGGCACAGTTTCCTTCAGTGGAAGCAAACAGTCTAAAAGTTTTTGATTTCTTGTGTCTTATGGACAAAATAATATGTAAAGAATAGTGGTGGCTGTTTATAGTGGAGGTTTGCTTTGATTTTTGTATTGTTTCTCTTTCTTGAAACTAAGATTGTACGTTGCTGCTTTTTCTCTGTAAAATATCTTCCTTATTACTATACTTATTTGATAAAAAGAGTCAAAAACATTTTTAAACTACTTCAGTTTGGAGACTTTTATGCTATTGTACTCGTAACCTTGAAAGCTGTGTCAAATAGGGTTGTCATTATGTATTGAACTTAGACATAAAATCACTTAGATTAGCTGAGTCTATTGTGTGGTATTTGTAGTAATGGTCTTAGCCTGTCCTGTTCTCTTTGCTGTATGCTGCTTGAGCTCAGCCCTGACAGTGATGGAGGCTGGCTCCAGCCCCAAAAGCACCCAGTGCTTTAGCAAGGCTGCACTCACACAAGGCTTGCTTTTGCCATGGTTCTCCTCCTGACAGGAGTTACTCAGCAACTAATTATGGTCAGATTTTTGGGTAGTCCTGTGTGGAGACAGGAGTTGGACTCAATGATCCTTATTGGTGCCTTCCAACTCAGGCTATTCTATCATTTTATGAATTAGTCTCCTAGCAATTAATAATCACATAAAAACTTCTTTCTCCCATTAGCTCACCAGTTGTGAGCATGAGACTGCTGTAACGCTGAAGATGAGTTCTCACACCGTGAGCTAAACCTTGATTTGATAGAAAAGCTAATTTGTAAAGCCACGCTTGGGTGCACAAACATCCGTACAGAGTCAGCTCTGGCCAGCAACAGGTGCTTTTTACAGAGCAGCGTGGAGCTGCAGTCGTAAGCCGGGAATGCCGCATTCCTGCGCGCAGGTTACAGCAGGGCTGCTCTCCCACCACGCACAGCCTCCACCGCCGGGCAACATGGCGGAGTGAGAGCCTGCCTCTCACTGCGTACTCCCGGAAGTGACGTCACTCGTCAGCTAGACGGTGTTGAGAGCGGGGCCTCGGGCGGAAGTGACGCAATATTGGTGCGACTGGGCCGGTGCCCGCCGACGACTGCTCTGTGGCGGTGCGAGATGGCGGTTCCCGGAGCCCCCGTTACTGTTACCGTCACGTACAGTAAGAGTCGCCCGGGGATGGTGGGTGTGGGGTGTGCGTGTCTTGCTTCTATCGTTAGCAGCCGACCGGCTGGGCGGGATGGGGGCGGCCCAGAGCGGCTGCGGGCTGTGGTGGGGGACTCCGAGGCCTGCAGGAGGGAGGGAATGGCCGAGTGCTACTGCGGCTTGCTGCAGGTGGCACGGCTGCCCTTGTCAGAGGGCGTGGAGCGAGGATCTCTTCTAGTAGCAGTCTCCCTCTAAATAGTATTTGTCAGAGCTGAAGTCGGTGCTGTATAGTAAATGCAGTGCTACCTGATGGGCTCTCATAGAATGGCTTGGAAGGGACTACAAGGATCATCGAGTTCCTGTGGCAGGGCTCCCAACCTCCAGATCTGGTATAGACCAGGCTGCCCAGAGCTCCATCCAACCCGGTCTTCAATACCTCCAGGGATGGGGCATCCACTGCCTCTCTGGGCAGCCTATTCCAGCATCTCACCACTCTCTGTGTAAAGAACTTCCCCCTGATATCCACTGTGTTTGATGGAATGAGTGTATGGATTTCAGGTTAGGGAGATACGATATTGCAAAGAAAAAGGTGAGAGAATATTTTTATCTTTCCAGTTGTTATCTGGTAATTATTTAGTTATTAGTTAATAGAAAGCATCCTTTATCTGCAACTGCAGCTTCTGGCAGTTTTTGTATTAACGTTGTGAGTGAGTATAGGGAGAGGTGGAATTAAGGAGTAAGAAAGAAAACAACAGCACAACCATGTGTATCACTTCACCAGTAGAAGATACTGGATTGAAGCGTAAAGATCTTGGAAACATGCCTTAGTTCTTTTAAATTGGTATCATTGTTTACTTATAAGCTGTGATAACCATTTCTAACCCATGTTGATTTCATTCTTGTGTGGTAGATGGTAGATGGTAGAGTTTTTCTTGCGGTCTGTCCAAAGTAGTTTTCATGATTTATTTTTCAAAGTGTTTCTGTTGCAAGGTGAACTTCAGCTGTTCTCTTCCTCGTTTCTGTTTTTTATTTTTCCTCAAATGCTGATAGTCACAGCCTTTTACACAAGGAAGCTGCTTGTTTCACAGCAATCTTCTGAAACGCAACAAGATCAGGACTGAAAAGTTCCGTTTATTGATGTGTTGTTGGCTTTCTTTGTTCATATGTTTTTCCTCCAAACAAACAGGGAAGAAGGTCTGTCTATGGAAAATATTTCAGAGTATCTTACTGTGATTTTTGAGCTTAAAACCATTTTGGAGTTTAAAAATACTATTAGAGGCGTTTGCAAGTTTTTATTCCCCAGTGTAGCTTTATGTGTGACCCTTGGTAGGCTGGAGCACTTTAAAATTAGTATTTTTAATGCCCTTCTTTGCAGAAGATTAATGTACTTCAAGTTAGTGTCATAAGAATAGTTTTCTTTCTAGTGTTTGTTCTGGAGCTTTCTTTTCCTGTAAATTTAATTTCCGTTTTAATTTCCCCCGCACCCAATGGTGGCTGATTCCTGTGGGTACTTTCAAATTGACTGACCTTGAATGTGTGGGAGCAGAGGGTTGTGGAAAGGTTTCTGTTGTGATGCAGAGATTAATAGACATCTTCCTTGTGGTTTTTTTTTTTTTTTTTTTTTTTTTTTCCTCTGAGATCTTCCCGCTGTTTGTGTGCAAGTAATTTAGGGAGCGTAGGATGTGCCGCTAGCGAGAGGTGACGTATAGGATGAGATTTCGCAAGGTGGCTAAGGCTGCGTAGCAATGGTATTACGGGCAAAAATAATCTTTGGACTGTGAGAATTCTTTCAGATGGAGAGGAGACAGCGTAGGGATTGCTTGCCTTTTGTAAAGACTAGGGAGCAAAGGAAGTGATAAATCATCTCTGGTTCCCCGGGATTTACAACGTCAGAAGTTGCCTAGAAGTAGGGCATTAAAGAGGTGAAGAAGGTGTGGGCTTTTGTGCTTTAACCTGTGGGACATTTAGACCACGTGCACTGTTTAAAATTAGATGGGAAATGGTATGGAGAAGGACCACTGTGCCAATAGAATACTTCCAATTCAATTCTTCAGGTTATTAGAAAGTATGAGAAAGTTTTCAGCTGAGGTGAGTCACTTTAAGAGGAAGGAGTTCAACAGAACAGCAGTAGTTATGGCACTGAGAGACATGGCTTAGTGATGGGACTTGGTAGGTCAGGTTGATGGTTGGACTTGATGATCTCAAAGATCTTTTCAACCCAGGTGATTTCTATGATTCTAAGAATACTTTCATTTAAGATTAAAATTATGTGTAGGAACCACTGATTAGAGAATTTTCTACATTATGGGAAATACATATTAGAAACTGTTTTCCTGTGATATTTTCTCGATAGTAAGTATCACTTATTTTACCCATTATATTATTTTATTTATTTTATTAGGTAATGAAAAACACAATATTCAGGTTGCTTCTCAACAGGAAGATGGTGAGCCTACGCTGCAAGACATGGCTGTGCTTATAGAACAAGTCACTGGTGTTCCAGTTTCTTTTCAGAAACTTATATACAAAGGTAATTTATAAATCTGTTGGTTTTTATAAGAAACAGTAGGTTTCATCTTAGTCACTTGCAGGTGTCCTTGTTTTGAATGTCTTTAAAAAGATGTTTGTATGGCACTAACTACAATTAGTAATGTTTTGACTGTTTTTTTTCCCCCTCCCTTCCTTTCCATTTAGGGAAATCTCTGAAAGAATTGGAACAGCCATTGTCAGCACTTGGTGTTAAAAATGGTTGCAAAGTCATGTTGATTGGGAAAAGGGTTAGTGTTACTTTCAGAATTGCTTTTTTTTTTTTTTTTTTTTTTCCATACGTCATCCTAATTTCTGTTAATGGTTCAGCTCCTGAACAGATACTGGTTACAGCATAAAAGTAATCTTGTTTACCTACTCACAAACCTGAGTTCAGTCTTCCGTTGTACTGCAAATAATGCTGCAGTATGTTTCTGAAATTGCATTATTGGCAGGCTTGTGCTGAGTTTGATCTTTGTCACTGCTCATGAACCTCCCATCCACTGGGAGGTCCACTTCTGCCCATTTCATTTTTCTGATGGGAAAAAAAAAACAACTGTTGGTACTGAATTTGCTGGATTGTTTCCAGCAAAAAGATCTGTGAGTAGCTTTATCAAGTAAAGTATGAGGTAATATCACCTGATCTGTAAGTTACTTCTATTTACAAGATGCTGAAAAATCTGCAGCAGAAAAATTGCTTGTGCTTTACGTCTTCCCTTCAAATTTGTATCATTAAATGTGTTTATATATGTCGCCACATTTACTGTATCTGTTATCAAGTTTTGGGAGAAGCTTATATGATAGGTGCTAAATTATGGAAAGGATAGCCACAGTGCAGTGTATATTTTAAGTCAACAAAAACCTTTGTGTCTCTTACCACTGTTGTTGCTGCTCTTTAGCTGCCTAGTGATTCTATTTGTTCCATAGTTGTGAATATTATACTTTTGAATACACAGAATAGTCCAGAAGAAGAAGCTGAATTAAAGAAGTTAAAAGATCTGGAGAAGTCAGTGGAGCAAATAGCTAACAAGTTAGAGGAAATTAATAAAGAGTTCACAAGTATCCAGAAGGTATGCCAGCTTTGTGTCCTTTTCTGTCTTTGTAAAATTGTTTTACAGGTATATACTTAAAAAAAACAAAACAAAACAAAAAACCAACAAAATGATAACAACAAAAACAAAAAAAAGCTTGCTTAAGTTTTTGAGTAGTCAGTAATAGGCTGCTCCACTTAGCTGTCCTTGGAGAAAATAGATATTTTTTTGCTGAATTCCAAATGTCATTTTTGAGTTTCTGAAATGGAGAGGTATATAGCAGTGTTTGGAAAAAGGTAAATATTGTATCTTATTGAATAAATGTTATTTGTAGGTCTTGAAAAATGGAACATTTCTTTTATAGTTCAAAGAAAAATGCCTGTTACTTCGAGTTTTGTTTAACCTAAAAGGAAATATTACAGATTTTACTGGTTGATTTTATACATTGATAGAGTACAGATTGAGATGGGAGTTCCTTTTGTACCTGAAACTACAATAAAATATGTTTTTTGCTGTGTTGTGTCAACAGATTTTTCGAGGCTGAGCATTCTGTAAGGTGTGGAATGATTTTTTTCCCTTTTTTTCTTTATCAGGGATTTTTAGCAAAGGATCTCCAAGCAGAAGCTCTAAAACAGCTGGACAAGAGGATAAAAGGAACTGCAGAGCAGTTCATGAAGATCCTGGAACAGGTTGATGCCATTGTAAGTAAATGACCACAGAAAAGAATCAAAACCAAACAGAATTTTAAGAGTGCATCTTTCTTGTAAATTATTTGATATTTTAAAATATGAACTAATTCATTTTGGCTTTCAAAAATAGTTAATTGGCTTGCAATTCTTTTCTTTGATAACCAGCTCTTGCTCCTGTATGTGTCCATAAGACTTCTTGGCAACATCTATTTGTAAGTGGTGGCCTTAATTCCTATGTATCCATCCCCATTCTACAGAAAACCTTCTTTTGAGGCAGCCTGTTGAGGTGACATGAAATGGGTATCTTTCATTCAAGTTCTACTCTTTTAGCTTGTCTTGGCAAACTTTACTAGTAAACTTTATGATAACAGTGTGATTATCTATCTACTCATATTCTTTCTAGTACTGGTCAGGGGACTTCCAGGTTTAGTACAAGATTTTGGAAGTCTTATAACCATCTTTAGGGAATAATGGAGTCCCTGTGGCTCAGTTTTGTCTCTTGTGGAAATCGTGGAAACTTCTGAGAAATTTCTATGCAATCTTGTAGATATGTGTAGTTGAATGGAATCTTGCAGCCATTCAGTGTACTGATACTAGACCAGGTCAGATGAACAGACCACCAACTTTATGGAAGATCTCTTAGACTTACTGTAGCTGTGCAACATACAGAGGTAGCAGCACGGAATGGTGGTGAGGTATGTGTGAGCAGTAAATGGACTCTACTAAGGTTAAAAAAAAAAAAAAAAAAAAAAGCAGAAGAATGTAAATATTTTGGAAAGTAGTTTGTCTACAACTAGGAGTTTTGTCTATGTTTTATAGTTGGTTTATACAGTATTTAATATTCCTTTTGTTAATCAAGAAAAAAGCAAATCCTGGCAAGTGTCTCGAGTATTATTCATGATATAGGTGTGCTGGAGATTCAGTCAGCATGGCTGTTTTTTTAGCAGAGACTGAGCTATTTTCTAATGACACAGAAGCATCAGTGCTTTGTGGAAAGCAAACAAATCAGCTGCTCACACTGTAAATGTTTCGGTTTGTTTATTTGGCAGAATTGTTGGGAAAGCTTTTTGAGGTGTCTGTCATACGTCCTTTGCATTGATCAGAAACATGGAGCTTGATACAAAATGAAGTTTGCGTGGTTACAGAGAGCCAAGGATGAGAAAGCAAGCATTTTATTTTTATCTGTTCTAAAAGTGTTATCTTACTGTCAGCAGGCAAACTCATTAATTAGGGGAGCTGAGTTTGGCACCTTTTTACTAGGGTCCATGTCTGTACAGATTGTGAATTTGAAAGGTGTGCTCAGCTAAGAAATGTCAGAAGTAGTTGGGTTGTTGTACAGTACTGGAGTGGGACTAAAATATGGTGTCACTGCCAAAAGTGTGAAAACATAGCCTTGAAGTAGCTCAGTCTTGAAGCTTTTGGGTACAGTAGGTGTAACTTACACGTTTTAATGTTTGTTTAAAATGGCTACTGCTTCTACAGTAAGAGGGGTGGAGGGATCCTGTGAATGTCTAACAGATTGGGCCTTTCCATAAGCTGCAGATGTTTGAAGGATTTTATTATTATTCAGGAGGAACACTAGTTTGGTCTTGTTCAGCACTTGGTTTGTCTCTTTGCATCACCAGAAATGCATTTATTTTAGCAACTGGAGCATCTGGTCAAGGAGTAAAAATCAAATCACGCTGCTAATTAAAGATCTCAAGGGAACACAGAAAATGTTTGACTTGACCACAGTTAAAAAAAAAAAAAAAAAAAAAAAAAAAAAAAAAAAAAAAAAAACCCACCCAAAACTGAAAAGTTTCTTCATGAATAAAAGCTTTTCTGAGATTATTAGGGAAATTTGAAATGGCAGACATGACACTACTTACTTCTTATGATCCTCCTTTAATTTACATGAAGTCTGACATCAATATTGCAGTCTGAGAGATGAGATTACTTTGTTATCATGATGATGTGTTCATTAATGACAGATGTGGAATCCAGAACACTGCAGAGAAACAGTGTTCATACAAGTGAAAAAAACCTATTCTGAAATGCAAGACACTCATAGCTACGTTCTGGTGGCTCATGCTCCTTGAGGATTATTTGAGTTATAATTCCTCTGTAAGCCTTACTTAAATTACCATTCTGTTCTGATGAAGCTTTTTGCAGTCTCCTCGTTCCTGCTAATACTAAATTGACATTTCAAAGATTGAAAGAAGGAAATACTCCACAACTAATATAATTGTGCTGTTAACATGCAATTTGCTGGCTTCTGTGAAGTTCTGTCACTTACACTGGGAATGATGAGAATTTATTACTAAATCTTTGAATATATTTGGGTAAATGAATATTGGATAAGCTTTTCATAATAGTAATTCTTAAATCTTGTAGTATGAATCATAAGCCTGAAATCAAAGCCTTGGGAGAAATTTTTTTCTGAAGCATAAGAAGCATAAAAATACTGTCATCTCTTCAGTGAAAGCAGAGCTACCTTGTTACCATTTGTGCATTCACAAATAAAGCAAGCTGCCATTTAATGGCTTGTTTTAAAGAAGCTGCTGTTTACTTAGATGAGAAAGCTTCAGAGTTAACAAATTGTGCTTACCCAATGTACTGATCTGTTTAATTTTAAATTTAAAAACGGAAGGACTGGTACTCAATTCAAACAAACCAACAAGCTATGCACTAAAATACTGAAATACATTGTTTTGGAGTTCTGAAAGAAACTAAGAAAAACGACGACACCGAAAGTGATGTTACATAGGGTGTCAGCAAAAATCCTTGTTTACAACTGATCAGCATCGGTGATGTGTGGTAGTTTTGGTAGTATCCTGAAAATAGCCTGTGGGACAGGATTAAGGTAGTGTGCATCAACTATGTTCTTTATGCTGTTTCTTGTGATTGTTTCATCATCATAAAAGTGAATTGTGTTGTTGAAAACAAACAGAAAATAGGATTTTTTGTGTGGTTACGGGGTGTCATTTCTAAGATCTCTTACGATGTCTCATATAACCTTGTAATATTTTTAATCTTTGTTTTCCTCTGTGAAAGCTCTAAATACTCCAAAGGCCTTCATTATTGTTTATGAATTAGAACTAGTGTTTGAAGAGTAGTCACACACAGCATTAAACTAACCTTTTCAAATGTTTTGAAATGTCTCAGGAGCATTCAGTTTCTGAAAGAAAACATCTTACAGGATCTTTTCACAATGTCCTGCTTATTGGGAGGAGATTTAATGTGCTGCAGTGAACAAAGTCTTAACTATAGTACACAGTGCTAGAAAATAGAGTTGTAAAGAGCAGTTTAGCTTGTAAAATGAATAGTGTGAAAGCATTGTGCTTTCAAAAATTCTCATTTTAGGCTATTGTAACTATTGTTGAAAATGTGACAACAATTTCTGAAACCATTTCATGCTGTAATTCTGAAGGATATAAGATGACAGAACATATGAAGAAAGGATTGTAGGCAGAACAGGCTCCTGTAGGAGAATTTACATTTTGAATGACTGTAAGAGACTATCCTGGACTTAACCTGATAACTTACTTTCAAAGGTGCTTCTTGAATAAGAGCATTATATTTCTAAGAATGTTCATGCAAGTTTGATAAGAATAATCTGTATGGATGTTCTACTTGTTTGAATAAAAAACCAACAGCATAAACCTGAGTGCTTTTTGCACCAACACCCCAATTTACCAAAACAGTTTAACAAAACAACCAAGCACCTAACAATTGCTGAGCTGATGTTACATGAGCATGCTGGGTGGAAGGAGTGTGGAAAGTGATGCAGTTTGAATTAAATTAAGAGCTGTCAGCACGTAACACTTCACATCTGCTACCTTCCATGAATAAATTGCAGAGAATAGCAGACATGCAGTTAAGCAGACTGCCAATGCCTGTGTTACTGGTGACGTGTTCTAATTCTAGCAAGTGATTGAGTTAATGTGTTTGTAAGAAATTAATCCATTTTAATAGTCTGTAAACAAAATGAATTTGATGCTCAGCAGGAGTTAACATGTGCCAGAGTAGACGGAAGCGGTGTATATACAAGAAAGACAGAGAGCTGTTGGAGAGGGTCCAGAGGAGAGCCACAAAGATGATCAGGGGACTGGAGCACCTCCCCTACAAAGGCAGGCTTGTTCAGCCTGGAGAAAAGAAGGCTGCAGGGTGACCTCATTGCAGCCTTTCAGTAGCTAAAGGGAGCCTACAAACAGGAGGGGAATCAACTCTTTGAAAGGGTTGACAACTGCAGGACAAGGGGAAATGGTTTTAAGTTGAGGGAGAGAAGATTTAGGTTGGATGTCAGGAGGGAAATTCTTTACAGAGAGAGTGGTGAGGTGCTGGAACAGGCTGCCCAGAGAGGTTGTGGATGCCCCGTCCCTGGAGGTGTTCAAGGCCAGGTTGGATGGGGCCCTGGGCAGCCTGGTCTAGTATGAAATGGGGAGGTGGGTGGCAGGGGGTTTGGGGATTCATGATCCTTGAGGTCCCTTCCAACCCTGGCCATTCTGATTCTGTAATTACTGCTTTATGTTACCTGAAGATGTGGTAGATTTGCTAGCTCAGCTGTTTACAGTCAGCATTCTGTATCCCTCGTTTTCTGAATTCATGATTTTTAAGTCCTTGTGTAATTATCTTCACTGTGCAGGCATGGTGTTTTCAAGATGCCTGTTGAGAGGATTCAGATCTTTAAATACATACAGTCTTTGCAGTATGTCTAATATGTTAGCTTCAACATTAAGTACATCAGCTTGTTTATTTTATTGCAGAATCTGCCAGAGAACTTCAATGACTGCAGACTGAAAAAGAAGGGATTGGTGAAAAGGGTTCAGGTGAGTTTTCTTTCTTTTTCTTTTATCCCCTCCTTCTTCTTTATTACTGCTGGACACTTGTGTATCAGTGAAGATGGGGGTTCATGTTGACTTGGAGTCTTGAGAAATAGATTCATCTTTGATTTAATGACAACTTACTTTAGCTTTTGACTGAGAGTGATCGTCCCTCCCAACTGTGGCTACAGAACTGTGGCTATGTATTTTAGGAAGGATTTTAAAAGTGCAAACCCGTCTGAAGCTTTGTGATTCTTACTGTTGATTATGAACTTTAACTCAAATAGCTCAGTGGTTGGACCAGTGAGGTTTCTTTATCAAGCCCTGTGTTTCTGCTAGATTCTGAGTAAATGGAATTATTAAAAGTAAAAAATGAAAACTGACCACCAGAAGGTGGTCACTGAATTGGCATCTTCATATTTATGACGGAAACTTTAGTTTCTGTTCTTAAGAAGCAGTCTACCATTGCTGTAATTACATCCTCTGTAACACTTTTTTTTTTTAATTATTATTTTCAGGCTTTTCTTGCCCAGTGTGATACTATTGAAGGAAATATTGGACAAGAAATGGACAAGCTACAGTCAAAGAACTTGGCACTGGCAGAATGAGGCATTACCCTTCATAATTAGGAAACATAATTGCTCTATGAGCAAGAAGAAAGTTTGCTCTTTGTTTTGGAGCACATATTCAGCTTTTTTGTTTTTTTTTAAAGCCCAGTCTTTTAGACTGGAAGTAGTCAATTATTTCTTGCTGGTTGTCTTGTTTGCCACTTGGTTAGGCCTACTGTTTTGAAAAGAAAATCCTTCCTGAAGAATTGCAGAAATAATCTTTGTGGTGAATTATGTATCTTATGGACAATTGTTTAGTTAACTATGTAACAGAGTTTGCAATGATGGGCAATATTTTCTGATATGTTTTTGAATTTATTTACAACTGAAATGAAAGAAGGTCTATAACCATATAAGTGCCATATGTTGCAATTTTAGGACTTCAACTTGATTGAAAAAACACTGAGACAATATCTGGGAAAGTTCAACATTATAGTAGACGGTTCAGAGCAATAAGAAAAACCCTCCACATTTATATTACTTAATGTTTGTATGCATTTATAAATATAAGGAAGCTTGACTATAAGGGAGTCGTACCTATTTTAGCCTTAAATTGTCATAATAAATGGAATGTACTGTAACATATATGGTACTGAATTCTGAATGGTGCTTTAAGTTGTTAATGAGCTTGATACAAGTGTACATGTTTATTTACATGTAATTCTGATGTACTGTGTCTTTTATAGCTTATTCTGATTGTTTTTTTTTCTTGATAGGGATTGAAATGAGATCACATGCTGCTTATGCACAAATGGGGCACTTAAAACAAGGTATAACTAAGGAGCTGTTTTGAAAGGTTCTTTATTTTTTTCTGGTTTCACTGAATTCATCGCGCTATATTTATTGGAAAGATTGCAGTGATTATTCTGCTATGGTAACTAGTAAATTTTTATAGAATGTTACAAAGTGGCATAAATTTGTTTTAACAGTGCTGTGTGAGAATCAGTCATAACCTCAGTCACATTGTGATACGTGCTATGCTTTGCCTTCTGTGTTAGCTTAAAAAAAAACAAACAACAAAACAAAACAAAAACCATAAGCTTTTGCTTGAGATAACACATTTCAGTGGGGGCAGCCAACTGTGCTTGCAGCTGTCAGTCAGAGCCCACAGCTGATGTAACTACAGTAGGAGTTGTTTTTTTCACTGATGCTTCTGATAGATTATGGCATTGGCTGGTGAAATATTGACTGCACTGAGCCTGTTTCTGTTTTTAAAAACAAACAAACAAACAAACAAAAAAACAACCACCACAAAAACAACAAAACAAACACACACAAAAAGACCGCAACAAAACATTTGAGCTCATAAGCAAAAAACTAAGCTTTATAACTTATTAGAAGTTAAAGTGTTTCTTTGGTATTTGTAATTGGAGGAACATTTTAGTGTAAAATGCCATTGAATGAATGGATATCCACATGTTAAAAAGGTTCACTTGTGTTCTGAAAATGTCTTTTGGCCTTACTAAGATTGGAGTTGCTGTATTGCTGTTAACCGCTTTCTTCAAGGTTGTAGTTTTTGCATTTAAAACTCTGTCTTTAGCATTTGTGGAAGACTTCAAGGCCTAAGTTCTTTCTAAGTTTTACTATCTGGAGTTAGAGAATGATATGTTTGGTGAGTGTGCATTTTTTTCCTAGGCCTGCTGTTCTGGTCCTGCTGTATTTTCCCAACATTTCAAGGTTACAGGGAGGAACAGTTAGTTGTAGCCATTTTTTGTGAAGCCCTAACTTGGTGCTTCTGGGCCAGATTTAGCCGACTCTTAAACCTCCAGCATCATTGTTGCTTAAATCAGAGGATACAAACTTACCCACTTTGTTGTGATGCAAAGGATCCACACCTTCTCAAATAGGTGTGCTCTAATGCATTGAACTTTTACAGAAAAGCATTCTTGTCTGCCCATGAAGAGAAATGGGAGCTGTGGGCATGGCTAGCAATGTCTTCTACTTCTGCTTGATATTTTTCTCTCAGGTAAGAACATAGCATCACCTTTTCAATCTTTCCATCAATGGAAAAGGCTACTGGCTTCAGCTGTTTTCCATCTCTCCTACCCAGAAGTTGCTGTTTCTGGAGATGTGTTTGCATGAGGGTGTCCTTAAGCCATGTGGGCTAACTGAAAGATTTTACACAGTACTGCTTTTGATAGTCTGGTACTTGGAGGAAAAAAGAGGGATTAACTTCTCCCACCAGCACCTCTGGATTCAGCAAAGTGTGTGTCCTGAGCTGAAGACCTCAGGCAACTCTTCCTATCAGAGTGTTTGGTTTCTAGGACTAAAGTGTATGTGAATGCAGACAAACTCCAGTAGTATAAAGTTGTTTTGACTGCCAGGTACAAAAAAGTACTTGATTTCTTGTGGAAAGCGGATGGTTGCATTTAGTGTTACCTCTGCGATACCTGTTCTGGTGCTGAATCAGCCCACGTCAGAAGACAGCCAGGCTGCTCACCTCGGCACTGCCTTCACTTTGCCTATCGTCTTCCTCCCGCTGCCACTCAGGCAGAATATCCTGCCCTAAAGTTTACGTTTGTGGTATTTGGAGTTGAATCACAGAGCTGCTCCCCTACCCCCTCTGTATCCGTATATAGGCTGCTGTGCCAGGCACAGCGGGACAGCCCTCCTTGCAGGGTCCTGAGCCATTCTGTGGGTGATTCTGTCAGAACAGCAGAAAATACGCTGGTTTTGGTGAACTTCTCAGTGAGAAGTTCTCATAACTGCTGTTACTGTGAACCTAGAGTCGTCCTTGCTGCTAGGTTAGGGCTTTCCTTTGACTTTCGCAGCCACTCGCGCTACGGAGCGCTATGCCTCACAACGCGGCACTTCTCCCATGGTCCCCGTCGGGGCGGGGCCGCGGCGTCCATCCCCGTCGCTTCCCCCAGCTCCAGTCTGGGGGCGGCCATCGCCCGCCCACAAAAGGCGGAGCCGCAGCCTCGCTCTGCTCGCTGGGACAAGATGGCGGCGGCCGGAGTGGGCGCGGGGCGGAAGCAGGTGCGGCAGGAGGAGCTGCGGCGTCTCATGCGGGAGAAGAAGCGGCAGAACGCGGACAAGAAGCGGATCGAATCGCCTTTCGCCAAATATCCTCGGCGGGCCGGGCGGGGAAGGCCCTCGGCCCCGATTCCCGTGGGGGGGGCGGGGGGGGAGGAAAGAAGGTAGCGTTGAGGGCGGGGGGAGGTTCACGCAGAGCACCGCATCTTTTCTTAACGGCGTCGTCACGTACAACAGCCTGGGCCACCTGAGCTGCACGTTGTGCAGCGCGCCCGTAAAGAACGAGCTGCTGTGGCAGACTCACGTCCTGGGAAAGCAGCACCGCGAGGTGAGCCGGGCGTCAGCCGCCCCGGTCGGCGGTGGGAAGGGCTGCACGGGGGGCCGCCGCTGGCGTCGCATCCCCGGTGGCGATGGGAGGCCGCGTTGGGTCGGGCCCCGGGCAGCCGGAGCTCTGCTGGATGGCAGCCCTGCCCGCGGCAGGGGTTGGCGCTGGGTGGGCTGTGAGGTTCCGTGTTGCTCTGGTCCCACATCACATCGTGTGACAGGTCACCAGAAGCGTTACGTTCTGAAATTACCGCGTTTTAAACTGATGGCTAAACGTTCTTGGTAGGAAAGCCTCTTAAACGTTGTGTTTCTTTGCAGCGAGTTGCAGAATTAAAGGGAGCAAAGCAGGCAGCAAGTGGTTTAGCTGCTGGTGCATCGCCTCAGCCTGTCAAGAGAAAAACTGCTGATGCAGAAAGCACACATTTAAAGAAAACAAAAGGTAAAGAGGGAAAACTTGTACTTGCAAGAATCTTGCAGTTTTACTTGTTCGGTGCTAGGTTTTCTTTTGCTGTACTGTGTGAGCCAATGACTTGAGTTAATGTCAGCCTGTTGCTGCTGAAAGGGGAAAAAGTGTCTTATTCTATTCCTTTTCTCTGCACCATTGAGTTAAAATACTCATTGTGATTCATATTCATGAAGTGTTTTCACTATTTTGTATTACATTAAGTACAATAAGGCAAGCTATTAACCTGTGCTTAAGTAAGTGCAAGAGCCTAGAGTAATCACTACAAACTTAAGGTAAAACCTTACGAGTGTTTTTCGCTTTTGGGCACCTCAGTACAGAAAGGTGCTGGAGCAGTTCTGAAGAAGGACAACAAGGCTTGTGAAGGCCTTGGAGAAAATGCCCTATGAGGAGAGACTGAAGGAACTGGGGTTGTCCAGTCTGGGGAAGAGGAGGCTGAGGGGAGACCTCACTGCTCTCTTCCAATATCTAAAAGGTGCTTACAGTGAGAGCAGGGTTAGTCTCTTCTCACTGGTGACAGGTGACAGGATGAGGAGAAGTGGCCTCAAGTTGTGCCAGGGTAAGTTTAGGTTGGATATCAGGAAAAACTTCTTTACAGAAGGGGTTGTTAAGTGCTGTAATTGGCTCCCTGGGGAGGTGGTTGAGTCATCATCCCTGGATGTGTTTAAAAACCATTTGGATGTGGTGCTCAGGGACATGATTTAGAGGAGGGTTGTTAGAGTTAGGGTAGTATGGTTAGGTTGTGGTTGGACTTGATGATCTTTTAAGGTCTTTTCCAACCTGAGCAATTCTATGATTCTGTGCGTAGGGTTGGAACTGATAGTAATAAAGGGCATTTAATTTGCAAGTCTTGATAAATGATAATGATAATCTGTAACTTTCTGAATTTGCAGTTGTAGTTAGCAAAGTAGGTTTGCTTTGAAAGCACGGGTTCTAAGAAATGGCTCTTGGCTGTTCTACAGGTACAGATGACAAGCCACATACATCTACGTCTTCATCTGGGTAAGCAGACTATATCACGTACTGTTTTGTTTGTACCTCTGTTGGTTTTTAACCTTCTCATCTTGTTCTTCCCCGTTTCTCCTAGCCAGGGGTAATGATTCAATTAGCAAATTCCTGCTTCTGCTCAGTTTCTAATGCAAGTGTATATTCCCAAATAAGGCAACATCTTCTATGCAGATGGGAAAAACATAGTATTAACAATAGTGTCTGTGACAAAACAGAAGTCTCTTTGCTCTCACTATCAGACTTGTAAGCATTAATATGTATTATTATTACACTGTCTACTGTAATGAAAATAATTATACTGCAGTATGCACTCCAGTCTTTAATGATGCTGCTGAAGAGATGACTGAAACGAAGGAAAATCTTTTAGTATATCTTTAAATAATATTTAGTATCAAAAACCATTAACAAATATCATCGACTCATCTTCATTAAGATAATTTTACTTAAAGTTTATGCAAACACTTATCTTGCAGTTGAACTCTTGCAAAGGAACAGGTGTATTTGAATTCAAAGGATTGGATTTATGCATCTTACTCCCTTGGAAGATTTTTAATGGTGTTTGGACATCAGTATGAGTGGGTAAATGCTACATGAGATCTCCTGTAAAATTTTCTCAGGGTAAACTGTTATTTAGTGCAGATATTAGGTGGTGTTATCTTGACTCTAAAATATGCTTACCTTGCTGGAATTTTACATGTGTGTGTGTAAAATTGTCATTTGAGTGGTTTGTTGATTACTGATGATTGATCAGCGTGATCATTTTTAATACAACCGAGGAAAGTATTTGACTTGGAGACTTGTAGCTATCCTAAGCAAAGGTGACTTTTCTCATTGCTGAGCCTGCACAGATCTTCTAAGCTGCACTTAACTGCACTTCTGAGCTTCAAGAGGAACACAAAATGTTAGACGTGAAGGATATCAAGGTTTATGTGATGTTTGTATGACTGCTGGGCTATGAATTTTGTATTTAATAGCAGATATAGAGATGCGGATAAGTTTAAGTCTACAAGTAGAATCACTGAAGCAGTCATTCCTCCAAGCTCACTTTGTTGTAGGATACTTCTATTAATGTTTCTTGTATTGAGTGTTCTAATACAAAAACATAATGGAAATATCTTTCAGCAATAACCTCAGCATTCCTGGGGAACTTCAGAAGAAAGCAACGGTTGTGTAACCTTCAGACAGTGGATACATCTGTAGCTGCATGGTTTAGCATATTGTACAGGATGTGAGAACAACTTGGTCTTTTAGACTGAATAGACTGCAGATGCTAGAGTCAAACTGATTTTTGTTGCACTGTGTATTCTCTACTAGGCTACCAGCAGATTTTTTTGATGAAGCAGAGCAAAGCAAAGGAAGCAAACAGTTTTTGAAAGGTCCTGGTCCCAGTTTATTGTCAGGAAATTATGATGATGATGATGATGATGATGATGAAGAAGAAGAAGAGAAACAAGATCAACCGAACAGATCCTTCGTTATGCACAAAACTGAAATTCCACCTCCAACTCGAGAAGTAATACCTAATTCTCTGCCTGCAGGTAATGATGAATGAAGTGGTACAGTAAGAAGAAGCTGTGTCGTAAGAGTAGAGTAGAATAGTTTATTTGGAAGAGACCTCCAAACATCATTGAATCCAATTACCGGACCACTTCAGGACTAATCAAAAGTTGAAGCATATTCCAAATGCCTCTTGAATGGTGACAGGCATGGGGCATCAGCCACCGCTCTAGGAAGCCTGCTCCAGTATTTGACCACCTTCATTATAAAGGTGTTTTCCTAATGCCCAGCCTGACCCTGCACTGGCAGCTTTATGCCATTCCCATCCTGCCATCAGTGACCAGGTCACAGCCTGGCACCTCTGCTTCCCATCAGGGTGCTGCAGGGAATGATGAGGTTGTTCTCAGCCACCTTTCCAGACTGGACACCTCAATCTCCTTCACAGGACACACCCTCCAGCTTTGCTAGCAGCTTTGTTGCTCTTCTGCAGGTGCTTTCATATTGTAATATCCTTTTTATGTTGTGAAACCTGCACACTGTTCAAGCTGAAGCTGCAACAATGCTAAATACAGTGAAATCACCTCTTTAGTTGGCTGTGCTGCGTTTCACACACCTCATAATGTGGTTTGCCCCTTAGCTGCCAGGACACACTGCTGGCTCATGCCCAACCTACTGGCATCAGCACCCACAGGTTCCCTCCTGCTGAGCTGCTCTGCAGCCACTCATTCGCAGTCTGTGCCTGTGTCTGGCATTACTGCATCCCAGGTGCAGCAGCCAGTATTTTTCTTTGTTGAACTTCAACAGCAACAACAATGTTGCTGTTTGCCTGATGATGACAGCTATTGATGGAAAGGATCTTTAATTTTCTGATTATTTCTGTTAGCTGGCTGGTGTATCCTACTGGGGGGAGAGAAAGGAGATTTTTTTTTTTTTGGTGGTTTGTTACTGTGCAGTGTTTTCTCAGCGTGTTTATTGCTTCTTGTTGTAATTGCTTGAGTCTGTCAAGTAGAATAATGTGTAACTTTCCTTCCCTTGATTCAGTAAGGTATTAATCTAAATTCCTGTCTGCTCGGAGTTTTGTACAGAAGTTTAAACAGTTCTTTCTGCTCATAGGCTTCTATTCTTTCTTTTAGACTTCTTTGACAGCAAAACTATGGCTGCTCCTGTAGTTTCACATTCAGGATCCATACAGAAACCAGAGACACAAGAGAAGGTAGTAGAACGGTAAGCAGTCAGATGAAATATTGTAAAATTTGGCAGCTGTTAATAAACATTACCCTTCCAGGAAATACAGATTGCAATCACTTTATAATTTGTCATATTGTTAAATTGTATTTGGTATAGTTTCTATATATGTCATAGGAAAGTGTGTTGCACACTAGGGATAGGAGCAGTGTCATACAGTGTCAGACATCTTTATTTGCAAGTTTTAATAGATGATGCATTTGAAGCTCAGTGTCTGATTTTAACTGTTTGAAGAAAACTGTTGACTGGTTTTGTGGCAGTGCTTCAGCTCTCTTCTACACTTTTTCAGATGTTGGTTTGGCCTTTCAAAAGTAGAGACTTGTATTAAAATGTCTGGGTATGCACTCCCCCAACAGATAATTTGGGAATCCTAAGCTACAGCTCCTGTTTTAGCAGTGAGTTTAAAACCTGTCTCTGCAGTCCCCTGAGAGTTAGTTAAGACCAAAGCAAAGAAACAAGTCCTGTAGGCAAAACTTAGGCATAAAAAAGACTTCCTTCATTTCTAGGTCCTTCTGTAAGAATTAAGGATTTTATTTTTGACTGTTTTATAACTCCACAATAAAAGAGATTATTATAAAGAGCTAACTTGGAATAATCATAATCAAACATTTCAGGAAAGAGAACACTGCTGAGGCTCTGCCAGAAGGGTTCTTTGATGATCCTGAAGTGGATGCAAAAGTAAGTAAGCAGATCTTTTTCTGCTATTTGATTTATTTCTGTAGGTTGTAGTAATTTTGTGGATGCTGAGGATGGTTTGTCAGTAATTAGTTGTACCAGTATATAAGAAAAGCAGTTTCATTCTGTGTTAATTAAAAGGCATGAAAAGGTGTGTAAAGGGTTTCAAAATATCTTTCAGAATGTATTTTCAATTGCAATTGAATTTTCAATTATATACATTGTCCTCTCCTCTGAGAGACCCTATTGAAAAGCATAGGAGTTACTATGCAATGATATTATTCAGCCTCCTGGAATGGGAACAGCTAGATTATGGCAAGCAGCATCATCTCTAGTACTGGCAGACTACAGCAGTGAATGTGGTTTTCAACTGTCATCCTTTATTGCTGTGGGTTTTTTCATAACGTGGCCGTTCTCCAAAAAGCCACCATTTAAAATCTTGGAATTTGGTCACATTCATTCAGGCTTCCTTCAGCATTGTGCAGTACTGAGCAATAACTGAAATATGTGCTGCTATTGGAAATATCAGCTTTTTTTTTTTTTTTTTTGGTGGCAATGTTTTTTTGTGTCATTTAACACAGATTCCATGGCTTTCTTGTTCTTTCTATCAAAACAACAGCATTCTTGACACAAAATGTCATTTATTTTCCTTGTTCACACTGTGGTTTATCTGTTGGTTCATCTAAATTGGACTATGATTCAGTGAGTAATGCTTCTCTATGTTCATTTAGTCCCACTGGCAGAATCACAAGCTTAGGTTTCTCTTTATTGTGGCAAGTTTCTTTTAGCACTACTCATGCACACAGCTCTGCGGTGGAAGTAAATATGTTTGAATAATGACTTTTTGAGTATTGAGATAAAGAGCTAAAAAAGATCTGTGGTGTAACACACGACTGGTGTGTTATATTTTTCAAATGGGAAGTTGCACCATGGTGGGAAACTTGTACAAAGTGGGAATGTCTATCAGGCAGAGGAGGGTATGCTTATATCTGGGAAGATGTAGTGATGGTTGTTAATGAGCTTTTTCTTAGTCATTTCCTTCACTGATAACATGTATGAGCGGGTACACGTTCCTTTAGGCTTTCTTGAAATTGATTTACAGCTGTTCTTCTTATCAGCCCTTTCTAAGTTTAGCTGACATGAAAGGGAAGGAAAACATTTGTGACATCACATTGGGTTGACTGCAGTGATTGTGTGTTGAAGTCATCTACAAAATAATTATTTCTGGAATTAAGGTAGGCTTTTTGGAGAGGGGGTTGTGGACATGGAGTATGCTGGTTCTTTACATCAGGAACTTACAAAGCATATAGATTCTGAGTTTGACAAATAATATCTTTTAGCATTTCAATTTATTGTAAGAAATACAAATAATTATGAATTACAAAGGACAACCACAATGCATAATAACACAGTACGTACACACATGATAAAAATAATCACAAAACAGAAAAAGGAAACGATGACTTCCCAATATGTAGTTTGCCTGGAAGCTTCTAATATCTTCTACAAACTTAATTCATGCTACTGGATTTTGTATAAGCACTCAGAACCAAAGATAGCAAACCATCCTCTTTACTGAGATGATGATTGTTGTGTTACCAAAAAGAGGAAAGAAGACAAGAAAAGCTGATGTAAAAAAAATGTTGTGTTTCTGTACAAACTGCTTAGTTCTCCTAGCTATACGATTTCCCTCTTGTCCAGAGCCAAAAATAATCTCTCTTCTGACACACAATGCATGCCACAGCTTCTAACCTTGAGCTGTTCTGGTTATGCAGGTAGATTATCAAATTTACTTAAAAGCACAGTCTGATTTTGATTACCTTATTTGTAAATCTTAAAGCATTTCTTGCACCTACTTTATCAGTCCCATGCTGTCTACCATGGAACAAAAAGCTTCACTTTAAATAAAAGTGCTATGTAGCTATCTATTTCTTCTGTTAGCCAGTAAAATCAGGTAAGATTTGCAATGTGGTCAGACTGTCCTAACACTAATGACTTAACATTTTGTGTTATGCTGAAAACAATTAGCTTACTACTTTTTGAATTGTGTGATAGTTCTATTGTATGACTCAACAGGAGAAGAATTCATCCTTATCAATTGACATAGTAAAATTACAGTTCATTAAATCAATGGGATTAGTCATTCTTGTTAGTCCAGATATCTCACACCATACGTTTTTAGTCAATTATTCTGTAATACTGAAGTCAAGCTTCTTGTTTAAATCCAAGAATAGAGTCAGATTTTTTCCTCCAAAACAACTGTAGTGCTACAATATCAGTTATTTCATTTACTAATATATATATTTTCTGACCTGTTTGTCTGAGAGCACAGCCCAATCTGTGCTGGTTTTCCATTTTTTTTAGAGTGTTCCAGTGGCTCCCTAGGCAGTAATCATCACTAAACCTGTCTTCTCTTGTCCTTCAGGTGCGAAAAGTTGATGCTCCAAAGGATCAGATGGACAAGGAATGGGATGAATTTCAAAAGGCAATGCGACAGGTCAACACAGTAAGTAATGGAGTCTATTTTTATTGATTCTAAATTCTATACACAATAAGGAGAAAAACAGTTTCATGCAGCTCTGTGAAGTGACTGACATGCATTTGTCAGCTGTTTGTCTGCAATGCAGTGTATGATTAAATGCACTTTATAAATGAGCAAATGATTCTTCCACTCAAGGAACATCAAGTTGAAAAAAATTCTGATGATGAACCAGTCAATCATATATTTAGTTGCATTTATTAAATTGCATTTAAATAAAATATATTATATGTCAAATCAATGTTCTGTATCCAAACAAGGCGTAACAAAAAATGCCACACTCATTTGTCTTTTTGGAAAAGGATCTATAAGGGGTCTGTAACCTGGTTTCATGGTTAACGTAAGTGTACTGCAAAGAAATCACGAAACTTGGGAAGGGGACAGAAAAGTTTGTGTGTGTGAGATGGAAGTTGATCACAGTTTTTCTTGACTTCCATTTTTTACTGTATAGCGTTGCATGGCAAGTCTTCCTGAACAGGTTTTTCTCTGCTTTTACACCATATGAAACTATTGTTAAGGATATATCATGTTCTCACCATTTCCCTTGAATATTTGCCAGTTTTTAAATTTTTATTGTAAATAATCACTCCTACATCAAGTGCTAAGGAGGTGGTGCAAAAAAATTGTCATTGCTCATTTTAAAGCGCTCAGCACTATAAACAGAGGAAATATTCATACAAAAGCAGTAGTGGGTACATTTTACTAGCATTAGCCATTCGTATGATTCTTCATCTTAGAAGGAATCTTCTCAGTTATGCGTGGACCATTGACTGCATAGCATCTCCCAGACATTCAGATTTGAGAAAGTAAATGCTGAAAAAAATAACATGTTAGAAATACTTTGGGATCTAGAGGAAAAACTTAGCCAATACTTTTAATAAGCTTGTGTAACTAAGTACTGGGATATAGCTCCAATTCCAGCTTCTGGCTTTGAATGCACGTGGTTTGTTGTTGCTGTTTCAAATAGTGGAGTATGGAGAAATTCAAAAAGTTAACCCCAGAGCAACCAAACTACTTTTGAATTTTAGTTTTAAGAATAAACATTTGAATTTGTAATGAAACCATATCAGTCTTCCCCTGTATATGCCTTGAGTCCTTTGTGAAGGTGTATATGTATAGCAGGTTGACAGTTATGAGATACTTGATTTGGGTAGAGGGAAGGAAGGGAAGACACAGATGCCAAAAAGGAACAGCATTGGAGTTTAGGGTGAATTTTCTTAGAGCTTTACTTGTTTAGATTTCAGAAGCAATAGTGGCAGAAGATGATGAAGAGGGACGACTGGATCGTCAGATTGGTGAAATAGATGAGCAGATGTAAGTAAATCAATTTCTCTATCAGACTGTTCTTCAGCAGTAATGGATCACAATTCGACTACAGTTACAAGCCTTTTTTAACTTCTAATCTTCTTTTGGTAATTGCCTAAATATTCAAAGGAGAAAGAAAGATTGCCTCTAGTCTCAGAATACCTGATAAAAACATGAATTTTGGTGCAAAGGAATTTCAAGTTTGTTACCATAATATTTTTTTTCCTGAAATTCTTCAAGGCTGCTTGTGTTCTTACTGCCTTTAACTGCAGACTGTTTCACGTTAAATTTGAATTCAACATCAAATCAATATAACACTCATATCTGAAGGCTGAGGAAAATATTGAGCTCTGGCTGAATGTAAGTTATCATTTTGTGGATATACAAGGGGAAGAAAGATTCAGACAACAATCTCTCCTTGTTGACTCTTCCAAGCAAACAAGAATGAAAAAAAAACAAAGATTGATTTAAATCAGGCTGATACTTTGATTTTCAACAAAGTATCTTATTGAATTGGCCAGAATTATTGATATAAAAATGTATTTTGAGGATGAGAACTTCTAGGTAAATAGAAAGCTGAAACTCTGTAACTTCATTTACTTCATGAATTTCTAGTATAGTCCTCAGTAAGCTCAGTAAGATAAAGTACCTGAATGCTTGTGATGCCTTTTTGTCTTTAGTCCTGAGACCTCTAAAATACCAAAATGAATGGCCGTGTGATGTGTGGAAGAAGACTGAGGTTCTGTGTTATTCTTAAACCAATTTGTGGCCATATTGCAATTTGATTACCTCTCATTGCTAGAGAATTTACCACACCTCTCCCCTCCTTTGGTCTGTTTCTATTTCATTAATACACAGAAGATCCGTTATCATTTTTAGTTGCCACACACACAGAATGGTTGAGGTTGGAATGGACAACTAAGATCATCTAGACTGACCCCTTGTTAAAGCAGGTTCCTTAAAGCATGTTGCACATGGGCTCGTCCAGCTGGGATCTGAATGTCTCCAGTGGAAAGTTGGTGGGAAACTGCTAAGCTTTTCTATATTCAGAGTTGGAGAAGCAGATCCATCAGAGTTAAAAAAAAAAAAATATATGCAAAAGACCACAGATATTAATAAGTGATTTACTTATCAACAGTGAATGTTACCGTCGCGTTGAGCATCTGCGCAACCGCCAGGATTTGATGAAGGAGAAATGCAAGGAAGCCATGAGATTAAGAGCAACACAAGAGAAAGAGGATGAGGCTATTGGTAGCGAAGATGAAGAAGAACTGCAGGATTTGCTGTCTCAAGACTGGCGGGTGAAAGGGGCTTTGTTGTAGCATTTTTGCAGTGTGGCTGATCATCACTGTTATTTCCATTATTAGAAGTGAGACGTTTTTGTTAAATATTTATTTAAAGAGGCTTGAGAGATGGTGAAGAGCCAACTGTGTAATACAAAAGAGACAAAGAAAGAAGCTCCAACCTTTGTAGATCCACAGTGGTGTATTACTGTAAAAATTGTATAATGCAAATGTTTTATGGTATTCAATGTACTTTTCTTATTAATAAAACTGATTTCCTACCAGAGCTATTTTAATGGGATTAGTAAGTAAGCGAAGAACCTAGCTTCTGCTAACATTAGATATATGGAGACTTGGGCTGTTGTGTATAGAAGTACTGGACTACCAGAAGTGACGGTTTACAGAGATTTCCCATGTGGAGTAGGTAGGAAAAAAAATCTTAGGCATTTATCATCTGAAAAGTTCATAAGTTCTCTTCTCTCCATGGACCTATCCCCTTCAATAAAATATTTGTTTTTTTTAGGATCTCTCACAATTTTTCTGTGTGTGGAAGTGCCAAACTCAGAAATGTTGAACTACAGCTTTTCCACTGTGGTAGGTAGTACTGAAGACCTTTCTTTATAGTATCTTTTGGTTAACATGGCCATAATATGGCATACCTCACATGCTTTGAACCAGGGGGGTAGTAACACAATGCAACTTCTTGCATAACCACATATCGAAAGTGTAAGAAAATACCAGAGAAGAAGATACCGCACTGGAAACTGCTGAGGTAAGATCACTTGTTTAGCTTTAAATACAGGAAGTTTTACTAAGATAATAAAGGAGAGCATCTAAAATTGATTTATGTTCTGATAAACACAGATGAAGTGAAAGTTGAGAACCAAAAGATGTGACAAAGCTGTGACACGGAGGAGAAACAACTACCTTGAATTTTGGTGAGTGTCTCTTGCATTTGGCTGGTTTTCGTTTTATTTCCTCCTTTTATCTTTTAAATTAAGCATATTTTTTATTTTGAAAATATAAAAGTATGTCAAATTTGCAGAGGGCTTTTGGAAAAAATAGGAAAAATGAATAATTTAGGGTTTAATTAGGGGATGAAGCACTGGCTGCCCAGAGGGTTTGGAGTCCCCTTGGAGATCTTCAACAACTGCCTGGACATGGGCCTGCTCTGGGTGGTCCTGCTGGGAGAGGAATTGGGCCAGATGGATCAGGAGGGTCTTGACAAGCTCAGCCATGCTGTGAGCCTGTGATTTCTATCAAAAAATAAGGTTGTGAAGGAACAGCTTAATTTTTTTTTTTTTTTTCCCAAATACAATAATCTTAAGCTGGTAAGTCTTTAAGTAAAGAAAACAAATCTCAAAGATGTTTATTAACCAAGTAATTTGTAATGCTCACTTAGTTGTCCATTAGTGAAAGGCATAGCTTAAGAGCTGTTCTGCAGCCCTGTGATTTTGAAACAGATAAATGACTTCATGGGGCAAAATGAATGTGCATGTGTTTGCAATGCAATTTCCAATACCACTGCCTTCAGGAGCTGTTAGTACCCACAGGCTCAGCCTGTGGTAGTTATAAGTACTTACTGGTAGTTAAATGTTCTCTGCTAAGTGCACAGGTGGTAGTAATCTGTGTGCTAACTTCTTTCCCACCACACAGGAGATAAATTGCTGTTGTGGCTTAACCCTCTTCTCACAACCACTTCTGTATTTGGTACAGTAGAGCACAGAAGTGATCATAAAACAAAATAAAACAACAGACCTAATGGAAAACGATGTTGTCATTTGTTAATGACTGTAATTCTTCCTTGGAAGCATCTAATTTTAAAATTTGCTTCAGAAACAGAAGTACTGTGTAAAAAAAGCATCAGTGTTAATTTGGTCAGTCCTCCTGTCAATAAACTCAGTTTGAGCTGAGTCAAATTTTGCTTATTACAAGCCACTGTAATTAAAATTCCCTGCATTCTGTCATCTTAGAAGCACTAAGCTAAAAACGGCTCTTAGGAAAATTTAGATTACTCAGGTATTTTCAAACCGTACACGTACTTTTTTATCTTATAATAAGGAACTTTTACAGTAAGAAATCAGACATTCAGCCAGTAGATATCTCACTGTAGCTGTCTCAAAAAACAGAAATTGCTTCAGAAATTCCCTTTCATAAGATAACATCAGATGAATATGACAGTTCTCTTTCATTTCAGTTACTGTCTTGAGACATATGCTTGTCTGCAGGGCGACGGCATACTGCACTGATGCAGAAACTTTGCAATTCAATCAATATTGTGTTATTTCCTGGAACCAATGACAAGAGAAGCAATATCTTCTTCTATCCCTAAGAAGTGTCTTTGGGCCAAATTTCCTGCTGTGAAGCAGTTTGTCTTCATTTAATCTTCTTTTCATCACTTTCCCTAGAACTACCCTGACTTTTTTTTTTTTTTTTGCTGGGAAAAGAAATGCAAGTTATTCCCTTGTGTAGACATTTAGACCAGGTCTTTCCTTCCAAGAATATACTGAGGCACTAACATCTTGGTTAATTCATTGGTGGTTACAGTACTTATGGTGGTTATAAGAGACCTGTGTTCAAATCCCTCTCCTCTCTTGTACTTTGAACTTAACAACTCCTCTGATCTAGTTTAGCCTGTTGTTGTCTTCTTTGTAAAGGTTCTGCCATTATAAAATGATTCAATTTTTGAGTATGTAACTTTCTTGTCTGATAAACGCAACGTTTAGCTGAGAAGAGACAACAAGTGTTCCAAGTATGTAGCTTGTGCTGAAATACATTCATCAGAGATTGAGGCTATGCAAAAACTAAAATAATAATAATAAAAAAAATATATACATATATATATACATATATATATACATACATACATATATATATATATATATATATTTTTTTTTTTAAAGACAAAAAAAAGCCTAACTACCCAACAGGGCAACTTCTATTGCTGCCTGCCTCAGGTGGGAGGTTCAGTGCATGTTCTGTGGCTGTATCCTGTGCCTCCACAGAAGTAACCAGTTCATGCAGCCCAGCGAGGCTTTAGCACTTAGCAGGTGCCTACATTGGTGGCAGCCTTGCTGGTTGTGCTGTTAGCTTCCCAGGAGCTCTGACAGCTATAAATACACACTTTGGGGCCCACAGTTTTATCTGACAATAGAAAGTGCTCTGCCTGTCAGTAGTGGGGCATGTTATGTGGCTGAATGTGTCTGTTTTTGTTTTCTTTTGTTGGCTATTCCAGGCAATGTTTTTACCTTTTTTTTTTTTTCTTCTAAAGAGGCACAAGACTTGACTTCATTTGAGCTGTTAGCCAGAACTCTGATAACAAATGGATGATGTGAAAGCTGCAGAAGTTGTATTATTTTTCAGATGGTAGCTCACAGTTGTGTGGGAGTGACCTTTTTCTGTCAGGTGCATGGGGTTTTTTAATCTGCTTTTGGGCATGAATGGTTTAATTTTCTGTCTAGGATAGTATTCCTTTTTTTTTTTTTTTCCTCCAGATATACCTTCTTGTGTTTTGTTTTCCTGTTCTGTATGTCAAAGCTATTCAGGAACATTTTCTTGCCATTCAGAAATCTTTTCTAGCTAAAATCATTAAATTAAAATCAATACTCAGCCTAGATCTTAACATATTTCTTTCTTTGTTATTTTTGGCAAAATGCTCTCAAAATATTTCCTTTTTTCTTGCTATATCTACATCTTCATTTTACTCCTTATCCCCCCCAAACACACACATGTGCCCCTGAACTAGTTTAAATCTTAGTTCCGTCCTAGCCAAGTCAGAGCTTTGCCTAGCAGCTTCACTGGGACACCAAAGTCCTGACATGCTTTGTGTTGAGCTGCAATAATGTGTGGGTTTTTTTTCTCTCCCCTTTTTTCCCTTCTCCATTTACTAGCCAGTGCTTGCTATTTAGGAAATGAAAGATACGGATGTCCTCACTGCAAAAGCAGCTTCAGCACCTTCTTGAAGAGTAAGAACTTACATTTTGAGAAGTAATAACATACATAGAATTTTATCGGGTTGAAAGCAGCCTAGGATTTGGAATAGCTAATTGAACACTGAGTCATGCTTCCTGCTTGCTGGGGCGCAATGAAGCATTCTGAAATCTTTCTCTGTAGACTGCCCTTTTTCTGCATCTTACTGAAAAAGCTGTTAACTTCTATGCTTTCCAGGTCTATATGCACATCTTGGATATATCACAGTTCCTGGCTTTGAATCAAGACCCAGATCCATTGCTGCTCTTTGCACCCTATTTTTCAATGCAAACAAGAACGTTATACTGCACAGTTACCCAGCGAGGGCCATGAAGGGAACCCCAAGGTAAGTATGAAGACGTGTGTATTTTAGAGTGACGATGCTGTTTGTAGAATTAGGCTCATATCACTAAGGATGCTACTCACACTGTTGCGCAGCATAAAGTGGTACATTTGAAAGGACTACCAAGGCCCTAAAAAGGAGAGGTGGCAAGAACGCTGCAAAAGTGCTGCATGCAGCAACAACTTGGAGCCAGCCCATCTTTCTGTGTGAACAGAAAACTTGAGGCTGTTTCTATAGTGCTTCAGCAGATCCAAAGGGAGGTGAATGGTGCATGAGGTATTTCAGGGCAGGATGGGAAAGGCTGTGGGCCAGTACTCCATTCCTCCTTTTTAATGATGGAAATTGTAATGCACCTCCCAGCTGCTGGCCTCTTTTCCTGACTGGTGAAGGGTGCTCCTGGGAAGCCCTGTCACTGGACACTGCTGCTGGGAATAGGAAAAAATGAAAAGCTTTAACAGTGCCATGTGCAGTACTCAGTTATGTTCTTTTCCCAAATATCTGAGCTTAAAATAAGCATAGGAAACACATGAGAGATATACAAAGCAGTGGCTTCTTGTAGCAAGAGGACAAATTCTGTCTCTTCTGTGCTGTGTGAAAAGTACTTCAGGAGCAGCTTTGTTAAAAGAAAAAAAGCAGAAAATACTGCTTGCCATGCTAATGACACAGTCTGGATCCCTCTAATCATGTGCAGAATTGTCATTCCTGAGGACAAAAGTTCTAGTGCACTTTCTAGTACTGCCAGTATTGCACAGTTGTTACACTCTTTCCCAATGAGCACTGGGACCTGAAGCGTGATGATATGAAACCTTTAATCATTAATGAAAACAAGCAATTTGTCTATGATTTTAGTTTGACAATCCATAAAATAGTGTTTCTCAAATGACAAATTAGCAACTTGGTTACAAAGAACAAAGTTTAAACAACACAACAGTTGTATGCACAAAGCTACCACGTCTTTTTTAAATCAGGAAAAAAATTTATTTATAAAAACGTCTCATTTAATTTACTGTCAAGTCTCTAGCTGAATACAGTGATTTTTAGAACACTAACAGCCCATGCTTTTATACAGATTAGCCAAAGCATGAACATCGATGGAAATTAATCCTCGAAAATTGCTTTGCTTTGCTTTATGTTATGACCCACAACAGTGTTAAAACTGGAGCAACACAAGAGTTAGGAAGCACAGTTGCTTAAAGAGTAAAAGAAGTATTTTCTTTTGATGTCTCAGAATAATAAGAAAGTTAGAAATGGCAGAAACTCCTCTGTAGATTAGTCCATAAAAGCATTGTCTCATGGGGCTTTGGAAAAGTCCTGTCTGGTGGCTAATGCACTAGGGCAGGATGAAATACATTACAGAGCCCCCAGGCCAGTAACTTCTGATGACAGCCTAAAATGTAGGAACACAAATGAGGAAAAGGAAAAAAAATGCAAAAAAAGAGGAAAAAAAAAAAAAAAAAAAAAAAAAAAAATCTTCTCACTATTAAAAAAATAACACTTGAGTACAACCAGCATAGAACAGCATTTCAATGCAGGCAGGTTTTCTCACACAGGTTGTGTTGGTTTTGTTTTTTTTTTTTTTTCAAATGTCAGTTATTGGAACAGTTACAAGAGTTCAGAACAGTTTTACAGTGTTTTTCTAGAGCTGTGAAATAGCTGAGGTACCTTGACATTATTTTCAATTATATTTAAAAAAAAAAAATCCAACCAAAAAAAAACCACCAAAAACCCAACACAACTCAAACAACCAAAAGCCCCATCTGGATAAGTGCAACCTGTAACAGTGGCAATTCTACAAACGGTTACAGTGACACAACTTAGTGCAAAGGTACTAAAGGTGAAGAAAAGCCCACAAAATACAGAAATGACACAAAATGCTGAAATAGTACTTAGCCCTATACAATAATAATAACACACTTTGAAATACCATGTTTTAAAAAGTATTGCATTTGCACTGTGTTTTTAGTTTATATTAAAATGCACTGAATACAGTTCAATTGTTAAAGCTTTGTGTCCAAGGAGTGCAAAGTGGATGAATGTGGCGGGCTAATGGGATTCTGGGTTTGGAAGTGGTGAGGAAAACAATATTGCATTACTGAGTTATGCAGCAGAAATTAAAAAGAAGGTGGATGGACAAACAGAAAATGCAGTTAAAAACTAGTTCCAACAGCTAGCAACCAGCCATTACATCACCCAGCTCTCTTCAACTTGGCTGCAATTGGGCTTCTGACTTAAATAATCTGGATGTAATTCTTGGGAAGGGATGCTATCTATCTAGGCAGCAATCTTTGAATGTCATTTGATGTGCACTAGAAGCACAGCTACAGGATGAGGGGAAATGGCTTTAAACTGGCAGAGGGTAGATTTAAATTAGATATTTGAGAGAAATTGTGTACTGTGAGTGTGGTGAGACACTGTAATAACAGGTTGCCCAGTGAGCTTGTGGATGTCTCCTCCCTGGAAGCATTCAAGGCCAGACTGGATGGGGCTTTGAGCAACCTGGTCTAGAGGGAGGTGTCCCTGCTTATAGCAGGGAGTTGGGACTGCATGAGCTTACAGGTCCCTTCCAACCCAAACCATTCTATGATAACTACAGTGCAATTTGAAGACCTTATTAGGAATTAATGTTTTACAGAAACCTACGGGGAAACTGAACGAAACTTTGGTTGAAGAAAGTGTGCACCCCTTGAGGTCACGGGATTTATTCTGCTGGTTTCAGCAAGTTCTGCAGCATGTATGCTGGGGCTGGATGGTGCGTGGCATGGGACTGCACTTTGGACCTGTAGGTAGGGAGGTGGCAGGGGGCTGCTGTGTACCTGCTCTCAAGCAGCTACAGGAGCAATTACTGGTAATTTGGAAGAGTTGCATGTCAAAGAGAAAAAAAAAAAAAAAGGGTCTGTTCTCCCTTCCTGCATTTATTTCTCCAAATTACGGTTCCCTGAACCAGAGAAAATTTCTAAGAAAAGCTTAAGGCGCTACTGTATTTTTTTCCTCATTGTCTTCCAATTGTTCACAGGTCTGTCTCAGCCCCAGAAGTGTGGCTTGCTGCCCCTGTGGGCGGGGGAATGACGGGGCCTTCAGGGCCCTGCGCAGCTGTTGGAACTAGTTGCTGCCGGGCGCCTGGGTGTTAGTCGTTATGGCAAGTGGAAGACGGTTGGAGGTGGCAACATTAACACTAGCAACTGAACAGAAAAGAAAAAGATGCCATATTGTTTCCTTGATTACTAGGATCTACCACAGACTCTTGGTAGAGCTGGCAGAGCTTGCATTGTGTCTCATCCCTTCAATATGGAGCAAACTTCTGGCGGTCAGATTTCTTAACCCCGCTCGTCGAAGGAATTTTGGCAGTGTAAGCGGACAAATTCCCCGTGGCCCCCGCGGCAGCCGCGGCATTTAGTGCCAGGAGTGGGACAGTTTTCATGCCAAGCAGACTGGAGACAGGAACGGCATAGTGGGTGGTTGGCAGAGTTGGTAGGGGAGGGGGGGTACTGACGGTAACGGCGGAGGCGGCCGCCAGCACGGCCATGGAGGTGGGGGTGGAGGTAGGGGTGGCAGACTGAGAGAGGTTCATGTTGAGGTCAACAGGGGTCGTGACGGAAGCGGTCTGGGTGCTGACTTTAGCCATCTCTAAGCTGCAAACGAAGAGAGGAAGAGGAACAAACAGGTTGGGAGGGTCCAGCCAGGGCGGTGGGAAGGGAGGGAGGGAGGATGGACAGATGGACGGACGGGGGAGAGCAACCACGAAGGGGCGGGGGTTAGATAGGTGGGCGAGGGGTTGGAGGTGTGGGAGGGAGAGGGAAAAGAGAGAAAAAAGGGAAAATGAGGGTCAAAGGAGGAACATGTTATGTGTTAAAGAAGAGAAATAACAAAAGGGTTTTTCATGACTTGATGGTGAAAACGTTACTGAGACTCTAAAGTAAGTTCTTTCAGAAAGAAAAAAAGGGTTGAGGGTTTGGCTAGTTTATTTTACACGTGAGAAAAGAAATCTAAGGAATGCAGGTAATGGCAAAAAGATGGAAAAAACAGAACTTAAAAGTAAACTTAAAAGAACTATGAAGTTTACTCCCCAGCACTGATGTAGTGAATTTTGCTTTCCAAAATCTTACAGTAGTTTTGAAAATGGGACACGGGGGGTTTTGGTAATTTTTTCAATTGGTCAATTTTGTGACAGAAATAGTACCCTTGGTCATTTTGCTAGGATGAGAGGCTGTTAAGCAATGGTTTGCTCTTCCCATGTAAGGTGTCAAGTTCTTGTTTCACAAAGTTAGTCTCATTTAGTTCCCTATGAGGTCAGTGTGCATTTTTCATATAAAACAAACCTGATCAGACAGTATGTTCACTTAGGATTGTACTTCCCCTGGACTTTTTTTTTTTTCCAAATCACAACAAAATATTTATGCAATCTAATTATAAGGAAATTAGAAAAAAAAAAAGGAAGACTGGAACAACACCCTGGCTTCCACAGCAGTGGTATCCATTCTGAGCTCATCACAACGATTACAGTTAACATCACCCAACGGCTGACAGACAAAGTACTACATTGATACAACATAACATAAACATCACACAGACCCAGAGAGCACAAGGCAATTCAGAGTGACCCAACCTCTTACTCCAACAAAGTGAACGGCTCTTTGGAGCATGTAGGTATAAAACAACATTCATTTCACCACAGTTAAGTCCACTCACTGGAAGGCCAGAAGGCCTGTATGCTTAGGCTTTTCTCTGCTTTTTTTACACATTGAAATATAGTAATTCCAAGAGCACATTGGTTTTTGTGGGTTTTTTTCATTTGTTTCTTTTGCATGACAAAATGTTTACCTAGTTAAATCTTTACTTTGATATGTGTCTGTTAACAGCTTGTGCACTGTGCTTTGGGATCAGCAAACAATCTGGAAATGCTAATTTTGGTATGTGTTTTGCATGTAATCACCTGGGAGGTGTTACTGCCTAACATGAATGGGACTACAGGTTAGCAAATCATTACAGGCTCCCATTATATATGTGGCAGCAGAGCGAGCCACCACAGAGAGGGCTGCCTGGCAGGGTACCTGCCACTTATTATCAAGTCTCATCGGGTCTAGGGGAAATTTCCCAGGTAAGGGGGTCAGTCAGTAACAGTAGCCCAGCTCCTCACCCAAGCAGCAGAGAGGAATGGTTGCTCTATGCAAGGCATGGGATAACCTTGCATTTTCTCATTTGAGATTTATGTGCAGCTGTGAGGAACAGCCCCAGTCTTCTCATGGCCAGAGAAAGTAACAACCAGAAGGCATGACCCCTTGTAGTGTGATGGTAAGCGCAAAAGCAATAAATGATCACTAAATGGGCAGTGATGTTGCTTCCCAAAGCACTGCTGCTAAAGGTAAGGTTAAAGGATACCTAATTCTGATCTGAGCTGGAGAAAGGAGAGTGGAGGAGAGGGAAATGTTTGAGTACTACACTCCTCCCTCAAAAGAAAAGGGCTCTTGTGATACTAGTTCATCAGATACTTTTGCTGGGAAGTTGAAAAATGTTTTATCTGATGGGTTGGGATGGAGGAAGGTAATGTGTGAAATGTAGACCTGCTTGTGGAATGTAAAACTTAGGTTTTCTTGCCCTCTGTTCTGTGATGTTTATCTGCCTCGTGGATGAGCACCTTTTCTCCTAAACTTAACAATAGAATCACTCTTTGCAGGGAGAACAGCATCCTTGCACTGCCAGAAGCGCTGCTTGCAATCTACTTGCACAGTGGGATTTATGTCAAGAATGATTATTTTTAGCACTGAAACAGTGAATCCAATATAACTCCATGTAGGAGTTACATGCAATGCCTTAGTTGTTTATGCAGTTTAGGTTTTTTTTAACAATTCTAAAATCATGTGATTTTGGGAGGGAGGCATACAGAAAGAAAATGCCGTATTCACTGTTTCTGGATTTGCCTGCCTTGTATTAAAAAATAAAGAATTTCTACTGCTGAGTGGATAGAATTTGAGGCTGAGCTCACTGTCCTGCGCCAACACAGAGAACAGATCTCACAGGCTTAGCAGTGGTGTTGAGACACCAGAATCCCTGCCTGGTGTACTTGCACAGGTACAACAGAAGCAGTAATTGGCATTACTTCACCTTTATTTCTGGTGGTAACGAGCGAGGTGAAAGTACATCAGGTTGGCTTTCAGCTGTCTTATGACAGCTGAAGTTTCCCAAATCGGTTATACATACAACAGAATTGAATAAGGAAGCTGATGAGCAGACTCAATACAGAATTTCATTATGCCAATTTTCCACTTTGAAGAGCTACACTTACAAATACATACATTGAAGGCCACGTCTTGCATTGCCCGACTAGCATACAGAAGGAATAAAGCTTGAGATTGCCTTTGTTGGTTCTGTTCTGTGAATGACTCTTTCATCAAAACGGAAGTGAAAAACATCTTCAGGAAACTGCTCTTCAACAAGAAGAAAGTGCTGCTGGCTACAGGTCACTTACACCCCAAAGTCAAATATTACATAGGAAACCTAAGCTGTGGTTCATTCTTAATAAAAGCTAGAAGATGTAATTGGATAATGAAAATCCAGTTACTACAACGGTTACCAGTTAAGAGACAGAAGATTTTACAAGAAAAAAAGACATTTCTACTGCAAACAAGCTGGGACAAATTCTGCTAATACAGAGTTCAACCCTTGGATAGCCAACAAAGAACAAAAACAATACTTAAAGAATTAAATCTCTGTCTTGAGACTGTATCAATGTACTTATATATCTGTAATTTAGAGTACTTAATCTTATGTACACATTCAACACCAGATTGCAATAATATGTCTAAAACAACCTGATAAGTTGCTATATAGATGGCAACTTTGGCTAGAGATACACACAGTTAGAGGAATACATTGGATAGGTTTTTCACATCCCATGCTGCTGTGAGACATTATCTATGCAGAAATACTGTCCCTGGAAACCAAATCTATGAGAATGTTGGATCTTGGGGGGAAGAGTAGAAAGAAAAGTCCATCTTACCCTGAATGTTTATATGGCTTTTATTTATTATTTTATATATTATATTATATATATATATATATATATATTTTTTTTTTTTTGACATCTCAAACTATATCTTGTTAACTGTACTGCTGGCCAGTGCTGTGGCTGCGGTGGCACCTCACTGGGCAGACATTTCTCTTGGGAGAAGAGAAATCTGGAGCAATGTAACTTTTTAAATGAAAAAGCCACCTTAATGCCCTATGTCACCTTAGAACTTAATTTATTATACATTACTTTAAGAGTCTTCATTTACAAATGAAGTTGCTTCTTCTAAATACAGTTTCAACATATGGTACATAATAATATATGATGGTTTATTGTAGATGATGGTAACAAATAACTTTCTAGAAAGCCAGCAGGAAGAAAATACTTTCTGGTTTCACAGGGTATAGATAGAGCATCCATGTGTATGACTGCTGAGAAGTTTTCTTCTTTGCAAAAGTATCTTAAAAGACCCCACACATATCTCATTCCATCAAAAGATTTGTTAAGCAGTAATTAAACGGAATTGTGAGAGTTCACAGGCTTTTCTAAAGTGAGTCAAAGAGAGGTTTGTTCACTAGAGTTTCTGTCTCTGGTGAGCAGCTCACTGCAACTCCATAAATAAGTGCATTATTTTATTTGCATGCTTTAGCTGTCTTGAAGATCTTAAAGTGTTATCTTCTGAGATCCAGGTGCATGCCATATGGTGTTTGTGCAACTAAAAATGAAGGGGTCTATTCTCGTCTCGATGTGTGGGGAATCCCTGAACACCAAGAGAAGAACATATCCTTAAGGGTTAAAGGAGGGAACACATTTTTATTTGATTACAGGGCTTACGGAAGTGACTTATATTTGCTATAAAGAATATCAATCAAAAGAACTGTAGGTTGATTTAGGCGCTTGGAAACACCTTATCTTAGGCTTCATGATGCCACTCCTAAATACGTCTTTCTCTAGGAAACTTTCCAAATTGAACTATGAAAAGTAATAGTTTTGTTTGCTGTAATACAGAGCTGCACAAACATTCTGTTCCTTCATTACAGTGCCTGCAGTTGGAGTGCAGAACTGAGGTGTAGAGGAGGTTGGACCATGGAGGAACCCAGAGACCTACCACGACCACAGCTCTGTATATAAATGACATACTTTTCTTCTACCTTAACAGCAAACATCATTAAACACAGCACTCAATTTGTAACGAAGTATTTTTAGAAAATAAAATAAACAACACAAAATCAAATCCAAACCCCAAAGCAGTAAAATACATATAGCTACTCCTTACATTTGTTGCCTTGAACCACAATTTACAATTAGCTCTATGAGACAGCACCATATCCACTTCACTTTCTTCTCAGTGTAATAGCAAATAAAAGCGGTATCAATGTTAATATATTTCTAAATAATCATATCAAACTTGACAGAGACTTAAGCTGTCTCAGTGGCTTAGCTAAACAGCAGTGCTGTCATTAATCCTGGTGCTGAGAAGTGGCAAAGCAGATAGTCTCATTCTGTCTCATTAGGGAAAGCTTTTTACAAATTTGTGGTGCTGTCTCTGAAAAAATAAATCCTATGCCTTCTTAGCAACCACATGGCAGTTTAATATCAACTCTGAGTGGCAATTTCCAGCTAGTAAATTAAATCTGGTTTGCAATCTGTTTCATTATATTTGCCGTTTAGGACAGTAAAACGTCTGTGAAAAGTATTTCCTTCTGAAGAAGTTATAATTGCCATTTTTAATCCACCTATATTTTAAGGTGGATGCAATTGTGAATATTCAGATTTTTTTTTTTAATCTTTTGTCATTCAAAATGTACCTGGACTTGCACCATCTTAAGCTGCTTTCCACGTAAACCAACAGTAAACACAACTTCTAATAATACAGGCTTCACAACTCTTTGGGAATCAAATAGTACTATTCAGAATGGACAGCACAAAGCAACTTTCTGGATCTACCCAGGACAGAGATTTGCAGGAGAGCAGTCAGAGCAATCCTGAGGAAGCATCATCACTTACAAAGTCAACTTACCTTGCATTTATGAGGTACTGTGCTAAGCTGATGTTTGCGGGGGATCCTGTGATTGTAACTTGTCGTTCTGCAGAGCCTTCTGTGGCATTAGCAATCTTGATCTGCGCTCCTGACATCTGCCTGATTTCATTTATCTTACTGCCTTGTCTGCCAATAATGCAGCCTATTAGCTGGAGTAGGACAAAGACTGAGATTAGTGCCACGGACAGAGGCAAAAACCACTTCACTGCAATTTGTAGTATTGATAAAAGCAGAGTTTATGAAAGACTCTCAGTATCAAACAAAAAGACTTCCACTGTGCTGTTTGGAAGGAGTCCCTAGCATGGTCTACCAGTCCAACGTTCCCATGTCTCTAAATCAAGTTTTTGCTGCTACATGGGTAAGTATCAAGAGAGCATCAGACCATTTAGCTGTCTTCTGCAGCATAAAATGACCGCGTGTTGCAGTGCTAATGAATACAAGGCACAACCCAGCCTGAGAACAGCCAGCCCAGCAGAGCTGTGGGCTGGACAGACCTTGCTGTGCTCCCACCCAGTCCTGCACAGCTCCAGTCATGCTTCCGGTCCTAAAGCTCATGGGAATGCATGGGCCTGTCCTGCACTATTAAAGTCAGTGGGATTTACAGCTAAGCACCTGCAGGTAGCAGCAGGCATAGAAAAAGACTGGTAGCAGTGTGCGTGTACATATATAAACACACACACACATATATATATACACATATACACACACGTGTGTAATTTTTAGCTGTATTTCTTCACAGAACCTTAACAGAACTCACACTCCATAAATAAAACTGAGCCTGTGTTTCCTCAGATCCCTCTTTTCTTTTCTTTTTTTTTTGGAGGGGGATAAAATTACATTGGTGTTATCTTCAACTGATAGCTTTGTTGAAGGTTGGCGGAGTCACAAGCTTTTGGACTGGAGATGCAATTTGCAGAAGTACTGAATGTTACAAATGAGCAGTGCAGCGCAGTCAGGGATAGGGGATGTGATTTGTAAGACTGAGCACAGGGAGCCCCAAGGAGTATGTGGGCACTGAGCCAGCCACTGAAGCTGAGATTGGCTTCCTTAGAGACAAGGAGCAGATTTTCTGCTAAAGCAGCATGGAGACTAACAACACTGCAGTGCCCAGGACATGCAGAAAATGCAAACTTGGCTCTGTGGGACTGCTGACGCTGCTGCTGCCCATTTGGCAGAAAAGTGCCAGTAGTGCTGATCGCCTTTCCTTCCCACTCTTTCTGATGGGTTATCCTTTCTGTCACTGCAGTACTTGCAGTATCTTGGCAGAAGCAGATTCACATTGTCCAGACACTTCAGCAAAAGAACAACAAAAAAACCCCTTAATCTTTGCTTCACACCTAGTGACACAATGACAAAGCGGCTAGCAAGGCAGCCAAAACAGACAGAGCACAAGAGCATGTGTGAGAGGGAAAAATGGGCTTTAGGAGCACACACACACACAGGATTTTCCACCCTGTTGAAGCTGAAGGGCCTCATTTAACTCTATCCTCATCCCAAGGACCTGTGTCAGCAAGTTACTGCCAGGCGCCCATACAGAGCCTTGCGTCCGCTCCACCATTAACATAAGCAGACAACAGCCAAGTCATCTTGGAGGAAAACACTGCTTATGAACACATCCCTCTACTGAGGACCTTTCTGTTTTCTATGCTTTCCTCTCACTGGTCTCCACGGTCCATGGGTAGTTAAGGTGAAGCAGGAGAGATGAGCACCCAAAGAGCACATAGCAGTGCAAACATCAGCTGGTGGGGCTTTTGGTTATCATTGTAGGCCATCAGTATGAGCAGTGCAGAGAAAGTTTTGCCAGGGAACCATTGGACAGGAACACTGATAGCACCCGATCCACTCATATCTATTAAAACCTGGTGATTTCTGTAATTCTGTTCCTGTGAATCATTTGCATGTCATATCCCAGCCATTATTTACTCAAATTTGGTTAGAAGTGTTTGCTGTTATGGGAGCAGAATGGAGCATGGAGACAGGAAAAGCTTTGAATTATCTTTACTTGGCTTTGAGATGATGAGCTTGAAGTGCTGTTTAAGAACCTGTCTGCTGCATCCATCTTCCTATTAGCATTTAGGTTCTGTTAAGCACCAGCAAGGCAAATCATAATATCTTCAGATTCCTCTGACGCTTGTCAAATGACATGAAGGGCAGGGTAGGCTTCTTGTCCCTATAATAATGATGTCTTAACTATGAACAAAAGAAGTAGACTGCACAAATGTCTGAAGAGGAAGGGTAGAAATATGATGATTTACTTACCACAAAGAACTTGCATGGTCTTAAGAACATGTAAAAATATCTAAAGGTATAAAAAAAATTATTTAGAAGGATTTCAAGAAGTCCAGTTGTCACGTGGTGTTGTCATTGACTGTAGTGTTCAGGACAAAGGAATGTGTAGGACTGCTGGCTCTTCAGGTGTGTGGTGAGCACACTGCAGTCATCAGCTCTGGTAAGGCACCACTGGGTCACAGAGGGGCTGTCACCTGTGTGTGCAACAGGTCCTTGGGCAGCACTTCTAACACAGTTGCGTCAGGAGAATGAATCTGTAGGCTTGTAGATGACTTCAGGGTAGATATGGAGGGTTCAGTCCAGAAGGCCCCAGGATAACGATGCAGTTGTCTGAAGGAGCACTGTTAATTCATACACTGATTATGGCAGCTGTCTGTAATACAGACACCAACAAGTCTGTGTTTGTTGTGCTGGGAGCCTGCTAAAGGCTTTGCTAAAGACTGCTTTAAAACTATACTTAGGAAGAAAAAGAGGGTGACATTGTAAGTCCAGTCTGAAGCTCCTCCAAATCATCCTTTGATTCTGTGATAGTGAGCTGCTTGAACATGCTCTACAAGTCGTGACCTGACTGCAGGTAGCACACAATACATTTCTCCCCTTGCCACACTAATGCTTCTGGCATCCTTGTTTTACTTGCTCACATTTGTGCAGCATCTGAAATATTCCAAGAGCTGATGGCTTCTGGAAGAAGCTTTGACCTACCAGGCAGTGGATATTCCACCCTGATCTGCTGTAGACATCCCTGTTCATTGCAGGGGAGTTGTACTAGTTGACTTTTAAGGGTCCCTTCCAACTCAACTGATGCTGCAATTCTTTGATTCTGCTCTATATAGTAGCATGTACACTGTCCTGTCTGGAGGACAAGCCACATCAAATCACATCCAAATGTGTATCTTCCTTTCCAAGACTGACCTTTCTCCTTCCTTCAGCTGCCCTTTTATTGCAGTACAGCAGGGTCTGTGTTACTCAGTCCCCAAAATGTCCCCCACCACAAGAGCTGCCTGTCCTGTGCTATGCACGTAATACTGCATTTCACAGTTGTGGATTCACTGTTCCTTCAAGCTTAGCAGACAAAAGTTGAAGAACATGAAGGTTGCTAAACATGTTAAGTCCTTCAGAACTTTCAGCACTACATTATTTTTGATGCTCACCTGCTTGCTCAACATAGCAAGTAATAGTGATAAAGCTGGCCCATTAGAGAGAGCAACTGAGCTTCCTATGGGCTATACAAAGCTTACTGTGTACTATATTATAAATTTATGCATATGCTTGTATAATCAATGAATATACTTGTTATTATTATGAAATTACTTGTTATTATTATGAAATATACCAGAGAGTTTGGCTAAGCAGGCTATTATACAAAAGAGAATAGATAAAATGCTTACCTGTGTCCTAGGCTCACTATAAAACTCCAAAGGAACGGATCTCCAGAAAGAGATCCTTCTCCACTGGTAGTCAGCTCTTAAATAGGAGCCAGGCTCCACCCCTTCCAGCAACACAGCTGAATTGCCTTCACCTGTGCTCCCATGGCTGATTCATTGCTCGCCTCAGGTGATCAATCAGAGGTTCAGGCCACGATTCAGAAGTTCCCATACAATGCTTAAGGTACATAGTATGCACACTCATCTCAGAAACATACACAAGCATATATATACACAAAACTTTTATGTACGTACAACCATCAGATCACAGAACTGTGAAGAGTTGGAAGGGACCTTGAAGGGCCACTTAGTCCAACTCCCCTGCACTGAACAGGAACATGTACAGCAGGTCAGAGTGCTTGCAGAATATGTGTGCATATGTGTGCAGGTGTGCAGATTTTAACTCCCTCAAGGATGAAGCAGAATGGCTAAGATCAGAAAGGCACCCAGCCCTGCAGCCTGCACTTGTTTGCAGAAGAAGCCTAAATCCAGCACGAGGAATAAAGCAAAGCTTTCATCAGTATCCTAAATTCTCATTCTGCATATGGCTTATGCATCACCTGAACAGCAGATGGCATCTCTGACTTCATGCTCAATAGTCCATGTGCCTGACAAGTTCCCACTGAATCTGTTTCTGCTTTGTAGCATTTGTGCATTTGTTGTCCGTCAGTATCATCATTTGCCCTTAAAAATCAAAATATCTGTTGATGTTCTCACCTTCTTGCACTGTAAACATCAGTGAAGGACGGTTCCCTTTCCTACTGCTCCACTACCATGTCTCATCCACCTTCACCTACCTCAGCATACCTCATTTCTTCTCATACCCACCAAAAAAAAAAAAATTAAAAAAACCACAAATCCTAAAACATAGATGCTGCTATTTGCCTTTTTTTGGTTTTGTTCTGTCTTTTAGTAAAATTCTGCTGGTACCAGCAGCAACAGAATCAAATCCAGAGTCTGGGCTCTTACAAGAAGAGACCGGAGGAAGGTCTGCTCTGGTTCCCCCTCCCCGGCCTCTTGGTGCTGGTGGAGTTTCCCCTGACTTGCCATGTCAGCAGAGATGTAGGCCTCTCTCTTCCATATTATTTTCCCATGCTAAGTAAATACGCTAAGCATACGTCTTCCCCCTGCCAAAATGCTAAGCTCACTGATGGGGCCTAACAACCCAGCTTGCTGCTGGGTTTTTCCTACTGGTTTGCTCCTCCATATTCATCACGCTGCCACACTGCACAGGGAGAACTCAGACTTCAAGTTCTTGGTTTTTTTGTTTTTGTTTTATAAACCAAAGCCCAGTGTTGTAGGTCTGTCACAGAAGAAGTGTTGAGATTCCACGTACTTGTTTAATTCTGGTATCTTTTCTTTATTATGAGTCTAGCACTGGTTAAAAGGAAGCAGCTTCTACTGCTTGGCATCTGTCAGGTCCCCCAGCTTTGATGGAAAGGCTTTTACTCATAGTACCACTGCATCTTCTTCAGAGTATCTTGTACATATTATTAAGTCTTCCGTCAACTTTCAAATCCTTCTGAAAACTTCTGAGTCAGGGATGGATTTAAGTGAATATCCAAAGTCCTCAGGACTCTTCTGGAAGAGGCATTACCTGATTTGGGGCTGCACATCACAGCATGGTCAGATGCTGCCCTTGTGTCCTCTTTACAGCTGCCACCAATCCTACTCCAGGAGCTGAACTGAGATCTGCAAAGATGAGAACTCGGTGTTCTAGAGACTATCAGAGGAGGAGGAAGAGGAGGCACCATGGGGGCTCTCCGGGGGCTAGGTTTCCCTGGAGACTTCTCCAAGAGCACTTTGCATGCTTGGCCCCTCTCAGACTACTGGAAGGAAGGACTTCTGACTCCACTGGTGATAGGAACAGCTCTTCAGGATGCTTTATCCAGCTTGGATGGATTTGCATGTCTGTTTATATGGAATATTGACCAGATTTACTGTTTTTTAAAAATGTCTGTGTTTTCTAAGGGTGAAGCTTTCCTGCTACTTGCTTCTGCCTGTCTCCCACATATATAAGGGAATTACACATAATTTCTAATGAGGTGGATTTTATATTATTATTATTGGTTTATTCATTTACTTTCAATGGCCATTTTGGGGATTGGATTACACAATGTTGTGAAATCTGATATCTGTGCCCAGCAGTGATGTCATCCCTCCTGCTCCCTAAAGGACAACCACTATTACACTACCTCACACAGAGGCTTGTGCAGAACACACCTCAAGTCTGAGCTCCGCATTCTCTTCACACTTGATTTTCTTCCACCAGATTCATACTGGTGCTTTGGTTTTTTGTATTTATCATTATCTTGTTTTTAAAAAATAGGTGTAACACATATGTAGGTGCAGTGGCAACTGTAGAACAAGTGGATATTTGCAAGCCACATACTGTTCTCACCTGTGCTGGACTTCTGCAGGCCTGCATGCATAAAATGAGGGAGGTTTCTGACCAAAACAGGACTAAGAGATGTTGACTGGGCAAGTGAAGTCGAATTACCAGTGCATGGTTTCCTGCACAACTGCTGCTGCCTCTCCCATCTGAACCAATGCAATAACATCCTTTCACTGTCTGCAGGCTGTTTATAAGCACAACCCCACCTTGGCCCTGGTTTTCCTCCTTTAGCAACAACAAGGCACATGCTGTGAAGCTCAACAAATTTCCTATTAGAAACAACACATGGATGTGTATTTGCTTCTGAGAGAACAGTGCTGAGCCACGGCATTTCATAGCTCCTCATCAGAAACAGATCATTTTTTTTCCTCTTCTAGTGCGCTACAGCACATGAGGCCAGCTGTCTCCCTCTCTGTCTGATAGGAACCCTGAAGAAGTGAAGTCAGAAGAGTAACCTCAGCTTTACATCATCAGGGGCAAGAACAAAAATTGCCTGAAAGTCAGATTACAAAAACTTGCTTTGTAAGGATAAGTACCATGCTCTCATAAAATCCTCAACTTACAGTAAATTGGGTTATAAACTACTGACAGATCAGCAGGACAGCCTTTAAGTCACATAAAGCTTACAAAATCACTGTGCTCATAAAATAAAGATTTACCTTTGCTTCTTCTTTGTTGTTCTATATCTTTTTCTTCTTACTGTAAATCATTGCCACCGAGTTTAATAGGGCTTATAGAATATTGTAAGTGTCTCTTGAAAAATATAATTTCTATTTATGTTCCCACTCATACTTGAAAGCTTTTTTCAGTGGAGGGGAAACTGTCCATTTTTCAGGTGACTCATTTGTAATGCAAACTCAAAAAAATCCCTTTGCTGATGAAAGAGAATAAAACTTGAAGGCATATTTGCATGATGCACAGAGTATCAGCTGAGCAGTTAGAGCAGCTGCTTGAGGATTAGCTCTGTACTGCCCAGGAGACCAGATCTGTCTGTCACAGCCAGTGCAGAGTTCTGGAGCCCCTGTTCTCGGCTAAATGCTTGTACTGTACCTCTATCTAACCAACGTTTGGTCTGCACCTTTACATAACTTTTTGCAGGGGAAATACTCCGCCTGGGGTAAGCACAGTCTCTGGTGCAGACCAGCTCCATTCCACCACTGTGGTATGGTGGTCTCCAGCCAACTCACAGCAGATGGGGTCTGAGCAATTTCTGACACTCTCCAGCCCCTCTGCTAGGGTCACGCATGACATGGTATGTGTCTCAGACCATGCCTGCTTTTCACTAAAAGCAGCTGACAGCCAGGCTTTGAGGAAATGGGTGAAACACCATGGCTTGGATGCCACTGTGGAACTAAGCCAGCAGCACTGAAGGTGTGACATGAGATGGGAGGGCCACTTTCACTGCTGCTGTCGGCATGTCAGTAACCCATGGCACCTCCCTCCCTTCAAAACCAAAGCCCAGGTTGTTTCTGAGGACTGGTGTTTGCAAATCACCCACGATGACAGAATTCCCCCCGGTGGCAGAGGAGACCAAGAAGAGAAAGCAGTACTGACTATGGATCCACTTACATCATTGGGAATAGTAAGTTCATGGGAACTGGTTGGAGAAGTGGCATCCAGTCCTATGTGGGGAACAGACAGAAAATGTTATGCCAGTTGCTTGCAAAAAGGGTAAGACACAACAAGCCAACAAGTGATATTATAGAGGAGGAAACATACCAACAAAAAAAACCAGAAGAGCAAAGAAAAGTAGAGAAGTGCTAGCGAAACAGAAATGAAAGAAGATGCAAAACTCAAGAGGGTTGGACTCGCTTTTAAAGAGTCTTATTTTAATTAACCTTTAACCCACCAAAACAACAAATGTCACATGATTCCACAGAGTCATACAAATCCTTTAGAAAATGGAGGGTTTCACCTACAAATCATTTCTGAAGCTCATCATAAATACATTGATTCAGAAATTAACGGATGACTGAAATTTGACCTCTCTACCCAGTGTTGTAGAATACAGAAAATTAGAGTGGAACTCAAACAGAAAAAGTAGTTGAACCAAATACATAGTCATGAAAATTAAAAATAATAATAATAATAAAATAACGATGAGGAAATTAACCTAAAAGAATTTGGAAATTAATGAGGGATTAGTTGCTGAAGAATGTTGGGAAGGGTCATTTTGGAAGGGGAAAGTACCAAATAATGTAAGTTGCATACATTTGTTTTTAAATTGGGTGGACAAAAGGAAAAAGGAGAATGGAATTACTGCTCTAACACACGGTAACATTATAGGAACATATATCTCATGAATACAACCAGGAAAAGATTAAGGAGCAGCATGTTAATGACAAGAATGAGGAACACAGAAAGCTGGGAAAAGCCATTCAGTGTTACTTGCAGATATTTTATCAGATACACCATAGAAAAACAAAAATGATTTTTTGGATGTCATTTCTCTCCCCTTCTCATTTATTTTTTAATTTATTTCCTTGGGGCGTTGTCTTGATTTGTTCATTATCATCTCTGAAGACATGCCAAAATACTCATTTCCAACTAGAAATTGTGGAAAAGGAGCTATTTAGAAAACAGCAACTCATCTACAGTTTACTTGAGTTTACATTCTACTAAGAATTGTATATAGTTATTTGATGTTGACTATAACACAGTCAAGTTGCTCACAAAATTTGATGTATGTGATAAAATGTTATTTGCCATACCAAGCATGTACCAGTTTATTCTGTGAAATTTTTGATGCCAAGCTCCAATCTAATGAAGTATAGAAAAAATAATTTATTGTATGGTTAATTGACTCGACTTCTCTCTTGACATGAGTTCTTTCTCTTGAGTAAATAATTTGTTATCAGCTCATGCACTTTAATCAACACAGGCTGAATTTCACATTTCTTAAGTGAATTGAATTTCCGCTGCAGTTTGTAAGCAGTCATTTGCTCTAGTAGGACATGAGGCACTTGTCCCAGCAGTGACGATTAGTGATGGTCTTAAGAAGTCTGGCTCTATGATGAGCTCCAGTTTTAGCATGCAGTAATTTCTTTAATCTAAATTTCTATACTGCCGTTACATGCTATTTTCTTGTATTTTTTGGTTTACAAAAGATGCTAACAAACTGGATATTTGGCAGGACATATGTCCAAGTGCTTCACTCAGTGTCAACTGGTAGATACTGTATGGTCCACAATAACTTTATAAGGATTGAAATAACTCAGGATTTTTAGCCAATGGCACAAATGGAGTGGGTTTGATTAAATAAACATAACAAACAAAGCAAATCTTAGTAGTGATGAAAGGAACTGTAATAGAGGAAAGGGAGGGAACAACAAAGATTAATGTGTCAAAACAGAAGGATCGTTGGTCATTGATCACATTTGTTATTAAAATGATGTAATGACCACGGGAAACAAAGCTGTTAAGAAGAAGGACATCCCCAGGAGGTCATGGGTACGTACCAGGGAAACCAGGGGTGGTCTGCCCAAGGGGAGTAAAGGGGGGATGCTGCATAGCCAACTGGTGAAGCTTGGTCAACTGCAGGGCAGGATGGGAAATTAGAACTAACCAATCAAATGGAATTATTTCAGAGCAGAGAAACCGTCTTACATGTTCTAAAATTGGATTAATTAAAATTATATTAAAAAAAAAAAGTTTAATCATTCATTCTGATCTATTGTAGAGGAAAAAAAAAAAAACAACAAAAGAAAACGAAACAACAAAAACCCCAAATTGGTTATAAATGACACTCTCTACTGTTATTACATGTAGCAGCTATTGTTAACATTAACTAATTACTGTAGAATTACATATTAAAAGAGTTCAGATTTATCACATGCAAAGAAGACTGAGATAACTGCAATTTGTTCCTGGGCCATTGTACTTTCTAGTAAGTATTACACAAGATAAGAGATGCAACTGAACTATAATGTATGGCTATAACATATGTCATTAGGGATATGTGTCCTTAGTCCATGTTAACTCCATTGCTAGCAGTAGAAAGTAAATATTGCCCGGAACAAACGAAAAGGTGAGGAAGAAAAAGGGAGTAATTTACATGTGCTGGACTCACGTCTGGATGAGGGATGGCATACTGCCCCTGAATTGTAAACGCCTGGAAACAAGAAGCACAGGGAAGACAGAGGTCAGCTGGGTTGGGACAAGCACAGGGCAGCCTCCTGCTGGCCCCATTGTGAATGCCACCCACGTCGCCCTCTACACCAAGTAAAGCTTAATTTTCTTGTGCTGCTTGATAATGCCTGGCATGGTGCAAAATGTTGTTCACAGGATGTATGGGGTGATGCCAAGAGCTACAGCCTACTCTCTGGCAACCCTGATGCAGGAGGTGGCTTGCTTGGCCCACCAACACAGTGCCAGCAGATGTGATCCTGCATGGCACATGACACAGCCCCTCATCTCCCCTGCTGGGTCTGCTCACTCTGTGCAATGGCCTACACAGACACAGCTATGAAGAGATTATAATTTTCTATTTTATTCTGTAGAGCTTTTCTGAAAGGAAAGGCATGTCAGAAAAATTTTAATGTGCTTATGCTCAGACGGGCAGGGAGGCAAAAGGACAAATTATAGTGTATAAATATTTGTAGTGGGAGAATTATAAACAGGAACAGAGCTGATTAGCTTAGTTTGCAAAATGCTAATTTGACAAAAGGCCTCTTAGAAAGCAATGAATCCTCTGCAAATGATAAAACAATTCATTTAATGATGTTCAGATATTAAAACCCTTTATGCTCCAACTGCTTAATGCACATTTCTGCAGCAAAATTTCCCTTCTGGAGAATAAACATTTCATTTAATTTTGAAATTAGCTATAAAACAAGGCTGAAATCTGGCAAATATTATGCACATGAGCAGTTTTCAACCAGAAGGAACTACTGGGCTCAACGGCATGTTCACTTGCATACATACTCACATGCATCTATGGGATGGCCATTAGAAATGGTTTATAAATGAAAAGGTCCCCATCTACGAAAACAGACTCTAACTGCCATCAGTGGGTCTTATGAGCAATGTGTGTGTTTAAGTGTTTTACCAAATGAGGACAACCTTAAGGAAATGTTAAGACTTCTCTGCTGAGTGGAAGGCTTTGAGTGTAGCCAAGCACATGAGCAGCCTTTCAGATATTCAATGGATATGGCACTGGGCAGGGACCTAGGCCTATGAGCAAACAGTGGGTTTGAAAAACACACTCTGGTCTCTTGCTCTCTCTGGTGGACCAGAATAGATCAACCAGATCTTGGGTTTCCTTCAAATCCAGCTGAGGGGACATCATTTTTTCACAAGGGTGCTTCCCAAGATGCGGTCTACAAGCCAGCAGTGAACTACTGCGATAAAACTTGCCAACAAACCTAAAAGCACCCTCTTCCTCATTGCTCTTCTTGCTCATATTTCACATACACACATGAAGACACAAACAAAACTATGGAAGTAACAGGAGTAGGTAACACTCAAAGCTCTGTTTATTAACTCTGCCCTTTCCACGGCAGATGCATGAGAAGTACAAGCCCAGTAGCGGCTACTGAGGCATCTGTATGGTAATGCTTAGCAAGGACAGGAGCTACAAGTCTGCTTCCTTCAAAGCTTAGACAACTTTCCAATGGATGTACTGACTATGGTAAGAGCATGAATTACCTGGCCTGCATATCTTCCTCAATTTAAGAGACATACAGCAAAGCTGTCACTGTTGAGCACCAGTCTAAACAGCAATGCAGCACAAGGGGCAGAAATCTTCTATTTGCTTCCTTCAGGAAAAAGTGCAATTTTTTTTTAGAAACCATTGCTTAGGCTGGATGTTGGTAAATGGCAGAGCAGAATAGTACAGTTCAGCTTCCCTTCTGTCAGGCAGTGCAATATTGAAGAAGCACAAGAAAATTAAAGCCGTACTTACAAGAATAAAACCCCACTTTGTTAAGTAAGAACAGAATTCAAATTTTTCTAGTGCTGTTTGAAAAGCAAGCATTAAAGAACCTGAAACCTTTAAAGATAGCCATGATGTTACTTAGAATGGAAAAATAACTTTTGATATTGTAGTCAAAGGGCTGGGTGGACTTAATACTCTAACTGAAATTTTATTTTCAATGTTAATTTCCACTGTGATTTTCCACAGTGACTTTCAATACCTCAAGCATTTTCTATAAAAGTTTGGTTAGTCAAAGACCACATTCAAAGCACACACAACTCATCTGTCTCAGACACTCTCACATCAATAAGGTTGCATCAAAAAAGCGACAACACCTTTTTAACTGGTAAAACTGAAGATGGCAAGAACTATCAGGCCTTCAAATAGAACACTTTCAGTTATTTATATGAACTGTTTTGGGCACCCTAGAAAACAGTTTCAGTGCTTTTGAGTAATCATATACAATCTTCAAAGCAATTACAATTGGCTGCTGCATTATGTACACATGCATTTCTTAAAGGAAAGCACTGCAGTATAAACTTAATATACTTCTGGAATAAATTATTCTGAACTCTCAGACCAACTTTTGGCAATTTATTTTTAATTCCAACTCAACGTTGGTCACTACGGGAGCTGATTTCTTATTTTGAAGAAAACCTAGAGGGTAAACTTGGACACCCAGCAACTTCAAGTTACTTTATCCAGATTACAAAAGTCTGGGAATATGCCACAATATCTCATTACAGGCTAGAAAGTAAAACTCTGAAATAAAAAACGGAGGCAGTTTATTGCAAAGGCCTTTAGGAGGAAATGGCTTGTTGCTGTATGCTTGGTATATTTAGGAGCTTGCTGGCACACTGGAAGACAAGGGAGAGGCAGGATTCTGTGCCAGCAGCACCTTATGCCACCTGCCCTACCAAGAACTTGGTGTCTGGCTCCTCAAATGATTTCTGTATTCCCTGTTGAGATTCCCTGTTGTATTCCCTGCATAAGACATGGTCTCTAGGCCTGCAGGTGTCCCATCATGCACGTGAGTGGCTCTTCCCACTGGATAAACACTAAAAAGGGGCTTTGCTCTCATCCTGGGTGAAAGAATAGACTAGGATTGGATGCCTTTTGCCACAGAGGCTTCACACATGAATCCTAAGAAGGGAAATGTGGCCTTCCTCTAGCCTAGATTTAGGAGACCAGGATTTGGGCAGGGTTTGCAGCATCCTGGATACCTTTCCACTCTTCATAGCTTGCTGGTTACAGATCCCCTCGTGAGCCTCCTATGGTATTTTTAGGCTTGGTATCAGCTGCATTTGTTGTTGGTTCATTTACTAAAAGTGCATTCCCCTTGCAGCTCATGGTGGTAGAGTAAATTCCTGCCACAGCCACTTGTTGCAAACTCACTTCAGGACATTATCACAAAACAAGGAAGGGTTACACTGCACATGGGTTTTTAAAAGCAGATAAGAACACTGATATAGCATAAGATGAAGGGGAAATAGTCAAAATTTCACTATATAAAAAAGATACAGTAAAGCTCTGATTCCATTACAAATGAGACTTAATGGCTGGGAAGGTCTGCACCTACATTTATATAGTTTGTGTAGCCTCAAAACCCCATTACTAAGGAACTATAGGGCAAAGGAAGTTATTGGTACTACTGAAGTAATCTGCAGAATACCACTTCCCAGGCTTATACAGCAGCAGGAAACACACTGTATGTCAGATGCTCCCCACTCAATGTCTTGTCATTGTTTTCCCCTTAAGTTTGCAATGCAGTGTTCTCCTTCCTTGCAAGCTGCAAGCACACAGAGTAGACAGAGCATATCAATACTATACCAGGCAAAAAAATGAGTAAAAGTTGAAAACTAACAGGCGCTGGCTGAGGTTGGGCCAAGACGGTGTGGTTTCCAGCTGAAGCCAAAATGGTGTCTGCTCTTACCTGGCCACCTGCAAAAATGATAGGTGCAGAGGCAGGTTTGGGACGGTAGGGGATGGTGGCACCTTTGGGTGGGGACTGCAGACAAAAACACAAAGTGATCAAAATGCAGAATGAAGCAGAATGCACATAAAACCACTCTTTAACTTGGCCACCCTAGGCACTAGGGGTGCACTGACCCGGCCCCAGCCCACCCTGCCCTCCTTACCAAGAGTCCTAGAATCAGAAGTCTGATGTCTGAGCCCCAGGTAGGAAAGCCAAGGCCTCAGTTATCCAACTGACAGCCGGCACTCGTGGCTTCTCTACCACTCTTAGCTGGTGAAGCTATAAAGCTTCATTAAGCACTTTAAGGCATTTCAGGAAACAATATCAAACTGTGTCAATGTTTTGGAAGAGGCCAGGCAAAGTCTATTGATCTTTCCTATGCTGCTGCACATCAAGATTTCTTGTTTTACTGACTCAGTTAAGTCGGCTGCTAAATGACAAGCGACTGGCTTGATCCTTCCTCTTGTTCAGCTGAGCAGGAAGGGTGGAGAAAATCCCTCCCAGCTACAGCCTTCATCATGTACAGAAAGGGAACATATTCCCTGCAGCCCAAGGCAAGTGTATGAAGGGAAATATCTGAGCCAGGTTAACATTCTCCCCGTACACAAAGTGGGAGCGTCTGCCTGTAAAACAGGCTACCAGCTACCCAGCAGAATTATGCCCTGGTTTCAATGCTTTAACTACAACTAAGAAAGGTAACAACCAAAACACTTCCATTAATTAATACCAAGTACTTCGCTATTTCACTTCAGTGTGAGTGGTTTGTTTTCTAAATTAAATATATCTATTTATTCCATGAATGCCACTTGCATACAGAACTACACACCATGCTCAAAGCTGATAATAATTACTATCATGTGTTCCACGTCTAAGGAACTAGCATTAGTTTTTGAATATTATCTTCTATATTATTTTTATACACAAATTCTTTCCTCACAGTAGTCCAGCAAAAACTGAAGCAAGAGTCATTTTTTTTCCAAGTAAAATAGTGGGCATTTCTTCAGTTTTGTGCCTTTTTTTTTTTCTTTTTTTGCATAATGCTGGCTGTTATTTAGATACAGTGCATTCTTACTAACAGCCTGTAGCCACAGTGCTGTCTCACTGCTTCTCCTATCTTTAAGGAATATAAAATAAGTAGGACACCAGAGATTATGAGACAGCTCCTGACTACACATAAGATAAAAAACCCCATAAAACCCAAAACCCCAAACAGAGAAAATATTCCAGCAAAAAAATGTGATAAAAATGGAGAAGTTGTACGTTCCAAGTCAAAAGCTGTGGTTGTCATGTCAAGTTTTTTCATTTTGTATGCTGATGTTTTTTCAAACTTTAACTTAATCAGTTGAGATGTGTACTTGCATGAAAGTACAGACACGTTCAACACAGGATTAAACAGCTCAAATCTGTGTAGAAATTAATTTGGTATCATTTAACTTCAGAGCTAAAAAAGTGCCATTGCAAGGAAACTTAATAGCCTTATGCACTGATCTGACCCCAAAGAAGGAAAGAGTCCTGCAATGTTTAAATCACACAAGCCAGAATTGCTTCTACTTTAAACAAGACCTACGTGTTTTTGTTCTGTTCAGAATCATCAGAATAAAATGCATCAGAATAAAATGCTTTTCTCAAAAGATGGGCTGCAGCTCTGTGCAGGACCATGCTTTGCTGCTTGACAGTGCCATGATAGCCCTGGCCCCAGGTTGCTAAGCCTGCTCCGAGAGGTTCCCAGACACCAGTCAAGTATTTGAGGCTCTGTCAGGGTCCCCCTGAAATCCCTGACCGGGGATGGATGGACAGGACCTCAGGGAACCCCCAGGCAGCTGAAAATCAACAACATGTTTGAACATCTCCCATGTGAGAGGCAAGAACCCAAACGATCACTTACCTCCAGCATGACCACGCATATCTGTTTCACACACTGGATGATGGCATCGGGAGTGCCTGAGATAGTGACTGCACGCTCCGTTGAGTTTGGCAGCATATCCCCTGCTACTTGCACCTGGGCTCCTGTGGACTTGAGCAGAAGCAAACCAAACAGAGTATCACTATCAGGAAGGCAATGCCAGGGGAGGGGGAGGGAAGGGGAGGGGAGGAAGCCAAAATAATCCTTGGCATTATTTCACAAAAATCATGAAAGACTTTCAATCAACAGAAAAAAAGCCCACATGCATTTCATATTGAATTTGCACTTCCACACATTACAAACAAAATGTTTTCCTGGTTGTTATTGAAATGCTATGTATGTATATATTTAGTTAGCTTTTAATTATCATTGAGTTTGTGTCAGCCAGCAAGGAGTTATTTTATTTTCTTGGTGGTCACACACAACACATTCTTCTTTCCAGAGACTGATTAAATTACTGATTGCATCTTCTGTTCACTACTGCTATTTAAAGAGATATCAGTTCCTTTTTCCATAACAGGCTTTGAAATTTCACCATAATTTCATCAATCTGCCATGCTTTTCTTTCTTTTTCTTACAGCCTTGTCTTGCAAATGCATGCATTCCTTGATGTTCTCGGGCAGCAGCCCTACCAGGCTGAACACAAAAAAGCATCCATCCCTCATGCAATTGCTACTTAGTGTGTTGTGTGATGATGAAATTAGATCATATCTTGAGGTAGATGCACTTTTTTGTTGTTGTTGCTGTTTGATAGTGGTTATTGTTTAACATACAGTTCTGGGTATCTGTATGACTAGCATAAAATACTCTGCAAAATACTGCAGTCATTTATATATTTGCTTCCAATGCTAGTTTTGTTTATTTTTTTACTTTGGTCATATATCAGCAATGAAAAAATAAGTAAGATCTTCCCAATACCCTTCTGACTATGCAAATGTGAAGTGTGCATCCATGCTACATTAGCCTTATCCAAAGATCCCTTTGACCACACAATATCCTTTTACTTCCTTGCACTAGGGAAGTAGCTAACTGCTTCTGAAACTGTTCTCACCAGAATAATCACTGTACACAGACCAACTTCACCTGTAAGAGCCTGTGTCCTGCAAGCATTCACTCACCATTACGGATGAGATTTCCAGTACAAAGAGGTACAAAGATTTCCAGTACAAAGACAAAGAGGTAACAGCTATAAAACCCGCAGCTAAGTCTTAACAGACCACAGTTGGTGCTTCTGCCCAGTACTATTCTAACACAAATGAGAAACTAGCCAGAACCCTACTGCCAGACAGTTCTGAATAAAGAGAACAGTGTTTCCTATATATCTAATTTTGCACAGAAGATCAAGTGCACATCAAGTGATGCTGTCTCCCACATCCCAAAAGCATGTTTGAAAATAAGTACTAATGAGAGGCACAGCTCCCTGATTCTTTAATGAAAAAAATGGTAATAAAATACCAAGAAAAAAAGTAAAATTATTTGCAGGTCTTGGTAAATAAGAAGACCACTTCAAATGGCAGAATTCTGAATTATTCCTCCATGAGTTTACAGCAGACAATACACACGTTTTCATGTGCTCCCGTTATAAAGCAAAATGCACACAGAGAAACAACATGTTTGTCTGGCTGCAAAAACTGCACAGCCTTTGGCTGCTCTGCCAGCTGATGGAAGCAGTGTGTACTGTTTGCACTTCAGTACATGTGAGGAGAGGAAAAAACCTTCCAGATATGCACGCAAAAAGAACTTCACTGAAAAACTCCCAGAACAATAACATTTGAATCCAAATGAAAGAATCTGGAAGTATCTGAAACTCAGGAGGACAAGACCTTGGACAGTCCTCTATGGTCACTTACTCTTCCATGGTTACTGTAATGCAACATTTCAGAGCAAATTTTAGACATTTAATTTTGATCAAAACATTTTCCAGTCCTCTACATCATCCGATGAAAGCTTCTCTTACCAAAATGTCCTTTTTTTTTTTTCCATGCTTGAAATGAAACTTGGAAGTTCAATGAAACATACTGTCTTGAAGATACATTTGTAGATAAAAAGAAAAGTTTTCCTGGGAAAACTTGGTGAAAAGCTTTTGTTTTGACAAAGTCAAATAAAAAAACAGTCAGCACTTCATCTTGCTATTCAACACTTTGTTCTGTGTTAGAACAAATACAAACATAGAAGGAACACCATCATTTTCTCCAGAGTAAAAAGCCATTTTCCGAAATGTTTATTCAGATTCCCTTTATATAATTTTAGCACGTGCCTACTTTTCTTGTTTTACTGATTAAAAATATCAGATCCTCAGCTTGACATGTGCTAAGTTACCATAGCCACAGTAGGAACAATTCAAGCTGACACCATGTGATCATTTTTGCATTTTCTGATTAGAGAAAAACGTGGCTGCTAGCACAGTGAATTGAATGAATGCCTTTAGATAAAGTCTGAATTAAAAATAAATCAATATGAGATGGGAATAGATGAGGTCAGGTCATTCTTGGAACAGTGAGATTAGGGAGAAACAAAATAACAAATCAATTAAAAAAAAAGGTAGATGAAGAGTTTGACCTCATGACCTGGCCTCGCCAGCACAATCTGGGTCTTTCCCTGACTGCAAACGTTGGAACTGGCCTCGAAAAGTCCACAACAGTCTGGCTCGGCCTTCTCAGTGTTGCTGACTGGGGGACAGTGCTGAAAAAGAAATCTGAAAGGACATTTTTATTTGCTAGGGTGTTGATTTGCTGAAATGTGCTTGACTGTTTTCTCTGTTGTTTATTTTCCTCATCCAAGCTGTGTTTGAGCTGCTCTAGTAGTGTTGCAATGAATGAATTGTAAAGCTGTTTTTTTATTTCATATACTGTCTCTGTGTCCAGGAAGGTACAAGGGCACTGTGGTCATTGGCTTGCCACAGAGCAAGGCTTTCCTGAGGCTCTTCACTCAGCACGTTTGACAGTCAACAGGATAACAACCCTGGCTGCCATTTATGACCACCTCCTCCTTCCAGAACTGCCATGAACTGATGAGTCACAGTAAATGCTGTACATGTAATTTCAGTAAAATAATTTTCACAGAATCACTGAATGGTTTAGGTTGATCGGGCCCTCAGAGCCCACCCAGCCCCAACCCCATGCCATGGGTAGGGCTGCTCCCATCAGCTCAGGCTGCCCAGGGCTCCATCCAACCTGGCCTTGAGTGCCGCCAGAGATGGGGCACCACAGCTTCTCTGGGCAGCTGTGCCAGCGCTTCATCACCCTCTGAGTAAAAAATCTCCACTGGCCAAGTGCAATGGAACAACACTGAGCTAGTCAGAAACCCTGGCAGACACCCCGAGACTTACCTCCCTGATTTCTTTGATTTTGGAGCCTCCTTTTCCTATAAGGGATCCGCACTGACTTGCTGGCACGACAAGCCGAAGTGTTACAGGTGGCTTGCTTGTCACTGAGCTGTTCGTCATTGAAGCATTAATGTCCTGTAATAGCAACATCAAACAGAATTAGCTGAGGATTTGTCCTTCCTTTTGGGTACTAAAGGGTGCAGAGCAAATGCCTGAACAGTTCTTGAGGACTTGGGCAGTTTGTAACTAATTGTGTCTCATCTCTGCTGCAGGTGAAGCCACCAGCAATGTAGATGATACACCATAAGCATGACTGCATAAGAAGCAGAGGAGGAAGGCTTGTGCAGGAGACAGGCTCTGTGACAAGACTGGGAGGTGACTGTGGCACCTGCCTTTAGACCAGCTGAAGCAGATGGAAAAAACAAGCAGGTTTTTGAGTTCACAGGCCCCCAAATCCTGACTTTGTTTCTTTTCCACTATCTTGAGTTGAACATTTCTACTATGTATTACATCTTTTCACATAGCTTCTCTTCATTGCCACAAAGAAAAAAGGTTTTAAGAGGGAATGACAAAAATGATCTATGACCAATCTGAAGCAAATAAAAGCAGATAATATTGATAAATACTTTGCTGCACCCATGCTTAATTTCTCTTTTGTAGCAGATCTGAATATTTATAACACTGTACACTTTCTAAAATATTTTCCATCACAGTTATGTAACCACAGTATTAACAATAGCAGTTATCTGTACATAGATATTTTAACATGTATTCATGTATTCTGTTATCGAGTCAAACTACACTGCCTATTTTCAAGGGCTTTTTAATATACTACTTGTCACAAAGTTTACACTGTTTTAAACATATTTTTGTTTCTTCAAAATCTTCCAGCCACAGCAAAACTATCCCTCTAATTTCCTCATTCTCATCATCTAAAAAGAGTCAAACCCAAACAAGGAGTCTCAGTTACATACTCCTAAAACCATGAGACAAAAAAACAAAACAAAACAAACAAATAAACAAAAAACCCACAAAGGAAAAGATAAAGCTGACCTTCCAATTGAATGAAGGGACCAAAATCAATCAATCAATCAATCAAGCAAGCAAGCAATTCACAAGTTATCCAAACAGCACATGGGAACACCAGCACTGTTTGCTGCAGTACCTCTGCATTTTGGATGGTAACGTTCTGCTGTCTAAGAAATGGCTCAGTATGACCTTGCTAAGCTTCAAAGAGATGAAAAAATCTTGAACACAATGAGGCATGTCTGCACACCATAAGACAGCAATCAAATCAGTCCTCTGCAGCCCTTAACTCACATTTTGTTTAGTACCAGTGTCAGTGAGAGATTGCAATCCAAAATAAAGCGAGAAGGATAGCAGAGCTCTGCAACACACATGTACCTGAAATAAAGTGCAAGTCATACCGATTTTTCAGCTGGAAGATATCACTTCACTAGATCATGTTAGTGTCAGGTAGTGGCACATAATCATCCAGACGTAGGTAAACAACTCACTTCAAAGCCACCCAGCACAATCCTGATAATGTCTCCCAATTCTACATCATAGCTGAACTGGCCTCGAAGCATTCATTGCACTCAGGTGCACTTAAAAGCACTTCAAAACACTTGTTCATTTAAGGCCGCTCTGCTTTATTTTCTCTTCACCATTCAGAAGTAGTCAAACCTAAACTATGGCATCTCAGTGACATACTGGTAAAGGCATCAGATCAGCTTAAAAACACAGAAAAGATGAGAGAGCAAAAAGATCCCCTCCAGAACTGCACGTTCCCAAAGTAGTGCTGGCTGGAAAAATTCTCACAGGACAGTTTTATTTTGAACTGGAATATTTGTTTCTTTAGCATCTAACTTTCTGTGCACTGCATCCATCTCCTCAGGCCTTTGAAAGATGTAAGAGTTGGACTTTGCATGGTTTTTTGTCTGTCTTCCTCATCTAGGATCCCTGATGGGTATCAGTCACATTGATAAGGAAGTGATTCATGTTCAGAGTGTTACATGAGCTTTCTCCCAGACTCTACAAATCAATCACAAATTCCTCCCCTCTTTCCCATCCCAAAATTTGATACAAAGAGTTTAAACCAAGTTCTCACAACTTGTTTTTTTTTGGTAGCATTTCTAGCTGAAAACTCAAGAGTATTCTGGCTCATGTACAACTCACATCTTGTGGGCTATGGAGAGTACATTCATAGGGACAGACAGCCCATAAAACAATATTTCCTGGAGTTTACACTGCTGTTTGCTATATATAGGTTCAGCAATTATCACACTGGTGCTCTTTAGATTTCTTAGTATAAGTAAAAAGAATATTTTATAGCAAGAGTGATATTCCATTGTGGGATTTTCTATTTCATAACTGGCTTAAGAAATCTCCAGTAATAAGATATGTATAAGAAACGGCATTAGGTAGCCAGCTCAATTCTAAGTTCTGAAACAGTATTTCATTTTTACTCTAAAGCATTACAGTTACCTCACTGTATTGATAGGAATAATTACAGAAAACCAAACTGATTTTATGAGACATTTTTCCTTACCACTGTTCTTTCAAATACTCTGGAAGCCAATGATATTAAAACTAAATACAGATACTTCAGAATATATATGATGCATGAGTTCTACATTAAGTGCCAATACTCATTGACTAAAATCAATGCTAAGAGTCCTGATTACCCTCTAAGATCTGAACACAAATATGCATAAAATCCACTCAAACGCCCGAAGTTCACATTTCTTTGCCTATCAAAAACAACAGGGTGAGTTTGGCTTTTTTTTTTTTTTTTTTTTTGGAGAGGTGGGGTGGGTGAGGTATTTAATGCTATGTGGTGCTCAATGCTCTTATGAGAAATGTGATGCTATTTCTACTGGGTACTCATTTTGATGGGAACTGGCAGGGATTAGAGATTCCCACAGCATTCTGCAGGATAAGATTGTAAGGAGAACATGCTTTTCATGCTCTCTCTGAATCTCAGCATGCTGGTATGATGCCGTGCATGAAACAGAATCATAACCTATAGAAGGAACAGAGATAAGTATGATATGGGCAAGGAGATAAAGCTCTGATGGAGATGACAGCAGATGGTTTTACAACGGGACTACAGAGAATTGCTTGTGCAGTTCTGCAAGATTCAACCTCAAAATCAGCATTATCTCATTAAAAACTGGTAAAGAAAACAAACAAAAAAATACACCGTGCCATAAATCCAAGGTACCTTATCAACACATTGAACAACTGTAATATTCCATTGGAAGATCTCAAAGATCACGAAAGAGTGGAGGAGGATGAACGGGATAAACATTTCCAGCATTAAAAAGAAGAGCCATATGCCTGAGGACTAACAAGATGGTCTGCTGAGATGTAGGAAGTTCCCAATGAACACACCTGAGGATGAGCTGAGTATGTCACAGCCCCAGTGCAGTTACATACAAAATGTTACCCTGGGTGCGGGTGAGGCATTGCCAACAGGGATGGGATTGTGTTAGCATGATAGCCAGCCCGGGGGACATTTAATGCCATTAATTAAACCCCTGCGGAGCTTCATTTGCAACCTGTTCACAATTAAGGTAGGCATTTAGCATAGACTGCAAAGGTACAAAGGGAGTGTTGAGGGTTTGGAGAGTGCACTTAATGACTGAGCTTGGCTCATTTATTCTGGAAAAAGCAGAAGTGCGAGGGGATAAAGCTGTTTTATGAAAAAATGTCTGAGAGCAAACCTCAGGACTGGAAATGCAAGAATTATCAGCCACTGCTGGTGCGTGGACAAAGCCATAAAAACTACTTGTGAATAAATTTCCATGGGGAGAGAGAAGGTGTCCAGGTATCAGAGAATTGAGGTTGTGAATCCAATATCAGGAACTAGAAAAATGTAAAGTACTTTTTGATCATGCCATAATGGAGATTACAAGACATACTGCTTATGCTAGCAGACAATTGCACCTGATGACCCACAAACTCTTCTGATCCTGTTGCTCTAAATTTGAATAATCACCAAAGGTAAACAAAGCTACACACTGGCATTCCCCATCATCTCCTCTCTGCAGGCAATTCCTTCAGGAGAAGGTGAACTGCCTTCTGTAGGAGCTTCTGCTTCCCACAGAGTACAGAAGAGAGCTGGATGAAAGCAGAGGGAGTCAAGTCCTCTCCTATGTTAACAGGGTTCATGTTTGGCAGCCTGCTGCCATTTTTTTTCCTTTTTTTTTTTTTTTTTTTTTTTAAGTTTCCCATTAAAGCAGTGACTAAATCTAACTGCAGCTGGTCCATGAAACTTGAGGAGATCCGAGCACTTTAGGTACGTATCTGCATGGAATGGTAATTCTATGGTAAATTGAGCGCTCCCTTGCCTCACTTACTATTAGTGCCTTCATTATAATTAATTTTAAAAGCCAATCCTTAAATATGGTAATTAGTAATTACATAGGTCTTTAAAATAAAAAATTCCTAGTTGAATGAATTATATACTCATTTTGACGTATGTAGAATTTACATCGATACCAAATGGAATCAGATAAAAACAGAGCTAAAAGTTAGGCAATTATTTTTTGCACATCATACTCACGATGGGACCAGGCATTTTCTAAGACATTTTTCTTACCATCAGTGCACATTACTAGAAGCAATTGCTTTTCCCTAAAGCCTCCAAAAAGCAAAAGAAATTATCAAACAGCTTGTAAACTGACCCATTATTTTTCTTCGGTGTTACTGCCAAAAGCCTTTATAAAAATACAACCAATTTCATTGCTATTAAATAGAACATTAAACAAATCATATTTAACATTAAAGCAAACAAGAGAAAATCCAAACACTTGTATCTGTGTTTCAACTTCAAGAGAGAATTCTTATTTATTTATTTATTTGCTTACCTCTTCAAATTTTAGTGCAATCATAGAAAAAGCTTTAAAAATTGCATCTGTTGGGCCTGTTATGGTCACAATTCTTTCTGGACAGGAGCCTTCGGAAATATTGATTCGAGCCCCACTCTGTCAAAAAGAACAAATAATTTTCAATTTTATACTTCCTGGGGAGAAAAGTAAGCAGGAGCAGAGATATAGGTCGGGAAGGAATATCTTGAGGCATCTAATTCACTCACCTACAACTGTAGCCACAACATATATAATTTCAGCATAAACTGATCACACTCCAAAGATTCAACTAACTGTGGGAAGCCAGGTTCTGTCTCAGTAAACATGCAAGCAGCTTTCATCACAGTATGCAAATAGCACCTCTATAACTCAAAGGTACAAATAATTACATTATGAAGTTTTTGCTTCTGAAAAGCTAACCTTAAAGAGGACTGGAGCTACAAAATTTCAGACAAGTTTCTTTTCTTCAGGGAGTATCAATACTTTGAAGCCTGGACTCAAATGAAGCCTGGACAGTGCTTGATGTGTCTAGCTGGGGCACTGCTTTGGAATATGGGATGGTTCCTTTTAGCTATGTGTCATGGGAATTTACTCAATATGCACAAAATAATCCTTTAAAGAAGTATTGGTAGGACATGCAATGGGGATGGTGTTATCTCCTTTAAAGCAAGGAGCCTGCAGGAAGGAATTGGAAAACTGCTTCTTAGAGACTAAGGAGCATGGCTCTCAGGTATACTTATTCCCTTATATGTTACTGTAGCACTGCAGAGAAAACCCCTAAATCAGATGTAAATATGCTTAATAGGATTATCAGTGGATGTAATATTCAAATCCAGTTTAGGTAAGATAAACCCTGTGCCTCCTCTGAGGTTTCAGCCATGGAAATGAGTTAATGCAGTCTAACAAGTCACCAGAGCAACTGATGCAGAGACACTGACCTCTATGAGTATGCAGGCCTCCAGCAAACGTGAGATACTGTGAGTTTGTAGAATCATAGAATCATCTGAGCTGGAAGGGACCCTTAAAAGCCATTGAGTCTGACTCCCTTGCAATGAAGAGGGAGGCCTCCAGCAGATCAGGGTGTTCAGAGTCCCCTGCAAACTGACGTCGAGTGTCTACAGGGACAAGGCATCCACCACCTCTCTGGACAACCTGAGCCAGTGCGTCACCTCTCAGACTGTAAAAAACTTTCTCCTTATATCCAGCCTAAATCTCCCCTATCCTAGCCTGAAACCCTTTGCTTCCAAAGTTACCACAAACCAGCGATGTGATATGTGCCTGAGCCTTTATTCATGTGTGTACTGCTGCTGAACAGTTAAGATAGCTTATTTCCCCAAGTGACAACAACCAATCACAGTAGCAAAATACCCACACCACTAACTAACAGAAAAATCTAGCTGTCATGGTGTTTGCTGGCAGATCCACTTGGTATTCATAGAATAGAAAGGGTGGCAGATACTTCTTCTGACAGGTGAATCTATGTGGGGATTGTCTCAGTCAAACACCACAGTTCTATCAGTAAGGAGATCAAGCCTGGGGTGAGTTCAGTTGGCTGCAGCATTTGGTTGCAGGGATTACAGTCTGTCCTTGGGGTACTGCTCTGTAGTGAGCCAGGCAGAAACACAGCTTTGAAGAGCTGCTAGGGATTTGGCCTTAACTGTCACATGGCCCTCCAGTACACTTCTGGTCAGAACAATTATGTGGGAATCTCCAATATTTGTGTAGAAAGTTAATGACTGCAGGGCACAGATTGGTGGGGTTTGTACTTCAGACTCATGTTTCTATGACATTTCTCTGATGACAGAGCAAGGCAACACTGCCTTTTGTTGTTGGCTTGCAAATTACCACATCTACCAGGGAAGTCAAAATAAAACTATGGTTTGTTTTTAAAGGAGGACTGGAGGAGTTAGTGATTTAAAAGAAGGACTGAGTTATCATCGCTTGGAAACACAACCGCTTAGTCTTTGTTAGTAGTAAAAGGCATACAATTCCTTTTTATAAAATGAAAAACCAAACTGCTTGCAATTATCTATAAGTGACAGTAGCTTTTCAAGGAGAATATTTTATATTTACCTTGAAAAACTGATCAGGAACTATAACACTTCTCTAAGATGTTTGGCTCAGAAATCAGGAACACTTTCTAATGATAGTTTTCCCAGCGTGCAGCTAGCTTAAACCCAAAGATATCTACCTGTGATCACAATTGAAAATTAGGCTACAATGTGATTAATCAACTCTAAGGATTACTTAGTACATTCAAAACTGTTTTAATTTTTTCCCCACTTTTTATTTTTAAATCTTAACAATTATACTTATTTATAAAAACATGAGTGAAACCTCTCATCAACAGAAGAGCTCTGAATTCAGTCAGCCTGAAAATGAACTCCTTGTAGTGTATGTTTAAAGATATATCTCATAATTTTCTTCACTCCATGTATGCTGAGATTTTTCTGCCAGAGACCACCTATCAGTGTACAAAATAACAAAGCAAGTGACATAGTAAAGTACAGTAGAGAACCACACTAACTTTTCTTGAGGCATCCTCTGTACACCTTGTGCTCCTGAAGTTTCAAGCAGTAGGAGTTTTCTTTTGAATCCTGCTTTTAGCCAATGTTTCAAAGTAGGAAACTTTCAAGGATGTGTGCAGGTTAGATGTGTTGATGTGCAGGACACGAGGTATAATTCTCTACAGATGCTGCAGCTTGCTTTGGGGTAGAGAAAGAGGCCTACAACAACTGGCAAGATTAAAGTTTATGCAGAGCCATGCCTCCATTAGCTTCTTTGTGCTTATAACCTTTCCAAAGGATGTGAATGGTTGGTGTGCAGGTCTACTCCGTCCAAACACTACTGACTGCTGCAAAATGAGGAAGAGTCAAGTCTGTGCCCAGACATAGCAGAGGGATGCTTTGACTTGTGAAATCCAGCTCCAGCTCTGCTGAAGGTTGAGTCTTCCTCACACTTTATATAGCATCACTCTAAAGCTTGGTTTCAGATTATGGGAGCTCCCTGCTGGGCAACCATGACGCACACAGGAGCAATGCTGGCAGGCTGGGGAAAGACACAGAGGTTTGGATGCGCACAATCATGCTGGCTAATCTGTTTGAGATAAGACAGCAGCAGGCACATTGCTATGGGAATGAAGGGCTCCAGACTGCTGCAGTGATAAGGAAGTGACATTAACAGCAGTGCTTAATTTAGGCCAGCACATTTGCACAGCACCGCGTGTAACAGGGAGGTGATGCTCAGAGAGCTGTCCACTTGATGGCAGTGCCGTTCCATACCCTGATTTCCCTGGCAAGGAAGGCAAGTGAAAATATCAAGGCTCATCTTACCTCCTCCCGCATCTTCTTAACTGTCTCACCTTTCTGTTGAAGAAAGAGAAGAAAGTTAGCCTGGGCTGATGAAGGGTACAGATATGCAATATTTTGACATGGCAATAAAGAGAAAAAGTAATTTCCTGACCTTTCCAATAATGCTTCCAACCTCCTGAAATGGAAAAGAAGACAGTGTAAGTGAATGATAGGATTTGCTACGGAAGAACATTTGCTAAGCTCCTAAGCTATTTTGCTATTTTTTATTTTAAACCTGGAATGTGAAGCGTAGCCCCATTTCTTTGCTGCTGTACACAAATATGCCATGTTAGATACAAAAGGATGGGCTAAAAATGTGACTTCACAGACTGTGCAAGAAAAATACCTTTAACAGAAACTCATCTTGTGGTTACATGTCAATACTGCTACCAAAAATGTGGATAAATGCCTGTATCAGGGGGTGAAACATTAAAAAAAAAAAAAAAAAAAGCAGAACTTATAAAAATTACCAGAGAAAATGGGATATAATGCATGCATCAAAATAATTGCTGATATCTCCAGGGGCAGGCACTTACCTTCTTCTCACCACTTAATAGCTAGTGTTGAATTTCCATGCCACCAAGTGGTATTGCTTGAACACCCGGTGGCCTATCTTAATCTCCCCATTAGGCACTTAGAGAATAAAAATTGCTAATCACTTTTCAGGGTTTTGGGAATTGCTGCTGGACTCCCACAATCTTCCATGAAGGGACAGAAAATACTGAGAAATGTCACCATGAACACAAAATAGGAGAATGATTTGGCAGTTCTGGCAATATCCCAAGGGTAAAAAATTCGGTGCATAAAAGCAACAGGTAGCAAAAATAAAGCTAATACTCTAAAATGAATAGTTTGGACATGTTAAAGCAGCCACACGGCCGTGACAGCAAACTGGAAATCATCTGATGGAGGGGAGAGCAGTTAAAAGAAAACAAGCTCCTTTCCTACAATCAGAGTGAGAAATATACATCCATAGTTAAAGGCTGTCTCACATGATCACTGTGTCCTAACATAAACTTCAGCCTGGAAAAGAGAAGGCTCTGAGGAGACCTGAGAGTGGCCTTTCAGTATCTAAAGGGAGTTGTAAGAAGGAAGGGGACCGACTCTTTACCACGGTCTGTTGTGATAGAAGGGGAAATGCTTTCAAGCAGAAGAAGGGGAGATTTACAATGCATATAAAGAAGTTTTTTTTACCAGTGAGGATAGAGAAGTACTGGCACAGTTTGCCCTGAGATGTAGTAGGTGTCCTGTCCTTGGAGATATGTCAGGTTGGATGGGGCTCTGATCACCCTGTTGGAGCTGCAGGTGTCCCTTTTCATTGCAGGGGAGTTGGACTAGATGACCTTTAATGGTGCCTTCCAACTCAAATGATTCTACGATGCTGTGATTCACAGTCAATCAGTCACACTCCCACTCCTCACCATCTATATAGTTAAGTCTGACTCACCCTGAAACACAGTCACAAGAGTAAGATTTAAGAAACTGTCCTCTGCTGCTCTATCCAATGATGGACACTTGATGAAGTGGTACTAACTTCACCCTGCAGTACTGGGCTCCCTGCACTGCCCTTCAGAGAGAGCTATTCCTCACCACTAGGTTATTTATAAGCTTACAATATGAAGCTGTTTGTGTTTCTGATTCCTCACAAGACATAAAGACTTTCCAATGAGAAGAAGACCTTTCTCAGTAAAGAACTTTGACACATGGTTTCTTTGTATTCTCAGCAAGTCTACAGGCAAAACCAAACTGGGGCTAGCCATCAGTGCACTGATGGACAAGACTACTTGAAGTCACCTAGACAGGCTGAAAAAATGAGAAACTTCCAGGGGTATGATGAAGTCAATGTGAAGTCTCACATTCAGGAAGGAACAAGCCCATGCACCAGGACAGGCTGGGCAGCAGCTTGCTACACAGTGGTTTCATAGTAAAAGGCTTAAGGCTCCAGATGCACAACCCAAATGTGAATCAGCAGTGTGCCCCTGCAGCAAAGGTCAACCAAATTCTGGGCTGTACTAGTAGCAGTGTAGCCAGCAGGCCACAGTAAGTTTCTCTAGTCTTCTCCTTGGGCTTGTGAGACAATGCCTAGAGAACTGCATTCTGTTTAAGGCTCCAAGTGCATGACAGACAAGGACATACTGAAGCAAACCCAGTGCCAGGCCACTCTAGCACAGGACACATCAGAAGTGTTTTTGTTCTCCCTGAGGAACAAATGACTTGGGGTCATCTTGCCACTGTATACAACAAGGGAATATGTGAAAACTAGAGCCAAACTTCAGCAAGTGTAAGACGAAACAAACCAGCTGCAACATTAAATTCCTACTTAACATAAAGAATTTATTATTATTATTTTTTTTTTTTTTTAACCATGAGGATATCTGGACATTGGATTGGGTGCCCAGAGGTGTCCAAACCCACCCTGGGCAAAGGCCTCAGCAACCTGTTCCAGTAGGCTCTGCTTGATTCAGAAGGTCAAACTGAAGACCTCTAGGTCTCCAATGTCCACCTGCCATTCTTCAAGTATGGCCTTCTGCCTACTTATATCCAATGCCTAACTGTAGCCTCAAAGTTTCTTACCCCAGTCTGACCTCTTTATATGCTTATTTTCAAACTTTATTTTTTTGTTTCCTGTTTCCCTTTTTTTATTTCCCTTCCTACTTTGCTTCCAAGATGAGATTCTGCTCTCTGGTACATGCTGGCCATAGAGTAGAAATTGTTCAAACAATCACTGAAAATTTTACAGAGGTATCTGCTATGCAAACATGCCATTTTGCTAGTTTGATCTAGGCAGTCCTCCACATTTCACAGATTATGCTTGCTAAAGCTTCCTATGCCCTGACTTGGGAGCAAGGTGTCTATATCTGTGCATTTCATGCAAAGAAATGGAACTTTGCATTTTTCCTGCATTTCAGACTGCGCAGGGTTGGCTCAGACCGCCATGTCAGCATTCTGGGTTGGCTCTCTAGTGAGGTGCAATGTTTTTGTTAGCAGTGACAAATCTGGGATGCCCATTCCACAAGATATTTAAGATTGTACTATTTTTTCAGATGATCACTGTAATAATGCTAAACCATCTAACTATTGAGTGGGATTAAAAGATATCTGGGTAAGAGGGGTCAGATAGACACATATAACCCTCACTGATGGGAACCTGTCATGTCTAGTAGTTTCAGCTCCTGCAATCAGCAGATCTGTCTTTCTTCTCAATCACAGGCTTCAGAAATAATTTATTGTGTAATTCAGATTCCCTAGAAGCAGGACTTTTTGCTGTGAGTGAGCATATTATATTTTGATTACTATGGGTGAGCAATTGTATTTCAGTGTGCTTCATATTTTTTACATCTGAATTTTCATTAGAAGCTACAGGTCTTATCTTGAATCTGCAAAGCTCTGCTGATATACAGTTCTTATGAAATCTGGCCCAATCTGCCCAACCACTTTGGGCCTTACTGACAGATGCAGTTATTTCAGAAATGTATGAATGAGACATGGCAAATCAGTACAGTTGTATCTTCCTTGGAAACAGGAAAAAGTATTTTAGCTTCGGAAACAGAAAAACAATACAGTGCTTGTAACCCCAGTTTATAAAAAAAAAAAAGTGCATTTCAAACAAAGAAATTGGAAGTAACCACAACACATCAAGATTCTCAAGCTTCACTGAGGTCTGTGGGTGTTTTGCTGTCGATTTCAGTAGGGGCAGGAACTCGACCTGAGCAAGTATCCCCTTATTTACTGCTAAAGAATACAAGCTATCAAATATCTGAATGAACGCGCGGTGTGAATCCCACTGAAAAAATATTTCAGTGAAACTTCTGACCAGTTCCTCGGACCATGCTTGAAAATGTCACTGTAAGTCTATGGAGTACTTCAAACCTTTGCCTCATCAAAGTGAGAATTTCAAGTTGATTTTGAAGGCAGCAGCTCCCCAGTACTGTGGCAAGCATCGTCCCTTCCCTGCTCTGCAGCTCCCTTTGAGTTGGGACTCTGCTGGAAAATTTTCAGAAGAGGAGGGAGAAGAGGGAAACAGTAACCTCATATGGATATTCTTAAACTCTCCAAAATGTTGAATTTGTGGAAATTACTCCAAAGAAGATAAATTCTAAAGCTATTCTAAACTGGTTGCTTTAGTCTTTTTTGAGCTTTTCCTCTTTCTAGGAAAACTCCTATAAATACTGAAGACGATGGATCGTGTTTTTAATTATGATGAGAAAACTCATTCTGTCACAGATAAAATCAGAAAATTCTTTATGCCTCATTCTTCACATTATTTATGCTACTTCATCAAACTTTTAATGACTCTTTGTACAGCTCAGTATTTGTTTCATACAGATTCTTCTGCCACCCTAAATTATATTTAGTGCTTCGTAAAATATCTAACACCATTTTTATAACATTCAAGCTTTGTCAATATTTCTAGCCAAAGTTATTTTCAAGTCCTTATTTAATCCAGAAAATTTTTCTAAATCTGCCAGATGATCAAGTCAACTGCTTAGACATAAGAGATAGGATGCCTGTCACCTATGTTAGCTCGTTAAAATTCTAGTGTCAGAACACAGGTTCCTCTGCAGTCAACAGTGAGAGATAATGGAGGAAATTTCATTTCCAAAGAAGAGGGGAGAAGTATTCTCTCAAGGGTTTTGTCTTCCTCCACTTGCAGTGGAGGAAGACTAGGCTTACAAGAACATAGCTGAAGTAATTTTTGTAAGAGGAATCCCACATCTGATGTCAAATTCAGTCTCGGTACAGATCAGACACTGTGTTTGAGTTACCATGGATATACTAGCTTACTAGAATATATTAATCACTCTTGCATCATTTGTTATTTTCTAGTGCTCAGGGATACAACTAAAGTCAAGTATTTATGATCAATTTCAGATTGATTTATGGGATAACCATCCACACACATAGTGGGAAAATAAGCTATATAATAACAATTATTAGTTATTATATAGCCACATTTTAATGACATATAAAATCAGTGCACAAATAAAAATGTTGTCACTGGGGGAACTGAAGCTCAGAGGGAGAAAAAAAGGTCTGAAGTAATCTGGTGGACTGCCAAAGCTGAAAGAACTGCCCAACAACTGCCCAGCTGCCCTGTCCCTGGTCTCATCATACAAACATTTGTCTGTCAGATGCCATAGCAACTGTGCTGGATGAACAGAATGCCTATGAAAAGCTACAGCTCTATATGTGATGATACAAATGAACACACATGCATACATTTATATATTTGTATGTGTAGTCAATATATGCATACAGATACCAAAGAAATAGACAGGACGTGTAACATATAGTATTATCCTTGCATCTAATTCACATGTAGGGGGTGACTTTTACTCCTAATAGATGCCTGGGGGAGAAGTGGACCCACCACAGAGCAGAAAGCTATTCCTGCCATTTGTGCACCATCCGTGGTATCCTGAGTACTGGGCAGCCCCGGCAGAACAAAAGGTGGCAGCAGAGAAGTCTCTGTGAGCCACAGCTTCCACAGGACTCTTGGTGATGCAAATGGCTAAAGAAAGATTTAAAACATGCTGTAGGAGAAGGTTATCTCCAAATCAATTACCTTGAGTGCTTTTCTAATAGTAAGAGAAACAAATTACTCATGTTAAGAAAACAGGAGGCTTAACAAATGCTGACAAAATTTGGTGTAAACATAAATCTCTTGTTTGTAAACCTAATGTGTGAAATTCCATCACTTTTCTATGTGTGAGGCTAAACTAATAATTACTGTGGCCTAGGAAATAAAAATAAAATGGCTGTGTATTCCATGGCCATACAAAAAGCACAGATCTCAATTGAAGCAGCTTCTGCTATCAGTGTTGTGGGGTAAATGGAACACTAACCTCAGAGGAGCCCTGAGATGTGGTGCATCTTAAAAGAAACATGTTTATGAAGTAATAAAAAGCCATACATTTTTACCCCAAAGCATCTGGAAAATCATAAGCCACATTCAAACCCTGTAATTTATGCAGGAATTACTTCCATGGTTTGCCCATCTGCTTTCTATGAGCAAGGATAAGGTAGAACCAATGGGCTTGGGCTCTATAAACAGAAAAGCCTTGAAGAAATACAGCCTTCCACTGAAGGGACACACATCTGTCACAACACAAAGCAGGATCCTGTCAATAGCAAACAACATCTGCACAGACAAAAGATCGTAGACCAGCACCAACTGCCTTTCTATCACTCATAAGGAGGCATGACATAACAACCTCACTCTTCCTCCCCTCATTGTTTTGATAACAATGTTGTAAAAACTGAAATAGTACATGAAGATACAGCATGGAATGTTTGGATGTTTTACAAAGGGACATGGATTTGAGGGGAAATATCAGTGGTAGGTGGACAGTTGGACTGGATGATCTTGGAGGTGTTTTCCAACCTTGGTGATTCTAGATTCTATGATGGAAGACCCCAAGAATGTGTTCCATTAGGTTCAGACCATTTTTTACAGACAGAAAAAAAAAGCCTTGGTCAGTTTTGGAAAACATGATGTAATATGTCTACCTCAGCGAACAAATGGCTGCCTCAAGTAAACTGAGAGCTTTCCCTGTGTTTTGAGATTATGTGGGATTAACCTCATTGAAACAGGAGATGTCATGTTCCTAGGTGATGCTTTAGCAGTCACTGTCTAACGGCCCTAATTTAGTAAGACACCACGGGCAAAGCCCTTGTGGGGACAGATCTCATGCTAACAAAAGGAGTGCTTGAGGGAAAGCTTCGACTAATGGCGTTTCTGATGGAAATGCTGGTATTACGATCCTCCTATATGTCCTTTTTTTTTTTTTTTTTTTTTCCAGCTGTGACAACCAACATTTCTCACGTACTTTTTCATAGCAGATAATCAATTTGTATTCAGCTTCACAACTTACCTACCCAAAACACCCCCAAATCAAAGCCCAGTTCTGTCCCTTCATTTTGTCCCTCCACTGGCCATGCTGAAACACCAGCAGTGAACAGTGTGGATGAATTTTGCAATCTTATCCTGTTAAGGTTGCGGACAGAAGTAGGAAAATTCAGCTATGGAGCTGGTTTTGGGTAACATACTGTGACCAGGGCCTCTGGGAAAATACCAACGTTCTATTAATTTTTTTTAGCCTATTGAAAACAAACAAAAAAAACTTTCACCTTTTCCTACAGCTCCACCTTCTGCTGTGTTCACATGGAGTTTTGTTCCATGACCAGAGCTCCTAGGTACTGCAGTAATTGCAATGAACAAAGCAAGAACTATAATAGCAGTTAAGTGGGACAGTCAATCCTCATAATACTCCTGACAGTGATTGTGGAAACTGGAAACAGAACAAACATTGGCTTGGTTGGCATTTCATAGCCTGGATTAAATTACTGGAAAAACGATTCTTAAGGATGCTTTGTTTTATGTTGCATTTTAATAATAAAAAACAGAAGAAAAAAAAAATGGGATACAATAATTCCTGCGCTTGCTTTACTAGTCTTTAAGAGGTCAATTAAGCAGGTATGCAAAAGTGGCTGCTAAAAGAAATTCCTGATGATACAACTGTATTGTCGACACAGACAAAAGTGAAAATGTTCTCCATGATTTTACTGTCTGTATCTCAGCTGTTAAATGTGGGCAAGCACATTAATGAATGGATTTTTTTTCTTTTTCTTGTAAAAAAAAAACAAACAACAAAACACCTACATACAGCATCATAAAGTAATTAGCAATTTGTCTAAAAGTTAGCACATCAAGTTAGATGCAAGTCTGCTGCAGCAAGTGCTTCCAGTCCCACTAAGCACCCAGTGATCCTGCTGAAACAACTGGGAAACGGAGTTCCTCAGTGAATCCAAAATATAGCTACAAGTATTGAAAGTTCAGTGCCTAAAAATCAAGGCAGCCGTAGGCTTTTGTGCATCCCTGAATATCTGAATGAATCCTTCTAACTCATGACTGCTGAAACTGTGAGAAACCTATCAATAAGTAAATGCTATAAGGGAAAGAAAAGCTTTGCATAGTCATCGTATCTTTTTTCCATCAAATCAAGTTATACATGTTACATAGTATATGTGTTGCTTGTCCCCAGAAATGTTTGAAGTCCACTTAGAAGGCTTCCAGAACCTTATAAAAAAACCTCAATGCCACAAATTTCTATTTTAATTCCCTTACTGTGATTTGCTTTCAGAAATATATCTCATTATTTCCAGCCAGAAGTACTTGCATCATTCAAAATACTCCATTACTTGTATTTATTCTCTCCGAGTATTTCTGAGAATGTCTGAACAAAGCTTATGCTTTCCAGATTTCCCCCTCTCACTGAACATGTATCTTCTAAATTATCTTCTCCCCTTTGTTGCCTCATCTCTTCCATTTACACCTTTCAGTATCTGGCAAGAGTCCTACTTCCCTCCCAGTTCTATCTTTCCTTCTTTATCCTGTCTATACATTATTTCCTTACTCTTCATAACCCATCTGACTTCATTAATACAGGTTGTTTTCTATTTCTGAGCTTTCTCTTTTCTCTAAAACCTTTCCCAAACTCAACATATTCCAATTTGCTTTCTTGAGGGCTTCACAGCACCCATTATAGTTTTGTAGTCACATATCTTAGCACAATGCCATTGGAAATCATGTACCTTTTCTTCTGCAGGTTTGTATTCAAGGGAGGAAACAGAGACTCCTGTGCCACCACTATGATATGTAAATCGAAATCAGTTCGTGATCTTGCTGCCCTTTTCATGCTGGCACATTTGAGTATATTCTTACATTCCAGCTCATGCATCCAACATTTAAATCTCCATGAAGATTCTTTCCTGAAATGTAACACTTCTTTACCAGCACAGCCCCTTTACCATCTACATCTAAATTTAAGTTCTAATGGTAAGTCAGGGTCATAATCAGCTGGTCAATATTGGTTGTGTACAAATGTAAACCAGAAAAAAATTTAAAAAACCCCACCCAAATAATGTAGTTATTATCCAGTACCATCAAAGTAAGTGCTTCTTCTGGGTTATTTCATTCTGGGCATGAACTGACCAAAACTAGAACAAGAGTGCTGCAAAGGTTAGGTAAGTAGGTAGAGATCTGTGGGCAAGCAAAAATATTCCATAATCTTCCAGTCTCATTATTACTGGTAAGAAAGAAAATCAAGCAATTGCAAGTCACAGAATGGAGAAAAAATGTATGTAAAAGGTGAGCAAGGAACGATAAGAGACAAAGAAAGCTCTCTCAAAGAACCAATAGCATGGAGAGAGTTAAAAGAAGTTCAATTTTGACAAAAATAATAAAGAAAGAAAAAGTGAAGCTTTTCTTTTGGAGTCTGAGCTCTGCTTCTCCTTACAGAGGGCTCTCACAGCTGGGGACTGTTTGCACATGAATGCACATGCTCACAATCTGTGATCCAGAAAGCCCTTCAAAAACGTTGACCTGATCCTAGTAAATGGTGCCATTTTTGCTTTTGCTGAAATCAGAAGTCTAACAGTCACTCCAGTATTTTAACCCTCTCCGGAAATTCTACTTCTAATGCCAACAGAGGTGATAAAACATTCATACCCACTCAAGTTTCTGCCCTACAGATTGACATTACTTGTTTAACTTCAAGAAACAGCAGGAATTAGATGGAAAATGCAGGAGTAGCACAATGTAAACAGCCCCAGCCCATATTCACCATTCTTCTCTACTGAAATATATGAAACATTTTTAGCCCTTAATGTGGTACATCTTTGTCATTAGTAAGAGATGAAAACGCGTCTCTGCATTATTTAACATACTCTACATGTGTAGTTCCTGCACATATTTCAAAAGTTTCCACAGTTCCTGCATTCAGGTACCTCAGTCAACAATGTCTTGAGCAGCAGAGGATGCAGTGCCATTGCAGCTTTATTCATTTTTGCCTATACTGTCCTTAAAAGTTTATTTTGAAGGCTACTGCGGCAGGTCCAGAGAGCCTGCTCCCCTCTTCATGCATCTAAATACATTCTTCCTAATGTCTCTCTCCAAACTCCCTCCAAACAAAGACAACTGCTTATCTGCAGATGTGAAGATCAACTTCTCATCTGTCATATTCTCTAAAAAGCCCTCCTCTACTACACTGTGAGAAAGCCTGAGAAATGTTTTGTTGCTACTGGTTTCTCTCCAAGGCTGACCCACTCTAGTCTTTGTTCCTGAGATAACACAGCACAGGATGGAAATTACACCTTTCACCTTACACTAGCACACACTTCCTGTAGTTCTGGCTGAGATGGAAACCGCTCATATTAGGCCCTAGAAACACTTATCCCAGGGTCAAGATGGCTCCTGTCTGCTTTCCTTTTGTTAGATATTTAAGTTCTTCTTGATTTTTCCGGCTTCACTGTTTGTTTCTAAACACGCTGACTCTTTCACTCAGTACCTCCTTATAGAGGCCTGTCCATTCATATAAATCCCAATTTTTCTGTCTGCAGGTGCACTACCGTGACAGAACTTACCTTAACTACATAATTAAGACGTCCATACTTGACTACAATGCTCACGTACAAATCACCTGGAAAGTACACCAGAAAATTTCCTAATTCTGCAGGGTTTATAATTGAGATAACTGAGCATGGGAGTGCAAGTTATAAACTTTCCATGATAAGGAACGTAGGTGCCATAAAGCACACAGACCTTTCACCATGTGAAAGTTCACAAGTACCAGAGATTTAGAGACAGAATCAAAGTTAGTGGGGAGAGAGCTTGGTATTTCCATGAAATGCATGAAAAAACCACTGATTTTAGAATTATCTTTCCTTGAATTTTTGCAGTTTGCCACTGTTATTTTTAAAACCACCCATTTAATTCCCCTCTCCTCTTTCAAGTTATGACCAGTTATTTACAGCTCAAGCTCAGTCTCAGCTAATTATTTTGTCTAGAAATTCTAATTAGAGATCAGCGATTTCCAACAGCGTCATTACCACAAAAAATCTTAAGGAAGAGCAAAGCAGCATGTTTCTTCTTGTTTTTCAGAAGCAAATACAGCTTTCAGCGCAACCTTCTCATATTGAATTCAGATTGAATCAAAGATCCTTCATTCCTCAATATCAGCATTTTTAAATCACAGAAATGATATCACAGGAACCATAAGGTTTTGTCTTTTATCACCAAAATAAATCCTAATTTAGTGTGCTCTTTGCAATTTTTAGGTACAATTGGACACATGATTAGAGCATACTGGAGTTAATGGTATACCCATTGTGCCTTGTTAGCTGAGGATGCATGGTATACTCCCACTTAGGCTTTGAATTTCAGAGCTTTTATGGGTTTAATTTAAACCCCTGGGGCTAAACATGCACTGAATATTGGACACACAACATCCAATGCTGTTAAAAGTGACTGCATACACAATCCCCTATATTTAACACAGAAAATTAGCTCTAATTTCTTTCTCATTAATGTATCCATTGTTTCATGAAAAGAAAACAATACCACCAAACCACAAAATAACAAAACTCCAGCCCACATCTTAACTAAATCATTCTGAAAAATGACAGATACTTGATTTTTGCTTTAATGGCAGGACTCTGAAAGAAGCAGAGCAGTTTGGCAGTGACAAATAAAAAGAACTTCTAAGCATATAGGAGTATGACTGAAGCCAGTAGGTTATGCCAATCAGAATATGGATGTGTTCCCATGCCTTTCTGACTTGGGAACCAGAACACAGGGCAACTGACCCTTATTTTGGGTGCAGACATGGACATGGTTTTCAGTGGGCTCAGTAAAAGAATGTTATTAAATTTGTTTGACAGATCCTTGTTTAAGATGCAGATTTTACATACCGGATGCCTGCCTGGAGCTGAGTATTTTTGGGGAAAAATATCAACCAAAATGGTTGCCCCATTTCAGAGAAAATACATAACTTGATCTGTAATACTATAATTCTGTGGGGTTTTTTTTGTTTGCTTTTAATTTGAAAACTTAAACTGTTCCCCCTCATATTTCCTATCATTTCCATAAGTAAAATACTTAAGGAGATACCTTAATGTCCTATTTATGTGGGTTCATGGAATAGGTTGGAAACATGCTTTCAAAATGTAAATATATTTTTAGCTTTTAAATTAAATTCCTGGAGTAAAACTAGATTTTAGAATTACACATATAAATTTGATCTGCAGAATAGTACATACATACATTCACTATCCCTTGTTAATAAAGAGCCGAAACTGCCTGATTTATACGACATTCATTCCTTAAACCAAAAATGCTTGGTGTGGCTGATGCAAATGATACAAACAAACCAGTGAAATGTGTTTTTTAATTAAAAGCTCATTTTGTGATCTGATAACGTGCAATAAACAGCTATCAGACTGTTAAGTCTGACAATACTGAATTGGCACTTTGTCTATGGCACAGATTTCACACTTATCTGTGTGTTTAAGTGCTGCGCTGTACAGAAATGAGATTATAGTCAACCTTCCAAAACAAACCCTCAGGGAATCTGGACAAATGCTTGTTATATCGAGGGTTCACTCTAATAAGATGCTACATGAGAATAACAAAGAGCTATTCCATTTGAATTCAACAGGAATATTCAGTAATTCTGTGACAATTACTTCACTCAAATCAATGCTGTGATACCTTACAAAAAAACAACCTGTGAAGTCCAGCAAATGACGAGAAAGACGAGCTGTATGCAGGTCACCCTCATGCAAAGATTTGTCTAGTTTGGCTAATCATCCATAGAAGAACTCATTTTTGCTACCAGAACTGCTCAAAACAGGTTTGTGATAAGCAAGCCTTTTTCCCATGAGCTTACAGTCATGGAATCTTTTGAATTGGAAGGGATCTTTAAAGGTCATCTGCTCCAACTCCTCTGCAGTGAACAGGGCTATCCACTGCTAGATCAGGGTACTCAGAGCCCCATCCTGCTTGACCTTGAACCCTGACCTATTCTGTCCCCAAAACGGGGCTGCAGAGCATTCTTACATATAACAATTTGAAGTAAAGGGGCTGATTTTTGAGTCACCGTAATGGCGCTTTTGACTCTAACTACAAGAGGAGAGGCAGAGCTCTGCCAGTATCACTGCCAGCTTCTGATGGCACACACATGTTCAACAAACAGGCAAATGCTGTGGCCACAGGAAATGCTTCACCTTGCCGTGCATGAGAAGGCGTATGGTAAGTGTGACATTGAGACCTCCTTCAGACACTTTTGAGTCCTTCGGGTTCATCCTGGCCTTGTATCTTCAATACTCGGAATCAGCTTCGTTGTGTTTTTTTGTTTTTTTTTCTCTTCACTTAATCAACCTGCAGAGAAGGAAAAAAAGCACAATTGAGTGTCCAAAGCTACTCTGAACCAATAATATGTTATACAAACCAATTAACATTCCTCTCTTTGATTTGCTGGACTGCTGAAAAGGCTCTATTGATTATTATCCTTCCCCTACCAACTCTCTCCAGCCATTCACCAATTACATGATAAATTCCCTTCAGAAACATTAAAAATTCTCTTAACTTCCATTGTTCCAAGGCTGAAAGTACAGAGTACAACAAAGGGAAATACAGTGTCTTCCTAACAGCACTTTTCCTCCTGTTACCTTTTGTGGTGTGTACATGTGTACATGCAGTATATAAAAGCAATTTTACATCTGCCTGGCACTACGTCCATTTCTCTCCCTTTCTGTCTCTGTTAAAATTCCATTTGCTCTTGCAGGAGAAAGACTTTCATTTTCTCTCCAGCCAGAAATTAATTCTGATCCTAAACACTGATCCCTACCAGCAACAGCAGATGACATGCTATCAAAGACATCTGAGTAACTAAGAGCCACTTGCTGCTGTAAATCTGGGCACTGTCTCACTTTGTTTTTGTCTGCCAAGACCCAGGGGTGGCTCAGTCCCTCCACAGCCACAGTTCAAGCTTCAGCTCTACGTAGAACGAAGATGTGTCTTAATTCCTAATGACAAATTGCAGATTTTAAGTCATTTATGAAGTCATTAATATCCTAAAATACTAATGAAAGCTGTAAGGGTTGGCCTTAGAAAGATAAACAAGATGCATTACAAGTTTATTCATGCAAGGACATTTATCAGTACAAACAACGAGGGCAAACAGCAACATTACCAAGGGCAGACAAATTCCACAGTAAAAGAGGTTTAGAGGTTCTCCATTCAATTTTGTCCTTTTCAGGCCTGTATTATAGAGCATACAATTCATAAACAAGCCACTCAGTTTCAGTAAATGTTTTCTTATAAACTGCAATCCTGTCTATTAGCTTTGGATTTGAGAAATTCCAAAAGATTTGGCTAGCTTGGGAATTCTCCTGAAAATGTAGGAGAAAGTCTCACAGTTTCATCAAGTAATTAAGCTACATCTTTACAGCCATTAAGCACTGACTAATGCAAAGTCTGTCTAGCTGAGCATGTTAACTGTAAGAGAAGTGAATAGCAGATGTGTAAAGAAAGAACATAAGAAACATAAAGTTCTTATGGCCTCAGGATGCGCCAGGAGAGGTTGATATTAGAAAAAAATAATTCTCATGAAAAGCGGAGAGGCAGTGGCACAGGCTGCCCAGAGAGGTGCTGGAGTCACCGTCCCTGGAGGTGTTCAAGAAACATGTGAATGTGTCACTAAGGGATGTGGTTAGTGGGCACAGTGGGGATGGGTTGGCAATTGGAATAGATATCTTAGTGATCTTCTCCAGCCTTAATGACTGTTTGACTGTACGTATGGAGTCACCATTGACAGACTTGAGACATCAGAAATCAGTGATTCATGGTCTTCCTGAGTACAGGTATAATGAATAGCCATTTCTGGACCAATTCTCAAGGAGTTGGTCTGAATCCATACTCACATTCCTCAAAAGTTCTGTTCTCATAGATTAATTTTATCTGATTTTCCCTAACTCAGCATGGAATCACTGCATTTCTTATTGTTCACTCTCTAAACTGGACCATAGCCACTGAAATAAATCCCAATTATTCCATAATTTTACACATACCACTTACATTATACATTATCTATCTGCACAGAGAAAAGTGGAAGAGAAGCAAAATGCCTGGATGGAAGGCAGTATACTGGAACGGCCTGGCCGTACTTCTCATGCACCATGTCCAAACACTTTCTGCTTCTGCCCCTGCAAAACACAGGTGCACTTCTGCATGTCTACACTAGCATACATTTTGGAATTTACCCTGGACTGTACTGAAGCAAAACTGACCATCTGAGATCTCTGGAAACCTGAGGTACCCCGGGGCATGCCAGGAATGTTTCACTTGGTGGACATTCTTCAAGTAGAAGTAAACCACTGAAGTTCTGCCAACCAAAATTTTGTGATGAAGGTATGGTTGCATCTCTAATGAAGTGTATTCCCACATGGGAAAATAATGCTAGATTAGATACAAGTTTACAATTGGAATGGCCTTTTGCTATGTTCTGTGATGCTACATTAGTATGATCACATTGGGATTTTTTTTTTCCAGAAAATACTTTTCCCAGAAAGTAGCATTCCCTCCCCAGCCCTGACCTTTTTATGGAATCATAGAATGTCTTGGGTTGGAAGGGAACTCAAGAATGATCAAGCTCCAAACCCCTTATCGCAGGCAGGGCTGCCAACCTCGACATCTAATACTAGATTTTCCAGATTAAGTAATACTACTTTTCCAGATTAAAACTATTAAACCTGCATTTTTAGCTAACAACTTTTGGGTTCTTTTTAAAAAAAAGAAGTAAAAAAAAAAAAAATACTGTTACAAATACTGTCAAAAATATCATGGCCATTTCACTTTTTTTTGGGTAGAATTTGCCCCTCCTCCCAGTCCATTCAGACTCTGGCACCTGGTGCTGAGAAGCAGAACAGATGTCTGGGGGAGGGCTGGGAGTGCATGTGCATGCAAGGAGTCACGCAGCTGTGTGAGATACAAAGGGAATGAATTCAAGAGGGCAATCTCACAGAATAAGGAAGAAATACATGGTATCCGTACATATATCATGAAGAGAGAAGGGTGCTTCCTTTGTCAGGTCATTTACAGCTGCCCTTGATATCCCCAGATTGAAATAAAATGCATTATTATTTATCTAATTAGGTAAAGCACTTCTTTTTTGCAGGCATCATCACGGACATGTACCAGTCCAGATCTCTGGGTGCAGGGAGATGACCAACCACAGCACAAGGAAGAGAATGGTTCCCTTTACAAAGCCTTCTATTGGCTAGCAGTACATCCAAACCTACTGCTGATATATGTAAGCACATGATGAATATCATGCGATGATGATAACATGATGATTACATGATGAAAAACAGTAAAATCATTTCTCCTTCCTTTCAAAATTTGAACAATTTACTATGTTTCTGGCTTCTGTGTGCCTCTGTGTGTGAGCTTTCCTTTCTGAAGCTCTGAATGATGAGGTTCCATGGCTACTCCTGGGTCTTGAGAAAGTCAAAGTGCTACACTCTTCCTGACTTCAGAGGAAAGACAGAGAGACTCCACAGGTAATCAGAGAACATTGCACAGGCTGTTGCAGTCAATTGCATGGCTAAATGTTAAGAGTGAGATTATATGCACTTTACCCAGCCTCCAACAGACAGCCAGTGGTGACAGAAAAAGCAGACAATATGGTCCCTCTGACCTCAGGATGCAGGACCAGGATTCATAAAATCCAAAATCCAGTGCTCTGCATCACCAGATAACAAGTAATAACAATCCAGAAACTGAAGGAAAGTAAATTGCACTGCATGGGTCCTAGCAAACAGCAGATCTTTGCCTCCTACAAGGCTAAACATGAACATCTGAAGACATTTCTGCTGTGGTTTATTATATAAAAAGTGAAAAATTCTTTGTAGGTAGAGACATGCATTGAAATGCTTCTTAGAGATCCCGATAAAACAAACACTTGTTTAATGCAAATGTCTTTAACGAGTGTTTCTACACATTTTCAACATTTGTTATCCCAAGCTGGCATGTATGCTCATAATTCACTACATAAGAGCCATTAATTTTCTCACATGGCTTTTCAAGAATTTTTGGTAGATTATCAGATTAAAAAAGCAAGCAGTTAAGCCATATTTTCCTCCAAAGACTACTCCAAAGACTAGCATAGTTTCTCAATGATCTCACTGAATTACTATAAGCTCCAAGATGACCCCTAGGGCAAAACGGCACTGACACTACACACACAGAGGTTATGAGTCCATGCAGCACAGGAAGAAGTGCGAGATGTCTGTCACAGGCCTCAGACATGAAAGGTGAACGGAAAAGTCAACGTCATGATCCGCTTTCCTCCTAATACTCAAACAAGCTAATCCCCATCCAAGAAAATAAACAGATGGTTGTAGTGACAATGGCTGCACAGTGCTGAAAAATACTTCCTTTAAAACTCTCAGGTGGGCACTTAAGGTATGCAGGATAAGAAGGTCTTTGACCCCAGCAGGTCAAAGATGCCAGAGATGAAGAAAATCAACATGGTACACCAAGGCAGATGTCAAGTAATGGATCTCTGAGTTTAAAGCTAAAATAAATCGGCATTCATGAATCTGCCAAGCAAAAAAACTCATCTGAAAGATCCAGAAAAACAAAGCAGTGTGCATGGAGTGAATCGGGACAGCCAAAGAAACACAGGAAGAGACACAGAGAAGAAAGAAGGAGAAAGTCCAGGAGAAAGAGATGAAACTTCAGTTGGCTGATGCAGATAACTCTGTAAGAGGAATCAATGTGAAAGTATCACCTGAAAGCATTCAAGGAGAATGCCTGCTTTGGTAAATGAAATGTGGATCGTGTAGTTGTTAAGCTGAGCTTGTCAAAAGACAAAACTGGTAAAAGCATCCAGCACAGCATTTGCTGTGTTTGAGGCTCTTGAACTTAATTGTGGCGCTTCATATTCATCAGTAGAAAGATGTAAATGTGAAGAAAGCATGAAGGAACCCAAGGATATAATTCAAAAGTACCAATTCCATTTGTTTCACTGGAAGATATTTAAACAGAGAATAGAATGGGGGAAATTACAGTGACATTCAGCAGAAACTGTATCTATTTTAAACGAGGACACTTAATTTTTTTCATCTAGTTCCCATGCTTCAATTGGTTGAGAAGAAGAAAACTTAAATAAAGGAAAATGTAAGAACATCCACTCACTCACAGCACATCTGTCATTTCAGCAATACATGGAACCATCCCAAAGGAGGGGTAGCTAAGCGGACGACCAAGCCTTAGGGATGGGAAGCAGGAACAGGCAGCAGCTGAACAAGAAGACTAAGTAACCTGAAGATGAACAAAAAGAATTATCATGAGCAAGTAATACACTGATGCTATGAAGACAGAAGTTAAAAGTTTGGTTTGTTTAGCAAGAACTCTTTTTTTTTAAAAAAAGATGAAAAATAAAATGTCATTATCAAGAAAATGTAGTAAGAGTGAATAAAGACAAGCAGAGAAAATCAAACCATGTGAAGCCATGAAAGGCTGTACCTAAGTTCTCTTGATCAGAAGCCTCCCATGTGGAGGGAGACCTCTCAGGAATTGAAAGAACCACTGTCAGGGAGCATGATGAGAAGCACGGACCTGCATTTTCAGCAGAGTTCTTCAGGGACTTATTTATGCTACTTACGCGATTTTATCCTTTCATTTAATCTGAAGGGAATATAGGAAAGGAGAAGGTGATTGAAGGAAATGGAAGAAAATTACTATAAGGCAAGAACTGATGGTGTTATCGATAAAAATTTACTCATTCACCCATATCTTTAAGGTTTTAACCTAAAAATAAGCTTCTTCTTCTTTTTTTTTTTTTTTTAATAAGCTAAGCAGTTACTATCTCTGGCTTGTCACTCGGAAGTAACATCTCTGGATGCTGAAGGACTAAACAGTATAATTAGACAAAAAAACATTGGCAGAACTTTAAACAACATCAACATAACGACCAAACCAAAAGCAAAATCAGAAGCAAAGCCAACTCCAATCATACTGTTTTATTTTGAGGATATTCTTTTCAGAAATGTTGATAAGTAGTAATTATCATTGTCTATCTATGGCCTCAAAATAAAAAAAAAGAAGATTGGATGTTTGCTATGTGTACACTTCTTCAGTTTATATATCAATCAAAGGATAAAGACATCTGGTGTTACTAAACCATACTGCTATGAGGTTACTAAGAACAAAAGGCTCACAGGATGCCCACAATAACATAACAGTAATAACAACAACAACTCTTCAAACGATTTCTCAATAGCAACTTGTAAAAGGAGAAAATATGCCTTAAAGTACTTCAGCTTTACATAGAAACCTTACCAGAGAATCTGATTAAGAAACAATAGCTAAGGAAGCAGGTGCAGCATCAACCTTTCTACCTCGCAAGTTCCATGTTCTAAATGAATAGGAATACTGAGTAGGACTGTATGCAAAGGAATGAGATTGTATATTTTATTCATATCCTTATCATTTGTATCCCAAAATAGATTTAATGTTAATCTCTAACTCCTTAATGAGGTGAACAAGATCTACAGAACTTGGCTCCATTAAATCATCATATCATGGCCCAAGTAAGTAAGTTGATATTGTTGATTATTGTAAAAATCTTTGTAATTCTGATCTGTTAAACTCCGTAGTTACTTCAGATATCTGGAAGTAGTAGGGTCACCAAAGACATGAGAACTTCATAAGGAAATGATAGATTGAGAAAAATAGCATAACAACTTTTATATATCAAATATAAAAACTGGCAAAACACCCGGAGTGTTGCCTTTCCAGTGTAATTTTATGAGGTATCTAAAGAGGTACCCTTTTTATTTTTCTTGAGGAATATGGTTAACACATTTAGTCAGAGGAATAAATTATACTACCTACAGAAGACACTGTCTCTGTGTTCCCCCTGAAATGTGAAATGCTCTTACCCTATAGGATGAAGATCATCACCAGATATCAAATAATCTCTGAAGAAAACAGCAAAAGATTAGAGACAGACAGATTTCTATTTTCAACTGATGTATGCTCAGTTGCTGAACTTGACATGTAAGAGCCCCATTCTTTAAACTGACTACTTTTGTTCATGCTGGTCAGAAGGCATATACTTCAGCCAATGACTCTGCATGTTTGCTTACTGACTTTTTAAAAAGAAATAAACAGCAATATATTTATTTACTCTTTCATTTGTAACATTTTCTGTAAAACCTTTCAAGTAAATAGCAGAGCAAAAAGAATTTATCAGAAGAAAGATCACAGAAACACCATGTAGACTACTGTATCATTATGAATTATTAGATTATTATGATTCAATTATGATGAATTGTCTATCTTAAGTCAATTAATACCAAGTTATGATGCTGTATCAGAATAGACAGCTACGTACTGCCAAAATATAGAAAATTATCCCTTCAGAAAACATCATATGTTCATCAGGCAATAAATGCTACCAAGTGCATGGAAATTAAGTATCAGAAAATCCAGAGACGCTGCACAATGGCCTTCGGCAAACAAAACTGATCTGGGATCCCAAGGATCCTGAGTGATTTTCAAGTTATGGGAAACACAGTGATTCTTTTCCCAGTGATATTTTCCATTCTTTCCTTTTTTTTCTCCCCCTGTTATTATTCCAGAAAGAATTACCTTGACAAGAATACAGAGCATCTTTACAGTTTGCGGTGAAATAACAAAAAAAACACAACAACACAACAGTGCGCATGGCAATACTTGGTACAGATTCTTTTGGCAACTAACTCTTCTGTATATATGAAAAGGTCATCCAGCTAACAGCTCTCATAGATGGAAACATAAACTCCACAAATAGGAAAGTTGTAGAGCCATGTTAATACCAGCAGCCCACCATAAATTATTCTGTGCAAATATTCTCTAGGAGGATTCATATGTGAGTTCAGGACTGACCAGAAAGTGCTTTTTTCTCTTTCCTAATGGTGCTGAATGCAATTAACTGTGAGCTTTATCGTGGACTTGGCAGTTCTCAAGATCAGGGAAGACAATATACACATGTGGTGGACCAGCTATCCGCTAGAGATTATTTTCTAATCATAGCTTTGAGAACAAAATCAGCTTTACGTGCCACTTTATCCTCTGGCTCCAAAATCCTCAAGTTCAGCACTGGTTTTGTTTTTTTCTCTTCCTTTTCTTATGTGCTTTTGGGGGGTTTTTTTTGGTTGTTTTTTGTTTTTTTTCAAGTTTTAAATAGAAATTTTGCTTTACTTGCTTATATGTAAATACTCCAACTTAGTTGCATAAATCTTTTTATGCAGACTGAAATAATAAAGCTAATAAAGAAATATGCCTGTCACAGTGAAGCTAAGGAAAACAGCACAGGAAATAATGCTTACATCCTATCATATAAAAAAAGATTTTCAGTCCACATTGTTCTTGAAAAAAAATAAAAAAAACCCAAACCATCACCATTTGGATGATCAAAACATTATGAATGTGTGTTATATTTGCTAAATTATTTCTGTTCCCTCAAGTCAAATACACAACTTTGACGTATTACAGACACAATCTTTAGCTTTCTGAAATAACATTTCAGTTGTAAATTTACCTCAATTTAATTCAGAGCAAATAAGACAACTCATAATGTTCTGGAGCAAACACATTCTGTTTGTGGATTTAAAAATAACTGTATTCACTCTCATAGAATAGAGAAATTGTTCATGTGCTCTATTTCGAAGACACTTTGAGTGAGTAAGGTTTATAAATACACATATAAAAAGATGATATAATCCTATTCTATTTTATACTTTTATATTGTGTGTTATATATACACACAGCATACGATTACATGCTGGAAACTCATTTGGGTACCTTTTATGTAATACATGTGGATGATCATTAAAGATTGATGGGTCATGACCTAATAAGCAAGTATTAAGAAAAGCATGATTTTTTAAAAGACAGCTTTATCTTTAGCAAAAATAGTCTCACACATAATGAAGAATTATAACTTTCTTTGAAAGAAGAATTCTGATAATTCCTCATTGATCAAGAGAAAAAAATGCCTCTAACCAGTAAAATATTTCAAGAAATATGGGAGCTTCTTTAATGGGAAACATTGACCCATTAGGTATGTTTCTACTATGCACAGAATAGATATTTAATTTACTTGTATTTCTATAATTGCATCAATGTTCAAATGATATCTGCCTGCGTGTATTTGTCAAACCTATTTGTAAATTAAAAGTTTTGTAGACTTTTCTAGCTTGATGAATGAGTCAGTTGTTTCACTCAATCAAATACAAAACATGTGTTGGCTAGGGAAAATAAGCTAATAGTAATAATGCATTTCACCTTGTTAAATAGAAAAACGTTATATATTGATATAATTGAATCTAACACAAATAAACAAAAAGTCACTTCTGTAATCACCTTAATTATGTTATTTACAAGGTTGTGATTTGAAAATCCATTCAAGCTCTCTAGATGAACAAATAAATACTCATTAACAGGAAAAAAAAAAAAAAGCATCTTAAGGAGGGAAGAAGATGAGCTCCCATTGCTCTGTCACAAGGGAATTGGTATCACTTTCTGCAGTGTGGGAATTCTTGAAAAGAGAAATTAGTCTAACAGGAACACAATTCTAACAGATGCAAATATAGGCTGAGTGCTGTTGAAGACTTTGCCATTCATGGGGGTAAAAAGAAAAACAAAAACCAAGGTTGCAATGCTCTGTCAGTTTGTTGGAATTGTTGTCATCAGAAGTAACGCTCACAAAATGAATATTCGGGTTGCCTATCACTGGTGATTAGTCAAAAACTATAGCATGACAAGAATTACACTGCGAAGCCCAAGACTGTGCAGTGGGAATGAAAATCAGGAAATTCCCAGCATGTTACTTGAAAATATGTTTAAGAAGAGTGAAAGAAAAAAAAAAAAAGAGATAAAAAACAATCAGCCCACAATAAATGGCTTCTTCATGGACAGTCAAAACTCAGAGTAAAGAGCCAAGCACATGTCAAGATTTAAGCAACCCAAATCAATATGTTTGTCACTGATATAAACAAGGAGAATCTTGAAAACTCAAAAAGCGAATCTAATTGATGAAGTATTCAAAAGCCAAGAAAAATCAAAGTTTATTTATTAATGACTTAAAAGTGCCAGCTGTAAAGTGAATCACTTTGTCTTGTTTTAGCAATGGCAGGAATCAGTGCTATAGATACCCATTTGCTACTCCCATGCAACCACTGAAAAGAAAGTATTTTTGCAAAAAAGCACTAGTTTGCTTCACAATGCCATTGAACTGAAACACTTCATAAAGCATCTGTCCTTTCATTTATTCTTCAATCTCCTTCCTCACAGATACATTCAGACATATTTATATACATGTAGATACAAAATCCCTGACTGGTCTCAAAAACATTTTGAAGAGATACAGTGATGTCCTATCTTTTAAATTCACTCAAATTTCATGGAGCCACAGTATAACTAGAGGAGAGATGTCATGTTTCCAGCAAGGGAAAATCCATGGTACAGACCTGGCAGCGAACTTCCAGCAGAGCTTCCAGCAGGTGCGTCAGCAGATGCACACTGGTTGCTCAGCAACTCAAAGCCAGCCACACAAAATTACAGAAAGGTTTGGATTAGAAAGCACCTTAAAGATAATCTACTTCCAACCTCCCCACCACAGGCAGGGACATCCTTCAGGAGTTAAGTCACCACCATAAATCATGAAAAATTTCCTCCTTATATTCAGTATAAATCTATCCTCTTTCGGTTTAAAATGGTTGCCCCCTGTCTTGGTGGAAAGTATTTCATCATCTTTCCTGTAAGCCTACTTTTTTTTTATATTGAAAGGCTGCAGTAAGGTCTCCCCAGAGCCTTTTCCAGTTCGAACAACTCCAACCAATAATGAGAGAAAAGTGAGAGGAACAGACTGTGGAAATGAAACAATATAATTGTTTAAAAAGCTCCCATGTTCCTAGGAACTCCCTACAAAAGTGGTTTGAACAGACAGAGGGTACACATTTGATATTTTTTACATCCACTTTATTAGCTTTGTTGCATCTGTTTAACAGAGTTTACTGCATGTGTATGAATGCAAAATTTGGTCCTATATTCCTTATAAAAACAAGACAGGATCCATGTTGATGTGAAGGGTTTGGTGCTGCCTTTCCTACCTTTAGCGTGAGACCATGGAGTGGTTCATTTGCTCATTTGAAGGAAAAAAAGTAAAGATCAGGAGAAAGTAATTGGTGACTTACTGCAGCGACTCCAGAAAGTAGTGGGGAATGGATTCTTACAAAGAAGGAAAGAAAGAAAGAAGGAAAAATAAGAGAAAAACAAACAAGCAAAAAGTATTGCTGAAGTCTAGGTAATATCTACATCAGTAACTAGGGGCCAGCATTAGGTGTACATTAGGAATAAAGAAAGTGATGGAGCTTAGCAAGCAATAAGTAAGGCAGTATTCCAGAAAGGTTAGTGATATTTAGGGGAACTGAAGATAAGAAGAGAAACTAGGATGCTGCAAGTGTGGTTGGCTGATGTAAGGATGACATAACTACCAGAAAGGAAGTAATTAAAGCTAAATTTCTGCCTTCAAAACCTCTTAGGGGTTCTCAGGCTGAATAATATTCTCCAGAAGCAGCACTGCTTCTGGCAGTTCCATTAAGAATGGCTACAGAAAGCTTCCTTGAAGCTATAGAAGAGATACGCTGAGGTCAGCCAAGACACTTAATGTTGGGAATGCTGGATCAGGTCTTAAGAAGAATTTAAACATATAGCATATAGTTTACAGGAAGTTCTAGCCTGCAAAATTCAATTTCACTTCAAATTGAACCAATATATCAAATTTTGAAGCTATTAATGTGTGTGTATCAGTGTGGAATAATATGTTTTGTGAACCCAAATAAGTTATTTTTCTGATTTTTAGTAAACACTTGAATTTGCTGGTTTTATGTTCCATTATCTACATTTAAAAATACAAAGCATCTATTTGAAATTGAAAACCAAAATAGTACAATTTTACAATGTTGCAAAGGCAGTATGGACAGATCTCATGAAACTCTTTCATTCAATTTTTTAATATGGAAGTCAAGACATTCACAAGGAATATTTAGATATTGGCTATTGAAAAAAATCACTAGAAAAAATTATATCAGCTGTTATACTGATTATAATGGAAAGGGAACTGAGTTGAAAGAGCTAATGAGGTCTTTTAAATCTCTAATTTCTAGAACTTTGTACATTTCATGTCTCTTTTCCATTTTCACAGGAATCTTGACATTATCTAAGTTAGGGAGAAGAGTGGTGTTTTACAGACTTTTTAAACTATTATTTAGATAATGAATAAGTTAACTTGGTAATAAAAAAAAAGGATGTCATCCAGTATTCACTAAGATACAATGCTTATTTTTTTTCCCCTCCAGTACTCTGCATTGAAATTTGAAAAGCCCTTTCTCAGATTCTGCACTATGCTATTGCACATGTAATAATAGGACACTCTGGCCCTTTGATACAATTCTCTTCAGGGAACAAAAGCTTCCTTTGGCACAACTACAGCCAAAGCTTGTTGTAGGTTACACATGTCTTTCCAGTCAAGCATGATTAATAACTGTTAAAAAAAATGCTCATGACCCATGGCAAGTATTCTTTCAACTATAATACTAGCATTATGGGCTCTGAATCTCAGTAATTTTAAAATGTGCTTCTACAATGGAACTATAATTTAATTACTTTTTCTGCAGCCTGTTCCATTTTGTTTCATCACTTTGATTGCACCATGAGCTTGGCAGCTTATGGAAGACTGCATCTGCCTCCAGGATTATTTCACTGGGCTCTTTCGACATCTGTTTCTGAAAATGACTTTATTTGCCGTGGCATAAAGAATAATCAGAGACTTGTTTAATCCAGATAAATTGGAAAAGAGAGAGACGCAGTCAGTCGGAGGGAGGGAAGAGACAGGGGAAAAAAAAAAGAAAGCAAATTTATGCTGCATGCTGCAGACGACATCAAAATAATCCTAGTTGTTCCCATACTTCTGAAAGCGCTGTCATCTAATGGATTATGATACATGAAAAGATGAGTCACTACGTCAGTTCTTTTTTATGTTCAGATGGAATTCATAGATGTAATACATAAAGACTTCCCAGATAAAGCTTCTCTTAGAGCTCAATCAGTTTAATGTAATTTTCATGAACTACGTTTGTTCATTCTTTGAGACCGTAACACAGTCTGAAATGATCTGTAGCAGTTGACAGAAGTGCCTACACTAAACGAGCTAAAGCCAGGCTCCAGCATGACCTGACATCCTTCCAAACATGGCTGCTGTGGACACCTGTTGCAGAATGACACAGCACGGGCTGCTGAGCACACAGCTTAGCAGTGACTGTGATGGATAACATCCACATACCTGCAGACGTGAACTGGGTCACCTGCATTTCAGAAGAGCAAGTGCAAGGCATCTATAATAGGCCTGAGTTTGTATCAGCTTGTATTCAACACAGCGGAAATCACTATTGGCAACTGCCGTTTATTTTTGCTATATAGGTGGTAAAGTTTCTGAAAAACCGTGTCAAGCATTTAAAAAAGTACTCTCTAACAGACTACAAGTATTGGTCAGGTTTGTTTTGTTCTTTAGTATTTTTACTTTTTGCTTAGGGACAGCATACAGTAGTCAAGAAGCATACACTGCCTAAATAAGGATGTGCTGTAGGAACACACCCCAATATGAGAAGAAGAGGAACTACTGAACAAGCCATAGAACCTGGCTTTAAGGACCAAGGTCATTTACATTCACTGCACTAGGGTGGGCTGTCCATTAAGATAACACGCTCAGTTTTCAAAGCTTAAAATTCTGCCTGTCTTATTTCTCCTTTCCTTCTGGGGTTTTCCTTCTGTGTTACTTGCTGATCTACTGCTGTAGTGAGCATGCCAGACACAGCCACACCAAAACAGATTATCCAACCGGTTTGGACACATGTATTTTGGCAGGAATCACTTTTAGGGCAATCCTAAAGCAGGCCATTCAGTTCTTCCAGTAATGATGAAAAGAAAAAAAAAAAAAATCCTTGTCCTTGGAAGCAGTCAGTATTATGCAAATACACAATAGCTGGGTCTAAAAAACTTAGTCTGGTTTCCTTAATTGTGTACACTTAATGTCACAATTGCCACAAAATGTTTGGGCTTTCCTTTATCATTAGGCCATGCTGCATTTCACCTCACCTAGAGACAGTCCCAACTTCTTCCTGGGACTTCGTTCATCCAGGGCAAGAAATTCACTTCTCCTTCAAAAGTGTGCTTTCAGAGGTGCACGTGTACTATGCTGCTGTCCCTGTGGGAAAGGCCACAGAAAGGAAAAACAAAAAATTCCTTCACTTGTGTATTTCACTGCTTAGCTTTCCTTAACAGAATACCACAGGTGAACCAACGATATTGAAAAGCTCAAAGCTTCCCTATTCATCTACTTATAAAAGCAGCAAAACTCCTCTGGCAACCTGCATGTCTAGTAGCTTGGCAAGCCTGAGAGACTGTTTGGGAGTATGCTTGTTTCCTCATGAAAGACACAATCCCAAATGCAAACCCCTAAGACTTTTGGAAAGTGACCACACACTTTGTTCAGAAAGCACAGCAAAACAAAAATATACAGATCATGAAGAGTCCTCAAGGCAGAGTGTTTTGTTCAGGAGCTATCTGAACACCAGGAGAACAAGATCCTTGCTCCTTCCTTCATGATGAACTTCTTAAACAGAAAACATCTGAAAAAGAGGTGAAGATCTGACAGAAGATATCATCTATTCACAGAAAATCGCTATTTGGGAAGCTCCCATAAATAGAGATGTATCCCAATATAAGTGAATGTGAAAATTTCATTAACAGAAGTTATTAACAATTATTGTTATTAATTTAGAACAAAACTTGTGCTGTAAGACAGTAGTTACATCGGGCTAATGACATGCAAATATGCTACTCATTGCTTTTCTAGAGCTTCAAAGTAAACTATATCTATCTTAAGACATGCAGACGGTTATTATAATTTGATAAGGCTTTTTGGTCATCTTGCCACTATTACCTAAGAGCAAGACGCAGTCATGCTTAATTGGAAACTCTCCCCCAAAGAACTCATAAGAATATAGTATTTTACAGGCAAGGTAAAAATAGGTTTGCCTCTGAAGTATCAGTTGGTGGCCACCCCTGCATAATGCCTTCCCCTGCTGCTCTGCCTATCAGAAGTGGCACAGTGGTGCCAGCAGATATTTTTATTAAAAGTGTCCTTAAAGACACTCAGGATAAGTGTTAAAACATATGGATGTTTATCTCAGCACAGTCACATGACCTAGGGATGAAGCTCTCAGACTGTTTGTAGCACCGAAGACAATGTAAGCCTTTAAGCACTTGTACTAAAGCAAAGTCTGGGTCAAGCCAGGCCAAGGCTGCTCTTTACTCAAATCACTTAAGAGAACAACACGGTTGTAAGTTCTACACTGCTTGTAAGCCAGTCTGGAAGCTGGGTATATGCTCTGGTCAAATGAGAAACCAGAGTAGCAAGGGCAAAACTGTGGCACTGAATCAGAGGAGGGCATTCTTTTACTACTTGATGGGAACGTATAAACAGGAGGGAAAACAACCGTTCACGTGGGTTGATAGAGATAGGGCAAGGGGGAATGGTTTTAAATTAAGACAGGAGAGGTTTAGGTTAGACATTAGGAGAAAGTTTTTCACCCAGAAGGTGGTGACACACTGGAACAGGTTGCCCAAGGAGGCTGTGGATGCCCCATCCCTGGAGGCATTCGAGGCCAGGCTGGATGTGGCTCTGGGCAGCCTGGTCTGCTGGTTGGTGACCCTGCACATAGCAGGGGGTTGAAACTAGATGATCATTGTGGTCCTTTTCAACTCAAGCTATTCTTTGATTCTATGATTCTTCCATCATCTGAGGAGAGAAAGAAAATGCCTGATGCTGCATGTAGCAGAGGAGAAAATAGCAAGCTAACAAACTGTCACAATGCTATTTTTTTTTTCCCCAACAGAGTGATGAAGTTGTAACGGAGAAAGACAGGGTAGAGTTATTGGCAACTGAGTCACTGTCAGGAGGCAACAGATGAACAAACTGGGTGCTAATTGGGGATTGCAGCAACTACAATCAATATTAACAACAAAGTAGATGGAAAAACTGAAAAAAAAAAAAAAGAAATCAGAGAAAGTGTTCAGAACTTTGGGAAAATACTGTAGGTACAGTCATGCTTGATCCACATAATCTCAAGAGAAGGTGCCTCCATCCTCTTAAAAGCAATTGTTTTCAGACATAAAACCTGTGCTTGGGTAAATTCAAGTAACCAGCTTTGTATTTATCTATTTAAGGTTAAGAGATGGAATTCCAGCACTCATTCACAGCTGCAAAATAGGCCTCCTGCCACCACAAGCTACTACTTCGCACAGGACTGCATTTAAAACAAAGCTTCCCCATGGTGGTAACAGAGCTATCTCGTGTCTTTATTTTCAACTGCCTATTACAGAGGTAAATTCACTTTTATGGCTACAGCTGTATGAAAATGGTTTTAACTGTTTTTCTGAGCTCTTGGTAAATTAGGCTGCTCCACAGAAAATCTTTCCAGCACAATTATTGGACTGTGGTTATCGAAGTGTTAAAAAGAGTGTTTGCATCTCAATTTTATGCCTCCTTTCAAGAAAAGCCAACAATGCAGTGCAAAAAGAGGTACCAACTCTAGCTGTACTACCTCTGGTTTGGACTTTCCTCCAAAAGCAGCCAAAAACTCCCTCCCTCCCCAGCAAGGGTTGCTAATCATGCTAATGCCCTTCAGGTGAAATCTATCTCAGGAAGTGACCTTAAGAACCATTTGTATCTGTCTCAGACAGTTCCACTGAATCCAGCAGGAAGAGAAAGTCAGGGCATCAGAAAGTGTAATGTGCTTTTTGATCACTCTTTTCTTAGGCAGAGCATAGGAACCCTTCCTGAGGACACCTGAAACCTTACAAACTGGCAGCAGGAACTAGCTCTTTCAAGAGCAAAATCAAAGTAGAACAATAGAAATAGCAGAGATGCCTGCTATGTGTTGAGGCAATGGCACCTCTTTTTGTATTTAAGTGCAGATGACTATCTATATAAACTATGCAACTGGTGATTCAAGCTGCTGAATTCAAACACATAGAAGATCCTGAAACCTACCCAGGGTGGAGCAAAACTGTTCAACAAAACTGCTTTAGGTCAGCAGGATGATCACACTTCAGAATATTAACTATTCCTCTTCCCTTTCACCCCAGTACACTTTATATAAATAAACCATTTATTTTGTTGCAGCGCATAAGGTAAGTTCTTATAAATCGCTTGCTTATTCTACACTTCTCAACTGTGTACTTGATTTTCACCTATAGCTTAAATTCTCATCCTTGAACTGAAAACAAGTAAGGGCTGCTAAAATTAAAATGGACCTTGTTTGTAATGGGCAGATCTAGTTATCATCTATATCTGTTTTCCAAATCAAAAGGGGAAGTGATAACATAGGGAAAATAATCAGTGTGTGAGACTTCACTGTGCTCTGCTCAGTTATCCTCTGTTCAAGATATGGCACACACAGCAGAGGGCAATTTTGTGTCTGCACACTTACACATAAAACCTACTGCACTGGTAACAGAGTTGGTATATTTTCTGTTAACTGGAATATGGCAACAGAGCATTGCCAAGAGGATCTAATCTGCATTCATTTATAAAATAAATCAATATTTTCCCAGACTGCAATAGCTCTCAGAACATTTAATGCTGAGTTCATGCACAGGATCTTTTTCTTCAGGATCAAAACCTTCAATTGCTATCATAAAGGTGAAGCTCTATCTTTGGGCAGCAGCAGCACTCAGTTAAGCTATCTAGTGCCTTTCTGCCCTGTAGTGTGATATAAAATCAAGACCATGGAGAGATCAGCCATGTAATACACATATACACACATACATATGTTCATCCTTATGGAGCCCTATATACATAAGACTGCCAGTGTTAGCCACAACACTCCCTCAAAGCTCAGAGGTAATATTCTGATAGCATAAAATGCAGCAGCAACTACAGTTTTATCACATAGCCCTTCCATACACAAATGTCAGATTATGCATTGTTCTTGCTAATGCGAACGCCGGTTTGGATCATTCATGGGCTACAGATGAGCCCCAGGTCACCCCAAGACCTCAGTGGAGCTGCAGCATGAAATCTCAGCACTGCATAGGGTGAAAAGCCTTTCCTACAGGGATTGGCAAGGATACATTGGTACTGCCCTTCTGGCATGAAGCAGGTTAAAGTGAAATGCTAATCTGTATGCTTCTGACCCCTACTCTAAAGCACAAAGGAGGACAGAACAACTTCTGTGGGTGTGTAAAATTCAACTCCTCAATTCTGTGAGCACAGGTTAGTGGGCAGTGGAAGGCCACAGATGGGGCTCTTCTGAGACCAAACTGAACCTTTATGGAAGGATGCCAGGCAGCTAAAAACAATGGTAAGGAAAACAGTGTATTTGCTGGTTGACTTCTATCATCCCTTTACTCATCCTACAGTGACCTGTTGATTGTAAAAGGCTGCTAGTGAAAGTCTGTAAGATAAGAGGGGGAAAGAGAAGGCGTTTTAGGGAAAGGATATATTAGACATGCATGGCATGTTACATATTGTACATGGCACGTTAAGCATTCCCCTCTGTTTCCCTTGACTTCCTTGTACTCTAAATAGGAAAGGTGGTGAACCAATCTCAAGGATTTCCTGTGACAGATTTGATTAATGGCAAAATGAAGGAAAAAAGATTTAGGTAGGCTGAAAATGCTGAACCTAATTTTTTTTCCCCGAAGTCAGAGAAACATAAATTCAAGTGAAGTATTAGGACCTTGGAGAAGAATTACATGCGTAATTTGTTATTTGCTAGCTGTATTAAAACAACAACAAACAAAACAACCCCTAAAACAACACGTCATTGCCTCCCAGAGTATTTCTTCCAAACTAAAATTTCAAATGCTATATAAGGCCTAAAGCAGCATGTTTTATATGAGATACGTATGCGTTAATGGAGGGATATCTGCAGTGATATCCCCAGGCCTTATGCAAGCTAACAGTGTTCTGCCTCCAGGCCGCGCTGCTTTCTTCCTTCTCAGCACTCTCAGCTGGCAGGAAGGCCTGCCACACAATTCAAGAGACTCAACCCCAAATGTTCTGACTTTCTGCAAGCTATTTTGTTAGCAATTCATAAATGAGAAACTGAACTATAACTCCTATTTCTATTACCTAAATATTTGTCAAGCATCCTCTATTCCCAAATAGTTTTTGCTATGAAAAAAAAACAACAGTGGGATCCAGATCTCCAGGGAATACAGATAAATGAGATAATCACAGTCCTGAATGTTACTGTACTCCAAAATGCTTCAGAAAACTAGCAGAAACAACTGCAAAACAAGAGTTGCAAGCATGAAAGGCAAAGATAACTGAGTACTTGAGCAGTACTTCTCAGCTCATGCAAATACATAATGCAAGTAATTCTCTTCCTGGTCCCTGAATCACTGAAGCTGATGTAGAGGGACAGTTGCATGCCTGCTTTCCCCACCCCATACACGTACACACACAGCGCAGTTGCTGACATGCAAGCAGTTCTAAAAAAAGACTGATTTGCTATGAAGATTTTGGGAATACATAAGGCAAAACTCTTACCTCCTCTTTACTGATGGACTATTAACCCAGCTTGACTTTACCTACAGACTGAGTATACCAACAGCTGTGCTCTTTCAAAATGAGATACAGAACTACTAATTTTGCCACCAAAGTCATCAGAGCAGAGTTCCTTACTTGTGGCCATGAAATTCCTTATAGATGACATAAAAAAATATGTATGGAGAGGAGGGTGAAATGACTCACATATTTTATTAAAACATAGACTTACAACTCTGTGTCATGTAGGTTTAGCAGAAAGTTTGTACACAGCCTATTACAAAAGACATGTTGTTGGTTTCTCCCACGAATACCAAAGTCACTGAGAAGCTACTTGGAAAACTTTCATGAAAACAGCTTTTTCATGGAGAACTGAATTTTTCTGCCATTGATATTACTTCTTTTAAACAAAGAGTCGTTTGTCACATGAAAGACACTTGATATTCCACTTTCCAACTCTAATCACAAAATAAATTTGCAATGCATATTACAACAACAGTGGCTCTTCATAAGGAGAAGTCTTTGGTGACAGTCTATGGATGCCACAAAGCTGCTAGTACTCACTGTCTAGCCTCTCTTCTCTTTCTCATTTTCAGATCTGACCCAAGCAACTGCAGTATAAACTCTGGGAGAAAACTTTTTCCTTTCCTCAGCCCATTCTCTCATGCTCTGAAGTGAACACAGCTCAACACAGTGAGCTCAATTACTGAGAAGTAACTAATGTGAAAATGCTAGCAACAACAAAGGAATTGCCAAAGGACAGGTGGGAAAGCCCTACACCTGTGCTGCCCTAAATGGTAGAGTTACATTTATTTACAGGTTCACATGGGTGAAATTCCTTGCAAATCCCTGAGCCTGGTATTTCTTATTGGGTAGGAGAGGTCAGAATACACAGCAACCTGATGCAAGCACTCACACATTCACATGGTATGTGAATCCAATCACCTATGCCCTACTCTACACTACAGTGGCCTCCAACCCCTGCAGGAATTTTGGTAAGCAGAGCCTCACTATTTCGATCTATGCATCCTATGAGTTCAACATCAAGGCTCACAAACTCACATCCCTGTTTTCAGGGTCAAGAAAGTTGCTGCAAATTCTTCAGACATTTAAGACAATAACATCACACACACCACCCATGGACTTAACTAGTTCAAAGCAAGGAGGCAAAAGCCCTTTGCACTCTTAGCAGGTAAGTCATAAGCAACACAGCTAAGCAGAATCAAGGTAAATTGAAACAACAGTTAGCTCTACTTGTAGGCTCGACTGTGAAAGCAACAGCCTGCACAACAGGTCTTGCAGAAAGCACTAACAAGATTTTTACTACCAGTTTCTGATGGCATTGGTTACAAGCAGGCAAGAAGTAATTTTTCATTGCTAAAGCTCTACCAGTATGGCCTTTCAAGCCAACATATGGTCAAAACCATATCCTTACCAGGAACAGTCCAAGCTGTAACCACACAAGAGGCGCACTGATGGTACGGCTGTGGATTTACAAAGTTTTCATATCACCTGAACATGCACTCTTAATTTCAGTGAGACTGTTTGATTTATTAAAATTACCCACGATTGGGCTTTACTGTAACACTACCTTGAACTCTTTAAGGCAAACCAACATTTACATCTTTAGGAAATTAGAAATGTTGGCTTCATTTGAGTTTGTACATCAAACAAATCTAACTTGGAGATTTTTGTGTCCCTTTTGTTCCTAGCATACAAAAAGCTAACCTATTTGGTGCACGTCTCCTGCTTTAAGATGGTTTATGACTGCACACTTTTTGCAATACATTTAAAATTTGTCATAGACTGGCATTGAAGGAGATTTAAATCTGAAATCCTGCTATACTGTGGCAGCTAATTGATCATTATGAGCTCTGCAACTAGTTCAACCAGTGCTTGTCAACAGTTTGATAAATACAGTGTTTTTATCCTGCTGGTAAATTGTCTGTAAAGAAGATAAAGTTTTTATACATACATCTGCCATTCTCAGGTGTAGCCAGATTGATTTCTCTGGCTATAAGTTTGTCCTGAAGTGTTCACAGACAATAACAAACGTAGTGGACAACATACTACAGTCTGTATTCAAGAACAGTCAAGAGTGTAACAGACCTGGTTTCTCTCATCATAGAATATCTGGCTCAAGACCCTAGGCAGCCTGATCTGGTGGGGGACAGCCCTGCCAAAGCGAGGGGCTGCGACTGTGTGGACTTTAAGATCCCCTCCAGCCTAAGCCATTCTGTGGTTCTGTGATCACAAAATAAGCACTTCTGACCTTAAAATGTGCATGAAGCTAAATAAATATTTTCATGCTCATTAAATGAAAAAAAAAAATAAAATCAAACATTCTCTCTAATTTAAAAACTGTATGTAACTGCAAGCCAGCTCAGCTCTAACTCGCAGCCTCCTGTTAAAGGGCAGGCAAGGCTGCACGCCTGCTGCATGTCCTTGTTGCGAGCCTACATGCCAGCACATTCACACCCTTAGCAGGTCTGCAGGTGAACTGGCAGACAAAGAGGGGTGTTTTATTAGAAGATGTTGAAAGTGCCTTTGTTTCCATACTATATTTAGCTAGTGATAGATAATGCTCTTTCTGATCATTCTTCCTTTTCTTTACATTGCAGAATTCCCAGGAATTGTGCCACAATAACTGGTTATACAAAGTGCATAGCACTGAAGAGTCAGATGTTACTTTTTTTTTTTCCCTGGCAGTTTTGCCCATTTTTAGTTGGCCAGGGTTGAAGTTTTTCGCTGTTTCTTAGGGACCCCACTAGACAACCTGGTATCTTTCTGTAATTCCTTGCTGTTTCTTACCTGCTGTAGGGAACCTGCTTTGGCAGGGGGGTTTGACTCGATGATCTCTGGAGGTCCCTTCCAACCCCTACAATTATGTGATTCTGTGATTCTTAATCATGCAGCCTCAGTTCCAAGAAGGAACAGTTTTGTGGAACTGTTTTTCTTGGCAGGGTGAACTGTAACTATCTTTGTCTTTGCCATATAAGAGGAGGGGTCATTTCTTTCTTACTGATGCCTTCATCAGTCTTAGACCTTTCCAAGATGGAAAGAGGTATCAAATCTGGAGGCTAAAGCAGTCTGCAGATTTTCTTCAACAATTTCTGTGTCAAGTCACAGGTGTGATTTCTTTTTTTTTTTTTCAAGAGAACAGCATACAGTATTTCCTAGTTAGCTATGACAACTTAAAGCCAAAAAACACATACACAAAAAAGTACTGATTCTGAATCCTCTTATATTAATTATGACTTTTTAAGAAAATGAAAGTTTGTTTGCAAACATTTTGTTCAACAAACGAAAACGTTCTTTCATGTTTCTGAAATGTTTTGAAATCCCTAGATAGAAGATGACGTGTAAGCCTTACTTCTAAACTTCCCACCTCTTTGTCCTCAGAGAAACAGTACACAAAATTTCTGGCAAAGAAGTGGAATGTTGCAGAAATATAGTCAATATTTCTCCATGGGAAAAATATATTCCCCCCCCCTATTTTAGGAAAGTACTTGGGCCCAGATGCCACCAGGTGAAATTCAACAGCAGATGTCCCGTCAAAGGCATGCCAAGCAAGCTGAATTTATTTTAGTGATCTGCTGGCACTCCAGCATAAATTGCTCAGTGTTATTAACTGAATTCTCCCTGTTCACCTGAAGTGGATTTAAACTCATTTCTGTCTTGCAGGAAGAACTACAGGAGAGTAATATAATTAGTTCAGAAGCTGCTAGAACAATTAAAGGAGGATGTGGTGAGGAACAACAACTAGTACCAGCAAGATTTGTTATCTTCCCACCAAAAGCCCAGAAGCAAACTTTATTGTTCCATTTCTGTGGCAGTGTCCTGGCAAGCCTTTATATTGCAATCTCTTTCTGACCATTTTGTTAATGCATTCTTTTGGAGATGGGCTGAAGCCAAGGCCTGAGCTCAGAGCTCTGAGGCAGAGCTTCTTTTATCCAAACCCCCAAGAAGTATTTCTACCAAGCACCCATAGGCAGACCTAAGCTTTAAAACAAACCCTTATCTTTTCCTCACTCCCACCATACGAAATATAATCCCTTTTATTATATTTTAGTAAGAATTGTTCTAAGCCTTCAAGTCTGGACAAACTACACCTCTCCCCACACTACAAAATGACCATTTCTCAGCATCAGCATACACCCTTCAGACTTGGGATGGCAGCATGTTTAGAGCTCAGGCAGACCCACTACTGAGCTCCCCTGCTGCCATTGCAGCAGCACACACTTTGCTGGGAATCCCAGGGAGCAAGATCAGCCTGGCTTGCCCATAGCTGGCAGCCAAGGGGAAAGGATATGTCAGGCTGGACTTCTCCATTCCCACACTGCTTGGAGCCAGTTCCTCGCCCCAGTGCCTTTCCTCTCCCCACAGCCCTGGGGCAGTGCCAGCAATGAAGACTCCTGTCTCAAGTTCATCTGATTTAAACACAAGACCGTCATTTCCTTCTCTGAAGTCATTCTCCCTCTTCATTACACAATTGTCAATTCCTAGATTAACTTCTTCGACAACTTCCTCATTCATTACACCAAACTGATTAATGCCCTGAACACTACTCATCTCAAGCCCAAAAGGAAAGCTGCTTCTCTAGAAAAAAACTGCTGCAATGATGTAATTCATGACTGTAGCACAATATGTATATATAAACAGTCCAAGTAGAAGGCACATAAAAAAACACACATCTGCCTTTCACTAGCTTCTGAGAGCTTGTTTCTGCTACTTTAAAGTTCTTTTCAGGTTGTTTTTCAGTGCAACACTGCATACTTTTTGTTAAGCACTGACAGTGGGGTTTGAGTTGTAACGGAAACAGATATGAAGAGAGCCACTGTCTCGAGGAATCTCTTTTCAAACAAAAAGAGAAGCGTAAAGAAAATGACTGAACCCTTTTGGCCCAACAGAACATCATGATCTTCGCCTATCACTGCCAGCAACATTAAACCTACTGACATCTCAGCCATGAACTGCTACTAAGGAACACATAGCAATTTCTTCAGTGAGAAAGAAAGCTAAATGTCACCTAACTCTGTACAGTTACCATTCTTCGGTGTAGCAGCATTTATAGCACAAGTATAAAATCTCCAGTGCCCTGCAAGCCTTCATTCATTAAAACAGTCCCTTTACTTATTTATTTTCTTATTTATTGAGCAAACAATTTGTACAAGGTCTGAGAATGGAGGCTGTGCCTTAACAATTACTTCATTAAGCTTCATCAGTCTCATCAATATCATTTCCACTTTCGTTCTGCTTTACAATTAGTGTCACATACTGCACAAGTCATCACACACTATGAGGTGTTTTTTTTTTAAATGAGAATTGTGTCTGTACCGCATGCAAGCTCACAGCACTAAGAAAAAGCAACACTACTTTTAGTTCTACCCTCTCCTTTCCTTCAAGATTTGACTCCTTCAAGTCTTCTCCCTGCAATGCTCAGCACATTTCCATTTCTAAGAAGTATATTTTTAATATTCTGTGAATTTTATGCACTCCAATTTGCAAACACATTTGAGCTTCTGAATATAAAGGATCTCTCTTGCGCTAAATTAAAAAGAACTGAATAATCATTTATTTCAGACAAAGATTCCTTTGTTCTCTAAAGTTGTTGCTATGCACGTTGATGCAGGAATATAACTTGATTGCAGGAAACAAGAAGGCTTTGTAGCTTGCATTTTTTTTGGCTTACAAACACAGTCCCGTTCATTGTGGCCACAAAGACATCGCTTGATTTTTTTACAGTATTAGTAATGAAACAATCTTTTCTTGCTAATGGTTAGTGCAACACATTAATACACAACTGGGATGCAACAGACTTGTCTTTATGGGTTTCAGGGCTGGAAAGCCTGTTTTTCGCACAGAGATTTTTAGTGTTCCAAGGCACTGAATGGTACCAGTGATAGGCAGTGGCTGATGACTGACCGTGTACTGTCCAGCCATATCTCCTCTTATGTGGTTTGCACAGTACAAGTCACGTCCCAGACATGCTCACACTGCTTCCCATGGCCTTTTCCTTTCTGTTCTGGATACGCTATGAGGTTCTCCATCACTCAGAGCAAGGCAGCCTCAGAAAACCACACCTCTCAGCACGCATTTGTGTCACAAGTGATAAAGCAGAAAACAGAGGGCCCTGGAAGTAAGTCATCACTATCTGCAACCTTTGCACCACACAAGAAGGCAATCTGTGGAGGTCTCTTGACTCAGATCAGATCTAGGACACTGGGACATCAGACATGGGCATGAGAAGAATTTCATTTATGGCCACACAGATTTAAGTACTCACTTGCACATGGTCCATTACTTAAGGAAAATTAGCTCTCAAAACATATTCTATTTTAAAAATATAAATGAGCCAGAGATATTTGAAATGACTTTTGGAGCAAAGAAAAACATCTACTGCCTTACTTAGTGGATGGCAACCCGGCCCATGGCAGGGTCTAGTAACGAGACGATCTTTAAGGTCCATTCCAACTCAAACCATTCTATGATTCTTGTGTCTGAGTGAGTCTTCTGTGAGAAACTCAAAGCCTGAGAACAGTATTCTATCTTCTTTGACTCCAACAAACTGCACCATCATTAATCTGAGTACTGCAGAATATCAGCTGTTGCTGTTCTTCTCAGATACAGCTGAATCACTCCTGGATCTGCAGGCAGAATAGGAATGGGAACTTGGGACTGGACATGAAAACATCCTCAATCCCCTTACTAAAGAAAGCTGTGCTGAACAACTGCTTTAAGATCGCCCAGGATGTAGAGGCAGTCTCTTCTGCAGCATAAACATATATCGTCTGAGGCACCAAGCAACTCAGTAACACAGGAGTGGAAAGCAACACCAATAATTTCAATAAGCAGCATGTAAGGAGATCTCATGTAGCAGCCAAAGGACTATCAGCAGCAATTTGGACAGCACGTATGACAGCTACAATTCTGCTTCATTTTGTCATTCTGATTTATAGAATCATTAAGGTTGGAATAGACAACAAAGATCATCTAGCTCAAACACCAACCCATCCTTACCATGCCCACTAACCAGTTTTCTCAGTGCCAAATCCACGCAGCTCTTGAATATCTCGGGGGTTTTCAGTAAGAGTTACCACACACACTTACTCTGAAAAGTAACTTCATTCATCAGTTATCCTCATCTGGCAAGGGGAAACAACAATATTACTGCCTTTTACGTAAAAGAAAATAAGCAACAGTTAAAAATCGAAATGGATGACTGCATACCTTAAGGACTTTTCTAATGAGTTTGTTCAGCTTTTCTGCCTTCTCCAATACTAATTTTTGTATTTAGTGATGTTGCATATCAGATGACATCTGGAGCACACCTAATTTGTTCCCAAAATCCTGCAAAACCATTATAATAGGCAGACCACAGTGCCCTTCACTGATTTTGCTGACAAAACAGCATTCGTGCACTTGAACCTGAAGCACACTTTGAAATGTGTTCTTGACATACTGCTGGGTGAGTACTCTCACACAGACTTGTTAGGGCAGTAGGATTAGCACAAAGCAGGGGAGAACACTGCTGCCTTAAAATGATGCCATTACCTGGGAGGCACTCCTTCCTCTTTTTTTAATACACAAAAAAAACTCTCAAAAAAAAAAATCTCCCACAAAAGCTATTGAGTGTTAGTCTGAGCTCAGATTAAAACATTGAGGAGATTTCAACAACAAAACTATAATAAATAATAATTAACCAAATAATTAAAATAATAATTAAGAAGTGCTTACTTATTAGATGGGAAAGCTTGAGCTAAAATCAACACTTCCTATTTTCTGTCCCCTACCACAAAATGTATGGAGACTAGACGAATGTATAATGTCAAATTCTCAGGATGCAAAAATCTACTAACAACAGAGCTCCGGCCTGCCTGCTCTTGCTTTTGGCTCTTCAGTTAGGTTCTGCTCTGTTGAGTTAGGATGAAATCACGTCGAATACTACACTAATGCTTCTGTTAATTAACAACATGCTTCCCAATTGCACTTTTCATTCTCACAAAAAAGTGCTGCATTTTCACAAAGTATCACTTGTGGTGAGGCATTCAAACATGCTAATTGCATCTCTGTCTCCTGGGGGGGAGATGTATGGGCTTACTCAGCATTAGTTAAAGACTTTTGAGTTTATTTTATCTTATTATTGTTATTAAAAACATCTGAAAAAGTTATAATTTATTTTACTTTTGCAATCTTGCACAAATTCAGCTCAAGATCAGTAAAAAGATATCCCAGTATGCATTACAAAGATAGATACAACCCAAGTAGTTTTACACCTGCCTTACAGAAGTGTAAATAGAGGCAAAACAGGAAGAGAAATCCATCAGACATTTCTGGCTGGCTCCCACAAAATGGAAGATGGGAATACTCTGCATTGGTTGTGATGGGACAGAGAAACAATTATAAATTGTGCAACTTGTAATTGTAAATTGCAACATATGCAAATTTTTCAGTGTAGCTTCCTACAAACACTGCATATTCTTTTTATTTTTTAATGAACTTCACTTGTATTGAGTATTTTAGGCTTTATTGCTCTGCTTTATTTTTATCTGGTTGCTGGGTAGTAATAAAAAAAGATTGAAAAGTTTAGTCACAAGACAGCAGGAACCAGGGCTTTGTTAATGCAAATTACTGTTTATTGCAAACACTGATGGATGTGGATGAAGAATCTGGGTCAAAAAAAAAACAAAACAGAGGATGCTACCTATACTTCTACTGAATGGCAGGCAGCTGGGAAATCGGCAAGTTCAAATGCAAAAACAGTAGGAATCTCCTTCAATGAGATGATTCATCTCCTTGTAAACGCATTTTAGATTTTTAGCCAAAGTGAGGAAAGTTGGTATTTTCAGCTGAATTAATGCTTCACTGTCTGGAAAACTTCAATTTCTGATAGTTCTAGGAATCTGTGGCTCCTCTTTGTGCGTCCGTGCAGAAGTAAGGCTTGTCTTGCTACACATCTTTGAATTCTAACCATGGTGGCACTGACTGTATTGAGGAATATATCAGTAAAAGCGAGGAGCTGTGGATTGGGGAGGAACTACTATACAGAATAGTTGCCTACTGCTAGGTATGGAAAGAGAATGAAGAGATATCTCAGAGAACATATAATTAAGAAACTGCCTGGGAAGAAAAGCCTTGAGGATCCTGCTCTATTTTGAAAACAGCTGCTATACAGATAACTTACAATAATCTGCCTGTAAGATTGGAGGGTAACATTATAAAATTGATGATGCAATTTTTGACCATAAGTGATATAAGTGATGAGATATTGTATAATGAAAAAGAAAAGACAAAAAACAGGCCACTGCATGAAGATAACGTCTGGAGTGCATCAGGACTGAGTTAACAGGACACAGAGAATGGAATAAAAGCCAGAGGGACCCAGACCATTTTACAATGAGTCACCACTCTCCAAAATAATGAATCAATATAGACAATATATCTAATCAACATCCAAGCAATATGCCAGGCTCTGAACCACACCTTAGAAACAATAAAACTGAGCATCACGATGATTTTTTTCTTCATTGAAATAAGTGCACCTAATAGCTTCATTTTTTCAAAAGTGTATATTTCAATAGTCAAATACATTTGATTATATGTTGTTACTTGTTGCAAAGGTACAGCCTAACTTGAAAATATGCAGTTGACTGCTCCTCAAAAGCCCAAACATGCCCAGCACATTATGCATCATTAGTCTTCCAGTATTGTATTTGCACACTTCTTTTTTTCAAGCTAGCAGGAAAAAGTATGAAAGCCTATCTGAAAATTGGCATGCAACTATAATCACATATACAAAGTCTTTAATTCCTCAATGTCATTAAAATGTTTTTTTTTTTTTTTTTCAATGAGGCTACTAAAAGTCTAGAGTCAATTCATTCAGTTATTTGCATTACTGCATGGGGAAGGGTATAGCAGACAGCCTCCAAATTCAAGTGCTAAGAAGAGTTAGACAAAATAGGATCATATTTTAAAAGAAAAGTAGTAATTAAAAAAGGGCTCCTCCAAATTCTTACTTTCTTCCAAAAGTCAAGTTCTTGAAAACAAAAATTAAAAGCCCAGCACTCCTTTTGTGGAAACCACCAGGAACTCTGCCATTAAAATCAATGGCAGCCACATCAATGGAAGATAAATTAATTGTCTATGAGCATATCCTTATTGAAAAAACAAAACCATAAGCATAAGATTAATTTTTTACAATATAGATGTTAGGCGTTACAAAGTCAATTAGTGAAATGAAAAGTTAGGGCAAATCCATCACTGTCAGTTAAGATGTATTAAAGATAATATTGTCTCTCTGGTGTTCTTGCTAATTTAAAGGCATTTACCCTGAGGCTATTGCTATTCAGCTCTTGTATGCAAACACTAGCCTGTCTTAATGATGTTTGCTAATACATACACTTTAATGGGCTGTCTTCTTCATTTAAAGGTGAACTGCCAAGCAAAAGGACCATGTCTCTACTGTTGCTTTAGGATGTATTAAAGAACTGAAACAGCTTAAACACTCTCAGCTAGAATATTTCATCTTTTTCAGTTCCTTCTTCATCATGCTCTGAGCAGTGCAGCATCTTGTTTATTTCCTTTGATTGACGATGTTCATCCATCTCCAAAAAAAATCACAGTTGGTTTTGGGAATTGCACAAAGCCTGATTGTGTTTTGGCTTCCACTCTCACGCTCTCCAGAAGAGGGAAATGGTAAGTCCAGGTTGTTCAGACAGCAACTGCTCTTCCACACAAAGGCACGTGTGCCACAAAATTGGAAGGAAAAAGACCAGCAACCGCCCTGCAAACCCAAGGCATGCCTCGCCTCACTTCCAAGAAGATGCTGAACCAATGGGAGTCAGCTCCAGTGGGGAATGCTGGCAGCCCAGTGTAAATTGGGACCCCAACCTACTGCTGGATTTGATACACTCCTGAAAGTCCCAGAAAATTCTCTGGGTGATCTGGTTCTTCACTCTCCTCAAGAATACCACAGTGATTGCTTAATCTACAAGCAGACTAAATTTGATGCATATGTAAATATATACGTGAGTACAAAGTAAAGAATAAGAACCCATGTTTTTCCTTAGGAAACCAGGACCTTTAATCACTACTAGCAGTGATGAAGATGAACGCTTTATTGAGTGGTTACAAAAGCTTCAGATAAATCCCAAGGTACAGGGTCTAGAAGACGCCTCACAAAATTTGTCAGCTTCTTGAGCGGGTAATCTTTGCTCACATACAAAAAAAATCTCTAAGCTCATTCCCCCATACTCTACAAGAAGGCTTTATATTATGCTACATTTACATAAACCAACAGCCCTACCAGGAGAAAATAAGAGTAAAGGAGTCATTTATGACTGTAACAAGATGAGGATCTGTACTCACTCTGCAAACGTCTGCCTTTCAGACAGGGTAGAAAGGCTACCCCAGGCATTAGCATTTCAGGAAACAGGTGACAAAGACAGTCATCAATCTGCCATGCCCTATCTGTTGTACAAAATATACTGTTAATAGAATTGCATTATTAAACAGGCATTTAACACGGACAAGCAATAATTAAAATTAATTACTTACTTTTTAAACACTGACCACAGTAAAAACATAAGATCATTCAACTCTTTGTCAAGAGAACAATACACGACAGTACTCCCGCTCCCATTACAGGCATCACTTAGCTTGTATGGGAGAGGATAACCGATGCTATGGAGGAACAGATTTTTTTTTAAATGCCACCCAGCTGTCCTCTCTCATCCCTGTGCACCAGTTTTGCAGAGGACAAGACACAGCTCTCCACTGGCTCAGTCAGTGGGTATTGTTTCAGCCATCTCAATGAGTGACTCTCCAGGTAAAAACAAAAGAAGCGTAACATTTTGTTCTATACACTGAACCTCAAAGGTCTTGATGTTGAAATGTCACTGGTCAGAGATGTCCAAACAAATATGCTTCAGCAAGAATTGTAACCTTTAATAAAAAAAAAAAAAAAAAAAAAAAAAAAAGTACTTTCTAAGGATATATATTTGTCTTCAGCACAAATGAAAAGTATTCAAACAAAATTTAAATCCAACAGTACAACTGGTATTCAATAGCATTCAATTTACATAACAAAAATGCAATTAAGCATTTATGGAACTCACAAAGTATCAAGAAGATGGTTTTACCTTCAGTTTCTGAAACTGTAAAAGCCTCTGATTCCACAGATGCTTCCTGATATGTATTACCTTTTCAGTAAGGAGCTTTAAGAGATATAATCAGAGATGGGTGCTTAACGAAATACAAATCCACTCCCACCCACTTCTTCTTACAGCAAAATTCATCTCAAAGTAATTACCCTTTTAGTAGAGGACCGGCAAGCTTTAAGAAACCCTTGAACTTTCATACTGGTGTTTAAATAGGATTTAAAAGAGATGCAGTTATTGTGTTGACTACCTGCCTAAATGCTTAACTTAAAACTGTGAAACAGATCACACAGCAGAGCACACTTGTCTTGTGATTAATGGTGTCAAAGGCTGACAATACATCTACTGAAAAACAGCCCAGGCACTTTCATATTCAGCATCCATAGCTAGGAATCGATCACCTACCATCCATGCATGCACAAGACCTACTTTTGTTACCAAATATAAAGTTGTAGCAGGTCAGGTTACATGTCTGGATGTCTTGATGGTCAAAGTCCACATTTCTTTTCTTGCTTTTCTGCAACAGTAAAGCTGCAGCAGTCAGTTAATTTGAAAATCAAGCCTCATATTAACACTGACAAATAATCTGAAGAGCACTGGAAGAATGCTTGTGACAAGTTTGATTTATTAAGGTTTGGTACTAGTGATTTTATCCATTTTCTTCAGCAAAAAAAAGGAAGTCTCTAGTGACAACATCACCACATCAACCCAAACTGAAGCCTTCCAAGAACTCCTCAAGCGCTCTGCTGCAGCACTTGTTCTCAGACTGTTGACGTTTCACAACAATCTCAGTGAGTTGGAAAGTTCAGGACGCCAAACACATGAGCTCCAGAACAGAGAGCCCTATAGGAGCTACCTAGAAGTGCTTTCAGCAAGCTGTCATCCTGCTTTTTTCTTATATATCTTCCAACTCGAAATACAATTCTAATACAAATGCCACATAATTTCTCTGCTCTTCTCTTCTTATCCATTTGGACCACAAAACTGGCTTTTATTTTCATCTCCTTACAGCTTATCTATATCACTGCCAGAAATTAATACTCTACACAGCAAATTGCCATAATTAAAACTAAAAAGTTTTGATATTTCTGTGTAGACAAACAAAACTTGACAGAAACGCTTTATAAAGACAACACTGACATCTTCATCCAAAGGGTAATTTTCTGATCCAGTATTTTATTCAGTGAGCTCAAAATAATCCTCCTGCTCAAGACGTGCTCAAGAAAATGCACACAAAATAAAATATTTTCATTAACTATTATAATTTTAATGCAATTTTGTGTAACACATGCAATATTTTCTGTAGAAACATGCAGTGCATTTCACTGGAAGAATTCGGTGAGTTCTTTCTCATTACAAAGGAACATTATTTCCATCCCACATTAACAGGAGAAAAAGTGTCCTCTCCTGACAATACACTGTTGCAGGATTATTTGTACTCCGTGTGGGAGGCACAAATATTTGGTGTAAATAATGGGATGTGGAGGCAATGGCATGGAGTAAATACACCACACTAGATTCTGGCCAATTACCAGTAAACCAAAACCACTTACACCACACGCGTTCAACCCACAGCTTGTGGCTGACATAAGGCCCAGGACAGCAAATAATGCAGCCTCCCAAGACTGTAAATTTTTAGCATTGTTACATGGTTCTTAATGATATTTTTCACGAGTCAATTGCATCTAGCTTGAGCACAGACTCTGCAGGCCACAATGGAACACTGTGGAGGAGAAGGAGCGGTGCAGCACTAACCGCCTTTCTCACACCCGCCATACACACTCAGTGAAATCAAAACTCGCGTGTGTTGCATTTATGCTGCTTGGTGGTAAAGCACAGTGATTGCTGGTAATAATATTTCAACCCACCTGCATGTGTGTGTGCTGCTGAAGACACACAGTATTTCTTATTAAGCAGAGATGTAAGTTTTCCTAGTTAATTATTAATCGTGGACTTGCGTTATTTCGTAAATTAATTTAATAAGTTAACATGTTCTCTAACTTCACAAAATATCCATGAGCTTTATCTTCTTGTTGCCTTCTTTTTTACGTTAATAAAAATATTTTAAAAGCTTCATTACATACATTATATGTACATATAATTATACATTATATGTACATATACGTACATTACACTTACATACATTAACTATGCATTTTCTACATGGCCCAAGACAGCTCCTCTTCATTCAGCGTGGCCCAGGCAAACCAAAAGGTCAGACACCTGTATCTTACACCAAGTTCATACCAGCTCACACATAGTGTCTGTTGCTAAATGAGGCTGTATCAGTTCTGTTTATAATACTGACAAACTAAAATTAAATTATCAGTAAGCATAGAGATTTACCTGTTGTAGGCACCCGTTGACACTACTGCAAATGCATTTTTATGCAAGTAATCTTTCCAACAGGAGAGGACTGTGATATTCATCAAACAAAGACTATGTAGCTAAGTAATGACACTGTATGAATAAATACAGAGGTATGCACTCAATTAATGTAACATATTAGAGAGCTAACATAGGTTAGCTGAGTAAGAGAAACTGGTGCAAATACCTACATTGCCACTGATCTTCTGAGTGACCTTGGGTGACCACCACTCAGACCGCCAATCCTGCAACCCTGGCTTATGCTCTTGACACTTTCCTTTCCCAGAGGCTGAGAAACCTCTTGGGGAGGCACAGAGAGGGTCTAAGGTGGTATCTCTTCAGGGTTTCTTTAAGGCAGTTGGACCCACTGACTTTTTACACAAACAAACTTCTTAGGTTGTGTGGCATGTGGAAAGGAAGTTCATCCTTGGAGTGTAAAAGGTCAAACAGCCATGCCTAGCTTGTTTTCTGGAGCTGTTCTCTTCAAACTACTAAAGAATTTTAAGGACATCCAGCTTTAGAAAGTACTGAACAGCAACCTGGGGAGGAATGAAACTCAAAACTAAAAGATATGGTTATGATCTAGCTAGAGATGCCTCGGTAAAGGTGCAGAAAGAAGTGAAATGCTCAGAAATCTCTCAGCCTCTCCATTACATCAGGCACTGCTGTATGGATAAAACCACCTTGCTGGCAGCAGCTGAGAAGAGAGAAGTCAGTAACTTAGAAACTGAGTAATAAATTCTTGTTTGATAATTTTTCCTCCATTCCTATCAGGGAGGCAAACTTTCAAACCAACAATAAAACTCTGAGGTATCTTACCCATCTTTCCCCCTGCTCCCTGCTCAAAAAAGGTCAAAGCTGAGTTGTAGATGGGTGGACATTGGTTGATCCATTGGTACATCTGTACTGCAAAACCAAACCAAACCCACATTTACAGTTAAGAAAATAATTCCAGGAAGCTGTGACAAGGTAAAACAAAAAGACAACACTGGAGAGTTCATTTTAAAGGATGCACAGCAGCATGTATAGCCACAGAAAAACAATATTCAAAAATCTGACCTAGATAGCAGTGTTTCCTAGTGACTAGAATTCATTAAAAACAGCAGATTATAAATGTACCACACAGGACTCTTTGAAGCCTGAGCATTAGATTCAGTTTAAAAAACCACCCAACCTAGCTAAAAATAAAAGCAACATTTTTTCTTACAAAAATTAAAATAAAATAAGCAACACAAAAAATTTAGAGCAACCAGTCAAACAAAGAAAAACAACCCAACAAATCCAGCCCAGAATCCCAAAGAAAACTGAGAGGTATTATTAGCCTTTTCTTAATAGCTTAAGTCAGTATGAGACAGAGCTCTGGCTTTACATGAGTGAATGCATTCTTTGGCCACGAGAGAAGCAAATCCGCTCACACACCTAAGTGTTAGGTTCAAAAAGATTCCAAATGCAAAACTCAGCAGAAAGTCTCAACGTTTTCATTCCAGCTAAAGCATTTTCACATAATGCTGATGGAAAACTAGGATCATTAAACTATGCCATGTCATGGCAGCAGTGTATTATCACAAGTGATGAAATCTCTTTCTAGCTTTTCCCATTCACCCACTCTTCACTGAACACTACAAAGAACAAAAATTCTTCTCACAGTTGGAAGGCTAAGTTGTGTCCTTTACAGAGGGGAAGAAGGGAAAAATCAAGCTTCACCCTCCTTGAGCAAGCTTTTGAGCCCCAAATGACCTCTTGATTTCAAGAAACAACTCAAAGATTTTTATACTTAAAGTTAAGCATTTGCTTAGGAACTATACTAACGCCAAAGTACCTCTGTAAATCAAACTTATATTCACCTTCTGAGCAGGTATTGTTTACTTTAAAAGCTTTATTATTGTAGAAAAGCAAACAAAGGGATGAGATTCATAGACTTGTTCATCTTTTTCCATAAAAGTAACGTATGACTGATTACAAATTACTATCCAGTGTAAATTCGAATCTTTACATGCCTTCAGAAGGTCATGGTCATCTGGTCATCTCTACACCCAGAAGATGCTTTTTCCCCTAACCTCAACAAACAGAAAAGAACATTCAACCTCTGGTTTAGAATTCCCTAAGAGAACAGAATCACAGAACTGCAACACATAAATACACATTTATGCTTATCACATTCAACTGAGTTTGGCAGCTTCTTTCAAACTACTTCAAAAAATCAGCTTTGAATTGTACAATTGCTTTATACCTACTGACTGCATGGTTTGCCATTTGTCACACGACAGTACTTATTTTTACTTTGAAACAGGTTCTGGAGCCAAACTAAGATATCTTATAAAACACTAAAAAGGTGCAGGTGGATGTGTGGATGCCAACGTTTTGTTCTAATCATTACTTACTACTTATATTTGATATTAACTTTCTACTCACCAAGTCTTTTCCAAATTAAACCATTAAATAAGTTTATTTCCAAGATGACTACAGTTACTAGCTAGTACAGGGCTCATTCATCCCTTGAAGATAACAAGTGCTGGGCAGACCCATTACAGGAAATAAAAACTTCACTGCACCTTTTGCAGCCTGGACAGTATGCATCACTGCACAATCCCTACTGCCTTTAATGTTGGTGGCACAAGAGATTGCTGGTTTTCCCATCCTCTTTCCACAGCACCCCACTGCCACCATTAAGCCTGCTGAGTCGCTGACTCACTTCCCAGCTGCTTCTCTTCTCACTTTACCTTAACAACAAATAAAACTCTCTAGCAGTTTACTTCTTGCTCTTGAGAAGAATTATTTCCCTGTATTCAGACTTCAGACCTCTGTATAACATAGGAATGTGACAAGGTCCTACTGGTATTTCAAAGACCTCTGGTGGCAGGCTTTTGCTGGATACTGATTTGCTCTGTTTGGCATCCAGTGTTTCTGAACCAGTTCCCATTATCTCAAAGTATGAAACACTGTTACAGACAGAATAACTAATACAGGCTATATGGCTCTCCTAATGTCAAAGTGCATCCTGCCTCCATCCCCATGTCCCAGAACTGAAAGGTAAGGTTGCTCTCACTTAATAACTGATCCCTTCCTACCTGAGGATGTTCTACTCCATTTTGCTATCTTACTGTTCAATCAGAATCGCAGTTCCTCTTCCCTGTAAACTGGATAGATGTTTCTCCTTTGGAGGACACCATTTACACTGAATAGCACACTGTCAAATATTCAATTTTGCCTGTCTATTGTTCCAATCAATGATCTGGGACTGTAAATTAACCATGACAGATAAAATTGTCTCATTTTGGATTTCATACATTAAAACTGTTTTATTCTTAATAAGGGAGTTTCTTCTTACATTAACAAATATGAGGATCCCACTTTCAGTACCTTAAACTTCTGATGACAAAATGGCTTGCTGTTCCTTTTTTAAAATTTCATTTTACTTGAGCGCCTTCTTCTGAGGAATAATTCAGTACAATTTGGGAGATTAAGAATTGAAGTCATGAGGTAGTCAGTGAGAACATAAGAGACAGACAACCCAAATGTGCTATGACACTCAGAATAAATGAACTTACTTTAGGTTAAGGATAGCTCTGCTGGAAGGGGAGCTCATTCTGTGTCATCATGTGTCTGATCTCTATTATAGTAGAGGCAAATCAGGATCAACTTCAGGACATTCATTGGATTTGCATCAGCAGTAAAATAACTGGATAACAGAATGCATTTCAAAATGTGAACACAGCTTGTAAGGATTTTGTTTGTTCATTCCCTCCCCTGCGTGATTTTATGCTGACTTACAGAATGAAATCATGAGAGGAAAGATACTAAACCTCACCTCTACCTTTTTTTTTTTTCCCCCTGTTCTGATTCTAATAAGTATTCTATTTTCAGAATAAGATCAGCAAACACTTAACCAAGCATCTGCTGTATTTCCCTGAATTCTCCTTTATATATTTCACAGGGGAAATATATAGAACCTGGAAAGACTGTCTAAGATGCGTACTTACATCGTGACTGATCAATGCTTTGAATCAAATAAGTACCAAATTTGTTAAAACAGTAAAAATTATGCCTAGGTTTATTTCTACTATGCAAAAAATCCTTTACCTATCTGCGTCTCACTGAAATCAAAAGGACTTAAAACATGTAATTACATTTCAATAAGGGAGACACATGTAAGCATAGTGTTTAAGTGCTCTATGGTGCTGGGACTTAAGCAAGTCAAATAACAACTAAATTTAAAAGTACTGCTGTGATATCACCACAATTTAGATGCAACTATGGAAGTGGAAAATTACACTCTGTACCCTCAACGTACTTTGCAAAGATATACCTCTAAATTTATGTAATTAAGGTATTTTGACATATCACTGGCTATACCATGCTCTTGCACCTCTCTTTTGGGGTTATTTTATTGTCTGGTTTATTTCACCATTGCCTGGATGGCAGCAGTCGAAGAGTACAACAACAGCTCCAAAGGGAAACTGGTGAGACACTGTTCTTCAGGGGTCTGTACTGGGAACGGTGCTACTTAACAATTTTTTGGTGACATGGCCAGTGGGGTTGAGTGCACTCTAAGCAAGTTTGTGGATGACACCAAGCTGAGTGTTGTGGTTGACACACTGGAGGGAAGGGCTACCATCCAAAAGGACTTGGATGGATTTGAGAAGTGAGCCTGTGTGAACCTCAAAAAGTTCAACAAGGCCAAGTGCAAAGTCCTGCACCCGGACTGGGGCAAACCCAAGCATATGCTGTGTGGAGAATCTAAGCAGAGGAGAACTGCAGAAAAGCCTTGGGAACATGGACTGAGGAAAAACTCAGTATGAGCTGGAAACGTGCAGTATGTAGCCCAGCAAGCCAACCATATCCTGGGCTGCAACACAGAATGGTTTAAGTTGGAAGGGACCTTAAGGATGATCTAGTTCCAACTCCCCTGCCTTGGGCAGGGTTGCCACTCACAAAATCAGGCACTAGGATAAGGTTATGAAGGGCCCTATCCAACTATATCTTGAAGACCAGAGAAGCTGTAAACACCCTGTCCTTGGAAGTGCTCAAGACCAGGCTGGATAGGGCTTTGTGCAACTTGATCTGAGGAGATGGCCTGCCCATCTCAGGCAAGTTGGAACTAGGTGGTCTTTAGGGTTCCTTCCAATCCAAACCATCCTGCAGTTCTGTGAGAAGAGATTCCCAATTTCCACATGAAGAATTACTCTCACTGTTATGATACAACATATATTAAAGCTCAGATAAGGTAATACTGATTTATAAAATTAGTAGTTTATGTGTCAAAATGCAGGTAACTCAACTGAAGATACGTTCCCTCAGACTAATGTCATAAATTATTATTTCAGTTTCTGCTCTGGAGATGTTGGAAGAGACTGTTGCTCAAGTCACTGTCAGAAATACAAGTTTGGTGACTGTATAGTCCAATCAGATCCACAAGTATCAGTCTAAAGTATCTGAAGTGACTGCCAGTTGTACTGTTTTCTAAAGTCTTAAGATATCTCAAAAAGTTGATGCCGGTAGAGTCTGCAATCAAAAATAGCTCACTAGAAAAAAAATAATCTAATAGCAGACAGGTAGAAGAAAAAGGCTTTCAAATGATTTTTAAAAAGCTGTCTAACATTCATGGCTTTGGGAAATGCAGAGTCCCACATCTATGTTTGAAAGACTAGAAGTAGATGTTAAACAAGGCAGAGTAGCAAGTGGAGAGCCAGTGATTGACATTTGTCACATAATTCTGAGACTGTCATCACACGATGACCTTCACATATTTGTACATAAATTTAAGCATGTATAAGTATAAAGCAATTGTAGGCAACAATATTAAAATTATACCAATGTGTACGTTAAGTTATTGCAATTTGCAATTACAAATATTTCTACTTCTTCCTAAAAAATAGCAAAGAGGCATCTCCTCCTTTTAAACTTAGAATTTAAATAAAGAATATACTGAAATCTACATTAATCAAAACACAAGAAAGAGTCTGCTTCACTGGAGATTTTATAAAAATATTATTCTCTGCTTTGCTTGTGTTTGTGCTTCTCAGACTTATTATTGTGATTCTCTTGCAGTTCGGTTAAATGTCAATGCACCAATTACCTTAATAGTCAAACTGTGTGCTATTTTCACCACACAGTCATTCAGCCTTGTCATGTTTGACAAATCCAGTAATTGAGATGAACTCTTGGAGAATACTGACATGTAACCAGTCATTTCCTACTGCAGACTGTTGACCTCTGCAGCAGAAACCACAGAGGATTTATTCAGCAGCTTGAAAAAAAACAAAACAAAACAAAAAAAACAAAACAAAAAACCCCACAAAACACAACAGCAACAAACAAGCTTGTTATGTTTAAGATCATCATTTTACACATCTCCACTCATTTCCTTATTTACTCACTTAATGTTCTGCTGCATTGGGAATTAAAACATTAAGAACACCTTGCAAAAGCACAGAAAAAGAACAAGAGAAAATATTCTGGAAGACCATGATAAAAATTACCTAACAGATTTCTGGAGGCTGAGTAACGTCAAACAGGTTCAGAAACCCCTCAAGCGTCCTCTGCCCCCAAGCAGCTGCACACTCCCAGCCTCAGCTCATTAACAGCAGAAGGTACTACACAAATTACATATTTACTGAACAGCACTGGTTTCAATCAGTCATTACAACATGTTTTAACTCTTCCTGGGCTGTGTGTGTTCTCCTTATCACTCCTCCACCATGCTGTCCACCACCACATTGAAACCTCAGGATCATTCCCAGAAACCTGCAAAAACCACCAAAAACATGTGCTTGCTGGGTTCACAGGTCCTTGAGAGATGCTTTTGGGACTATCAGTATTTAACAGGCCTGGACATCTACAAGCCCATCACAGTTGTACTGAAGAATAAAATACAAAATGAAATAGAACATCAAGAAAAAACAAATCCCAAACCAAAACAACAACAGCAAACCTCACGAGATTTTGCAAAGCTAGCTCTTGTGTCAAAGTGAAAACGCAACAAAGTTTTGAGATGAAGATGTAACCTAATTCAAATGCAGTTTTAAACTCCCTTGTGATTTACATTAACTGGGGATCTTATGCTACTTTTGCTATAGTCAGGAAAGCTACTATGGACTTTTCTCCCAGGATTTAGTCCCTCTCCGGATAAAGTGCTGACATTTCATTGTAGGCTAATGAAAAAAAATGACTTGCCACTGAAAGCAAATGGTGGATAAAAATACAAAGAAATAATCCACACAGACAACACTAACTTCCAAGAAGTGACCTTTGCAGTTGCCGAAGTTAAATATCTCTTCGCAGCAGATTCTGCAGGGAATAAAGACCTCTAAAGACCTGCAAAACTTGTCCGTATTATTTTTTTTAAAATATATTCATAACCAATTGCATAGCAACCAACAAAGCTGAAAGGTCAGCAGGAATCACCTGAACTAGTGGAATTAGGAGCAAAAGAGATTTGTAGAAAAGGAAGAGCTGTAATACACTTCTGCAAAAACTTATTTCCAGAGAAAAGAAACAGTTTAAAAACCCAGCAGAATGGGGACATAACTAAACAGCTGCACTCTGATGAGATTATTCTGTTTATTTTCAATTAGGCAGGCATTGCCCACCTGTGAGATAGAGGCCAGAAACAAAGGAATCCAGTTGAGTGCATCTTACTGGTAATGCAGGAAGTCTAAGTCCAGATTCCTTCCTTTTCCATGAGAATGCACAAATTCTTCATGAAAGACAGTAGATGGCTACATACATCATGCATTCAAACAAAATTTAGCCAGTGGTACAGTGTGCAGCTGAATGAAGAGATTCTCTGCATTTGCCTTGAGGAGTCTGACTCAAAGAGGAACAGTCTGAACAGACTGAATCACAATCTTTGTCAGGGTCATATAGGCACCATATGTCATGCGTGCTGTCTGTCGCTACCATGTAACATATTTGCAGATATCATCAATGAACTTTCTGCCTTTTCATGTGACAGAAACCCAGTTGCATCCCATGCAGAGGAAGAATCAGGAAAAAGGTGGCTGTAGAGTAGGCAGTACTGCAGGCTGCATAGAAGCACTCCTTAACGGCAGCACAGCCTATCCTACCATCTCTATGTGGCCACAGATTCTGAGAAGCTTTTGTTTCTAGGTACTATGCAGTTTTAATCCATAGAGCACCTCCTGACACTACCACAATGCAGAGAAGAGTGCTCCTCAGATTCACCCATAGCTAATGCGCATGAGGAGGGAGCAGAGTCACTACTGCTCTAAGACACAAACACAGAGCCTGAAGACTGCACACATATAATGCAGCAGTCAGTGCTCTGCCCTCCTCCTAGCCCTACAGCAGCTGCCTGTTGGAGGGGTCCCTATTAGCCTTTGGTTATGCCCCACCCATCACTGTGTGCTGGATCAATTTTTTCATCCTTCTTCCCACCCACCCACTGTTAGATAATCATATTTAACCACAAGTCCAGATTACTTCACATGATATTCATCTAAGCAGGAGATGAACCTTTTCAATCCAAAAATCAGCCTTGGAACTCACCTTGTATGTTTAACTACATCCCATGACAGTGGGGCCCTAGCAGTAAGCCTGCACTTTTCAGTTGATGAGGAGCAGGGAAATGTGCTAATTGAGCTCACCTGGTGCTCTGCAGTCTACACTGGGATGTCTGATGCTCAGTGTGTTATCTGAGATATTGGCTATCAAGTGAAGCTTCACCTGTGATTATCATGTGAAGGCATCATACAACAGCTGAGACCAACTATAGGAAATGGAGTGGAAGGTGGTGTTAGTATTTCCCTCTCACAGGACCCAATAAATCCAAACCTGTTCATCCCCAGAGCATGGTTCCCCTCCCTTCTCCAGTAAATCTAATTTTTGCCTGATGAATCCAAGCAACTGTCCCTGTTCCTTCTTGCCACAGCAAGAAGCACAATTCTTACTGCTCTGTGAAAAATGGGATTGCAACTGCAGTGCTCCTCATAAGGCCAACAAGCTATAGATCACAGCAAGGAACAAGTTCTCCAAACAAACTGGAACACGATGACCTTCAGGGCATGATTATGGAAAAGCTGATCTTTATGACAGGAGGTTTACACTAGGTAACCTTTAGAGGTAACTTCTAGCACTATTTTCTATGACTTTGCTTGCAAAAAAACTCAACATTTATTAGACATTATTTGTAGTAATAAAGGTAGAGTTTGTGTTGCTAGATGGTGCATACAATATGCTGGCTTGCTAAATTGATTTATTGCTTACACAAGGTTATCTGTGTTATCTGGTTACTAATACTCAGATTACTTGGTAACAGTATTTAAAACAGTATTTAAAATTTTATTAACAGGATTAGCATTGATAAATAACCAAAAAACCTCACTATTTTTAGCCAGTGGCTAAAAAGAAACTGCTTTCCAACATTTTCCTTCTACTGCTGTATGAAACAATATATTCTGCTAAGGATAATAGGCAAAATCACTCTGTGAAAACCTCCAGGTTTACATGAACTTTTTTTTTTTTCCTCCAGAAAAATCCAGATAAAAACGTGTTCACAATACATCTTCTCCTTTATTGCACAGGATGGGGGAAGGTATCTCATGCTATTCATGTTTTCTTTTAATAACCAGCCATCAGTATTTTTGAAAAAAACATTTTCAGGCCTCAGATTGTTGAAGCCATGTTTCAAAGTCAGCCATATCTCTTTTGACATTCTCAAAACAGATTATCACGTCCTGTATTTCTTTTCAGGCCACATACTTCTTCCCAGCCAGCTAGTTGTTTGAACACCTAGCTTCAGAAAAAAATTTTGCTCATGCAGAAAGAATCTACAACAAGGGAGAAAAAGAAGGGCAGGAAGCAAGCATTATTTATGGCTCTAGCTTGAGCAACAGAGATCAACAAAAAAAATAACAAGAATCAGCTGGGATCATTATGGCTCATGTCTTCCAAAGATGCAAATTTGCAAAACATGTGGGCCAGCAAGCCAGGAAGGGTGTTTTTTTTCATGATCATGTGGGACACTTGCAAACAGCCTCCATGTTTGAGGGATATATGAAGCAGTAGCTCTACAGAGAGCTGGATACTGGGCAGGCAACTTGGTGCATGGTGGAAGTGGAGGTATTCACAGAATTGCAGGGTTGGAAGGGACCTCTGGAGATCATTTATTCCAAACTCCTTGCCAAAGCTGGTTCCCTACAGTAGATTACAAAGGAAAGTGTCCAGGTGGGTTTTGAATATCTCCAGAAAAGGAGACTCCACAACCTCTCTGGGCAGCCTGTTCCTGAGCTGCATCACCTTTGAAGTACATTGCTTTTCTTCATGTTTGTATGGAACTTCCTGTGTTCCAGTTTGTGCCTATTGCCTCTTATTCTGTCAATGGGCACTGCTATAAGAGCCTGGCTCCATTTACTTGACTTCCACCTACTAGATATTTATTAGCATTGACAAGATCCCCCCTCAGACTTTTCTCCAGGCCAAACAATCCCAGATTTCTCAGCCTTTCCTCATAAGGGAGATGTTCCAAGCCAGAAAAATATATTTGTTTGTGGACTCCTAAGCATATTTGAATGTTTAACCACAGTGGATTTTAGCAGTGATTTTCACTCAGTTACAGCATTAGCAAGCATTTGTTTTCCTACAAAGAGAGAAGAAAGAAGTATACATCAGGTTATTTCTTGAATTGCAGATAGGTCACTTTATGATTGCTTATAAATCAGTGAGGCATTCAATCAGAGCTCAGATTATCTTCTATAGGTTAAAATGACACTGCGTTGCAAGATAATTTGCGTCAGCCACAGCAATCTCCATTCTCATCTCCAGGCTCCTTTATTACTTAAATCTGTCTGCAAAATACCCTAACATATTAGCAGTAGAATGGGAAACATCTGTGAAGAACGTAGTAAGCTGCTGCTAATAATACTTAGTAACTATGTATTAACTTTTAACCAATGCATACTCAGAGTAGTGAAAGGACCTGATGTCTCATAAATAACCACGTATTTTGTAATCATAGTAACCATTACAATCTCAGAAACAACTGGGCGACAAATTACTAAGTATGTGCATACATTATTAAATATATCTATCTTCAAGGAAATTACTACAACATATTTTCTCTGAGTGCTGCACGCACAGCCTCACACACAGGAAGGTTTGTTCGCATCTGTGCTGCACCCTACCAGCTACAGGAAAAAGGGAAGATCCGTTAGGGATGCTTCTAACAGAATACAAAGGGCTCTGTAGTAATTGTCTCCTTATATATCCACGGAAAACAGAAATAAAACACATTCATTTTGCCATAATGCTGCTTTCCTACACCGATTGATGTAGAGGGGAAAAAAGGAAAATAACAGTAGCCAGCCAGGGGTTTGCTTGGTGCTAAACGAGGCCTCCTTTTAATTTCATTTCTTTATATGGCTCTGGGGGCTATGATGCTTTTGGTAAAAAAAACCCAACAAACGAGTTGCTAAAGCATAATCTATGATCCTATGAATCTCACAGTTCATATTAAGCTTTTACATTTATTCTAAAATTTGAAGCCATTTTGGCCATTCTAAGACTATACATTTTATGGCATCTGCATTTTCTCTCATAAATTCTACACATATTATTACATACGTAATACATATAATAGTATGCATTACTACATATAAACCTATGTAAATAGATGTAATACGTACTCTACATCTTTACATATATTACTTGCATATGAATTATATCGTATATAATAAATTTTATGTATTTGAATGTAAATATACAATTATAAACCCCTTTCTAACAGTATGCTACAAAATTCACTGTAATGTCTACATAACAAGCAATAATAGAGTATGTTTTTTTTTGTGTGGCACATCATCCGAAAACAGGAGTATCTGAATAATGAACCTGTTGTACAGCACCATGATTCCCTAACACCTAAACCCAGTATTTCATAGAATCACAAAATTGCAGGGGTTGGAAGGGACCTTCAGCGATCAGAGTCCAACCCTCCTGCTAAAGCAGGTACCCTACAATAGGTTGCACAGGTAGGTGTCCAGACAGGTCTTGAATATATCCATAGAAGGAGAATCTACAACCACTCTGGGCAACCTGTTCCTGTGCTCTGTCACCCTTACGGTAAAGAAGTTCTTCTGCATGTTAGTATGGAATTTCCTGTGTTCAAGTCTTAGGCCATTACTCCTTGCCCTATCGCTACACATCACCAAGAAGATCCTGGCCTCATTCATTTGCCTCCCACCTCCCTTTAGATATTTATAAACAAAGTATATTTATAAGTATCTATATTCAAAAGCAGTATACAGCAGTATACAGACTTCATCCCCATGGGTATGTTTGCCTTTCAATCTGACACATGGAATAGCTGTTGAAAATTTTCTGTTAATTACCCTCTGACATCTGTTGAATAATTCTTTGAGAAAAATGAAAGCAAAACAGTATATTTAATAGGTGTTTTTTCTTTATGTCTCTTTCATATATGTATTCATAGGTATACACTAATTTATCACTCCCTAAAAAATCAATAGAAACACTCAAATTACTTTGAGTGGAAGCTGAATTTTATTCCTAAAGGCACAAACTTGCAGATGCCCTACTCTGCTGCCTATGCTAAAAGTGTGACTAATGTAAAAGCTTCCAAATATACTGGAAAAGTGAAACAAAGAAGACAAAAAATGCAAGAACAAATATGCAAAACCAGACACAAACTTACAACACACACACAAAAAAGCAACGTGCCTTTGTGCTATAGTAAGGTAGCATCTGAACTCATATTTCTGCTTGATTTTCATCCCACCAGAACCCTAATCAACAAAATGATAACCATGTATTACAGACTGCCTACTTACTGTTAACATACACTTAATCCTGCCAACGCTGGTTCTACAGAAAACATGATCAGTTTGCAACCATAAATGAACAAGATTACCATCTGCACACTGAAGAACAGAATTGCAAACATAATTATATCTTTCACATGTTGTAAGTACACAGTTGTTTTAAATTTCGACTTATAACCTGTTTTTCAAATAACAGCTTCAGTCTGCTTCCAAGTCACTAAGGTAATGGCTATAATAAGTAGCTATACCTCCTAATCAAAGGATGTCACAATAACCACAGTACATCTATCTAATCCTTTTTGGCCATGTTATTACAGTTTATGAGCAGTTTTACCACCCATATGTTATGCTGTCATGCTCTTCCTAAAGCTAGTTATTAGGATTAACTAGAGAAAGTGAAATATGAGTGCCTGTATAAATTGCAGAGCTGACTGCTGTAGAAAGCAAGGTGTCCTAGGTCAGAGGAAGCAGTGTCATGTATTGTAGGGCATGCCACTTATTTCAGCAGGAAATCCACAGATTTTGCTTTGGTCTCTGTGATGCTTCCTGACTCATTGTCACAGTTGGCTTTGTATGGAAAACAACAGCTGACCCTCATTTATTTCTGCACTACTAATATATGCCATGGACATGTGTACAAAAATAGTAGAATCAACCCTTCTTCTCAGCAATTTTTAAGCCAGGTGCTGTAATGATAAGGTTATTCACAAAATCCAGATACCTATAACTTATGAAGAATTACTGATAGCCCTTTCTGACCTTAAGAATAAAATACAGAGGACTACTTCCATTAGGATGGAAAGTTCATGATGAAATCCATCATTCTCAAATAAAGATGCCTTTGTTTTGGTAAAACATATGAGAGGTACATACTGGGATACAACTACTCGGGCAAAAATACAATGAAAAACAAAATGCTCTGGGATTTGTGACCTACCATGAACTGTGACTTTCTCAAGTACCAGTACTGTAAGGCTGTTCAGAAAAAAACAAACAAACAAACAAAAAAACAACAAAACCAACAAAAACAAAACCTCCAAATCTGTGATTTGAAAAGAAATGTTATATACAAAACAGAGGAGGCAATTATCATCCTCTCCTCGGCACTAAGGAAGCTCCAGCTGTTTTGTAGGGCACTTAGAGACAATAGTGGAGAAACTGGAGAGAATCTGGAAGGAAGCAATGAGTTCCTATAGGTTTGACCAGGAAGGAGAGCCTGAAAGTCAGGATTTCATAGTCTTAGTGAAAAGATGCTGGGAAAATGTTCTTGTAAATGAGGACAGTGCTGCTGTTCTCTGTGTCCAGATTAAAAATTGCTGGCTTAAATTGCAACAAAGTAACTAGAGTCATAGAATCACAGAATCATTCTAATAACAAAGATCTTCTAACTAATAAATTCACTAAGATGGAAGTGAATTACTGCATCAGTCCACTTCAGTGCAGATTTTTATGGAAGCATCCCTTAAGAGACAATTTAACTACAAATAATTCTCCATCTGAGCTGAAGTGGGTGATCTTTTGAGAGCTCTTCCAGCAGGAGCAGTGTAAGAACTGCGGTCAAGTGCTTGGCCCCTTTCCTCCTCAGCACATCTTCCTGCCTCAAACAAGAAGGGCTGCAGAGCCTGGCACTCCCACCCAACCGCTTAGAAGAAGCATCCTCAGAACATCACTGTCTTACAATCTTGTAATTCGAACTGGGAAAACACGGCCACATAGCAGAGCTTTGTGAGAGAATGACTACATCTCTATCTTTCTACATGCAGACAAAGCCAAACAACACATTTTCTTCTGTCCTTTTAACAGCACACAGTCCAGAAGCTCCTTCTTATCTCTTTCAAGGGCCATCTTGCTGCTGTTTCTGGAGCTGGACCTCTCTGCTACCATTTCCATACCCTGTCTGCCCTGGACTACCAAGCCTTGGAGAACCTTTTCAGCAAAAAAAAAAGTCTCTGGGCAAACTGTGGAGAAAAGTTTGCTGCTCTTAAAGGAACACCGTTAAGTGGCCTCTTGAGACCTAACCTATCCATGAGGATTTACTTCTACCCACAGTCTGCTATGGTATATTTTATCAGATACTAAGACATTTCTATGACATCTCTTGCTATATTTTTAGAACGGTAATTTCAGTAGTGGAAGTATTGGAAGTTCACACATTCCTCCAGAGCAGACTCTTCTCTGTTGCCAATTTTCACTGTCCTTCCTTTCTGACATCCATACCTTCAGATGTCTCTTCTGCTACTGTAGAATGACCCATCCATAAGATGAACCCAGTAAACTGTCCAAGCCAAGATCTTTTTTTTTTTTTTTTTAAACTCCTTCTGAGATTCAGGGAGAGATCTTTTCCCTATCCAGCCCCAGGGAGCTTCATTCTGCACACGATCAGCATACGTACCAGAGATATGAAGCTAGCCTGGCAAGCTGTAGAAAGAACAGCTTCCACACCAGTCCTTTGATGACCTTATACATTGAGTGAGTCCACAGCTGGCTGCTGAAGCAAATGGGATGCCAGCAGATGATGCACAGCATAACTGCTGTGTGTTTGCAGTGCTGTCCCTGCTAATGAGGTAGGCTGCTGTGCTGTGCAATAGCTGAAGTTTCTATGGAGCTTTTATCTTCAGCTTCAGTGAGTTATAATAATTCAACCTGGTTGTGCAGAATATGTTCATCACTACTGATAGATACCAAATAAAAGAAAGTGTAGCTCCTTGGACAGCCACAGGCAGAATAATTAATTTCTGACTATTTCTAGCATCTTGGTATTGAAGTACTAGCTACAATAGAGTGATGCATGGTACTTTTATTGCTGTGAAAAATTAAGGTTAAGTGCCTCACAAATACAAGGGGTCACTCTTCCAGCTCCTTCAAATCGCTCACAGTAGATAAGTTTCTATGCTATGGCTTGGATACATCCTGAGCCCAGTCTCTCTTGCTGAGTAATTTAACAGCATCTTGCAATCTACACAGCAAAAACAGGAGGAAGATCACATATGGACGTTAATGCGATTTTAAGGGTTCTTTGCAGCTAGAGCTACAATTAGGTCTTTGTTCTTAACTTGTCTTTGAAATACAGAAAGACTTGTGTAAGTAATTACATTACTGTGGTCAAAATAAAAGCTAAGCACTGCATTCTTTTTGGTGTCTGCTTACTTGTTTATGAGTCTGAAGTAGCAGCTCTATAAACTCTTACTCATGAGAATACATCACAGAAGCTGTACTGTATGTATTGCAGATACACCTTCAGCATTCTGTTTCTTAAAAAAGAAAACTGAAGGCAGCACAAAGGAGTACTAAGCAATATATGTTGTAATAAACTCTTATCTGGTGCACAACTGCTAAATGTTACAGTATAGAAGTATGAGAAGGTGGGCAGCATCTGGCACTTCTGCAGCAGAAGCTGCGAGTTCTGCTACTGGTGGAGTGACAGCTTAAAATATTTGATTTAAACAACCTTGATGGAGGGGAAAAATCCCAGCCTAGTGAGTTAATCCTTCAGAAGGTCAAAAAAAAAAAAAAAAAAAAAAAAAAAAGCTACCAATCATCATTCCGAAACATGTTCCTCTGTAAGAGCATAGCCTAGTTAGCATTGATGCCTTCCAGTAAAGGTTTGGTAACAGCCAGAGGTAGCTGGCTTTCTACCCTCACAGTCTGAAAGGAGGAAGGCATAAAGAACTGGCTTTTCCCTGTCACAGGATCTAGAGCACGAGCTGAAAGGTCTAGAGGGCATCTGCTCACAATCAACCGCTACAGACGCATTAATGACAAAAAAGGAATTGCCAGAATGCTTTCCCCTCTTAGATAGCACAACGAAAAAGAGAAAAGAGCTGCCCATTAAGCAAAATCAACATCTGACCCTCAGTAGAGGCTTCAAGATATCTGCAGAATGTTCTGCAACAAATAACATCTTTTCAGTGCAAAGATTTCAAGTGAGTGAAAATGAACAACAAGCACATCTAGGGCACGGTACCCATAGAGATGCACATTATCAGAGCATGATATCTTTCAACATGAGCAATGTGCCAAAAGGTTACTCTGCCCTATGCATCCATGCTCCGCTTGGATAAAAATGATTACCCTGACATTGCAGCTTTTTATTTGAAGGTGAGATTTTTATTATTATTTTTTTAATTTCTCCTTCCACTGTGGCCCTTTGTTTCCTTCTTCATGTACCTGTTGTTTTCCATCACCAGCCATAACCACACCACTGGTAGGAAGCTATAGGCATATTACCCCCAGCAGAAGGCAGCTGGCCAAAGGCACGCAAATACAGTGTCTATCCTGCTCCCGTTTCAAGGAAGCAGGAACTGACTTGGAATCACCTCCAAGCCCTTGGAGAATCTCCTTTTAGAGACCCCAGTCATGTCAGCAGAGCATACTTTGATTTACACCACTCAGGGCTGTGACACAGAGCGATGAGACATACAGAATAACAGAATTATAGGGGTTGGAAGGGATCTCTGATGATCCCCAATTCCAACTTCGCTACTAAGGCAGGCTGCAGCATTTAAGTACCCTTCTGATCATTACAGGCTTATCTATTCCTCATAATCTGGTCTTACTTAATGATAGAGATCCACTTGGCATGACTTTGTTGCATCCTGCCAAAGATTAAGAGTTCAGGTTTCTTCCCAGTCCATGACTCCCATGCAGTATCACTAGGTAGTAGTCAGTAAAGCCTCAGCTGCTGCTATAAAATGAAATAAAATGGCCAATAAGCACTATTTTTAACCACAAAACATGTTACTCATTATGCAGTACATGCTTCCGTCATTCCCCGAGATAAAAATGCTTAATTGCTTACATTAAATCTGACTAGATAAATAACAAAGATAACAAGCCAGCATATTGAAGGATGAACATAACCATCCTAGCAACACGTGGTAAAGGGACTGACCTTAAAAGGGTAGTATTTATTCTAAAGAAATGTAAATTGTAACAGGAGTTTTGAGAAATGTTCTGTCAATTAATCAAATTTTCTGATTTACATCAGATTACAAAGTCACTTTTCCTAAATCCTATTTGCTCAATATTGTTCTGCTCCAGTACGCAGGCGTGGAAAACAGTGCCATGTAAGACTGATAGAATCCTAATTTCTTTTTTCCCCCTCTATAATATTCTCTTTATGCTGCTCTTTGGGACTATAATTCAGTGTAACATAGAAAGATAGTTTTCATAAGAATGATAGCGGCCATCACTTACCTTTGATCATATGATTAGACAGAATCTCTAGCATCCTTATGTTAGGTACTTGCAAGAAAGTGAAAACACCTTGTTTTCACTTCAATGGCCAGCGGTACAAACCTGTGTCTTTTTCCTTTCTGATGACTGCCCCACACTCACATACATTTACACAGAGAGCATACAATAATATTATCTTACAAATAATAATAACGAAAATAAAAGAAGGATGACATTACATTTCTGTGAGCATGACGGACCAATCAATTTCTCAGACATCCTACCTGTCCTCTGCATGCACAACTTGCTGAACTCCAGAACAGCTGCTAGTGATTGGTAGTCTATAAATCTGCACACCCATAAATGTGTTGGATGTGCTTGGTTATCTGTCAGATATGCAGAAAGGTAATGGTGTGGCACACATTAGGATTCATGAATGTACTTTTTGTAGTGCTTTTTTTTTCCCTTAAAGGTATACTCAGGCCAAATCAATGGCCTCCAGAAAGCAGTGATGATGCACTGCACAGCTTGGAAATCCATTCCTGAGACAGAGTGACACGAAAGATTAATCGAGTATCTGTATTTTCTGGAGCCATAGTTGACATTTTTGTGGAGAGGCACCTGTTATGTGTGTGTACTTAGCAGGCTGGAGAAAGGGGGCTATAACTTGACTTCAAAACTTTGTATTTGCTATTTACAAAGTAAACATTTAAAAGACTCTACAGCCATCCTTACACTTACGCAAGAATAGAGATACACTAATTGTAAAGGTTCAGAGTAATAACTACCTGCTAAATACAATTTAACCAGAGAATACTTCCCTACGAATTAAATGCAAATACTGACTGTGCGAGCACATTTAGTTACTATTAGCATACTCATTACAATAGAAAGCCTGAAACGGAAGTGGGGCAGAAAGCAGGATTTCCACACTGGGGGGTGGAAGAGGGACTAGCAAGCTTGGTGAGGCATGAAAAAATGGAACGGAAAGGACAGAGTTAGGCAATTACAGCAGTACAGCGTTTGCAGCCCACAGAGGCTGCAATCATCTGCAGTGACAGCGCAGTGCGTGAGCCCCCCGGGGCAGTGCACTCCGGTGAAATCAATTTGTCAGGAGCAGCGCTGCCTCCTCCCTTCTGCGGAGGCCAACCGGAGCAGGGGACAGCTGGGGTGCACAGCTGTCTCGCTGCAGCAGATCAATTAGAACATCAAAATTCATCTGCTAATTAGCAAGCATGTACGGTGAGGAAAGAAACCGCCCCGAAATGAATCATTTCCATGTATTAATGAATTCGGTGACATCCCAAATTTAGAGCCCAGCCCAACAAGATGTACGGCCACGTGTGTCACTGGTGAACAAGAAGAGATAATTCTAGAACCGCAAAAGGTGAATGTGCTACCAAAAGGCAAAATAAAACTCACTAATAGTATGACTTTGCACTGCCACTATCAGTGAAGGAAGATTCGCTATCAGCTACCGGTGTCCGATCACAGTGAAAATGGCTCTACTTAGCTAAAACATGATAATGCTGGAGGAAAAGGGGCTAGAACAGGCTGTCCAGAGAGGCTGTGGATGCTCCATCCCTGGAGGTATTCAAGACCAGGTTGGATGGAGCCATGGGCAGTTTGGTCTAGCAGCAGATGTGAAGGTTGGTCGCCCTGCCTGGGGCTGGGGGGTTGGAACTTGATGATCCTTTGGGTCCCTTACAACCCAAGCCATTCTATGATTCTTTGATTGCAAGCAGATAGGAGTAGGACCAGGGAAATCTCAGCAAGACTGACATACTGCTTACATTCTAATACACGGAGAAGTCCCCTTACTTCTGTGATAGAGGAATGGGCCTCAGGTCAGCAATTTTTATCCTTGCTTTTCCTTATTTTTATGTTTGACCTTAGCGTTGCTGTTAGAACGATGCTTACTGTTTATTCACATGTTGCAATGTCACTGAGGGGTGTTTTTACAACACAATTTGGCCAAAGTCAGCTGCTGCTCCAACGGTGTTTCAAGGCTTAATGGGACAAGTTCACCATTTTTTTTTTCCTGACAGTTTTAGTGTGCTTAACAGAAACAAATAAATAAATACATGACTACTTTCTGCATCTAAGCTTAGAGTGTAGTTCTTATTTCTTGCATTTTCCGACCCAAAGAGAAGTCACATACACTGATTATTAGCAAACACAGAAAATCAATTTTTGCATTTGGGAAGTGCACCAGTAGCCTCCCAGCTCACACCGAGCTCAGCCACCTCAGCTGAGATGCAATGGACTCGAACAGCTCTTCTCAGGCCAGTGAGCACAAACTCTTTGTTCCTGGAAGTTTGTCTGAAAGAGCTCTGAGGATGGTTATGTTGTCAGGAATGATTAAGGAACGAAAACATTGGTGTGCAGAGGACCAAGACAAAATGACCTCCCAGAAATAGCAGCATAGGAAGAGAAGCTATAAAACTAGCATGAGCAATTTAGCCTACTGCTTATTTGAAGCAGCTTATTCACTCCGTATCAATCCATTTTCCCAAGGTATCTACTTCTTAACACTTCATTTTCTTGCAACTGTAAGTACATGTGAATATTAGGACATTTAGCATCAAGTAACCAACCATGAATCGTTTTTGAAATACACTGCATTAACCTGCAGCATGGAAAAGCCACAAGACACACACAATACTTACTTGTTGGAAACTATGTTTGTTAACATGCAGTTGTCTGTTTACCTTCTTCTTTGTTTGCTGCCTCACCATGAATTTTTGCTCTCTTTTTTTCTTTCAGTGATAGTCATTAAAGCCAAAATTGCATTAGATGGCTGAAAACACACAGCAATGACCATACAGGAACTGAATTCTCTATGGGAAGACAATGAAAAATTACTGCTAGTTCTGCCACAGTTAAGCAAACATCTGTAGAGAGCCAAGTCCATTCTCATCTACTGAGGGAGATTAGCTGAAAGTAAGTCATGGAGGAGGTCAACCAAGAGCACAATCCCCTACATTTACTTTGAGATAATGAATAGTGTTTAGGAAAAATATTTAATACACAGAAAGAGTTTTATCACCACCCTTCTTTCTTTTCAAATCCTGCACTGGACTTTCATCTAAGACTGATCTGCATTACACCCAATAAAGTGAGTGCACGAGAAGGAAGCGTGCAATGCATCAAGTTTTACAGCTCTAAGCTGCCATTTAGTTCTGAATTTGTTCTTAAGTGAGGACTGCTGAATACAGCAAGAACCAAGCTCTAATATATATTCCATTAGAAGCAGTCCAGAGAAAGTCACATTCTTCTTATCGTATTACCTCAGTTACTGGCAGAACAGTATAATTATGATTCACATTGAAGTGGCCTACAAAATGAATTTAATCAAATTTTAATATAAAATATAGTCACTTAAAGCATTTTCCATTCAATAGCTTGTTCAGTCATGATGCCGTTCAGGGGGAGGAAGAGCACAGATGTCATGCCTAGTAACAAAACAGTGGTATCTTTTGAATCAAATACGGCAACAGGGTGCTTAAACAGACACTAAATGATGTATTGATGCCACTGCTTTTGTGCTATACTCTGTAAACAATTTTGCATGGGCACTTTCAGTCTCTTATGCTTAAAATTCAAAGTCATGGAAAATTCAGTATGTGAGTACTTTTAACAAGGGATGAGTCATTTACATGGTAAGAAAATCCCACTTCTGCATGTACTTGTGAGGGCCAAATAACTGGGTTTTGTTCTGCAGGGCACTCGTGCAAACTCAGAGCATTATCACTGACAGCACACCAGCCGCTGGAATTTTCCACTGTTCTGACTGAGCTTGTGTCTGCTAATTTGATTGTAACTAGATGCCTTGAAGGTGCACCGCGTCCCATTGATTAGATCTCAGGTAACCCCAAATGCAAGGAGACACTGTGTATATGTGCAACATTTTCACTACATGGATTGTTTCCAAAGAATCACTTACAAACCATTTGTCAAGTGTTCAAAACTGATACTAAATGCAGAAAAGATATGAAAGATACTAGACATGAGATGCACTAGATAAGGAAGGCAGTTATATGAATTTAAGTTTCCTACCGCAGACAGCTTCAGCAACACATAAACTTGGATTTGCTGCTCTTCAGTTGATGGTTTTAAGGCTTTAGCAAAGCCATCACACTCTGCTAATTCAAGAAGAGATGTGAGGGATAAATATGTAATGGAAAGCTGCATTTTAGCTTACAGCATCTGAGGTCCCAGACATGAAGTTTACATCTATTTGCAATATTTTAGTCATTCGACTATCCCTAGCAGTTTATGAGATTTCTCTTGATTGTGGATTAAGTCCACGAGTGCCCTGGATACCATTCGCATTTTTTGAGGATTTTTTTTTTTTTTTTTTTTTAAAAAAAAGCCCTGTCCATCTGCTACTCTCCTAGGGCTCTCATCACATCTCTTACTTCCTCATAGCATCTGTCTCCTTTATCCTTTCTTTATGCTAGCTCCATTTGCTCTTTTCCCCTTGTTTTCTTCTGTTAATTTATTTTTGGTTCCCATCTGCTATATCTGACCATCTTTGTTTTCTTATTCTCTCTCCTTTTCACCCTCATAGCAAAACCAGAACTCCATACACCCACCAGCCCATCTCTGATAGCATTCTGGTCAGCAGTAGCTTTCCTTCCACGTCCACTTTCTACATCACACCTCAATTCAGCACTACATCAAGGCTTCGAGTGACACCGCTCCTACCTACACATCTCATCTATCAACCTCCTTCTTTTCCTCTGTCTCCACTTTTTTTTTTCTCCTGAATACTTTATTCAATTGACCATAGCCAGCAACAGCTTCCTTATAACCAATGCTGATGACTTTGCTTGTTCTCAGCTTACTCTTGCATTCTTCTGCTTTCTTTGTCTCTGCGCGTATAGCTGTATCTTCCTGTTTCAATTACTTCATCCTCAACTCTTGTTCTACTGCCTCAACAGAAACCATGGCAACAATTTGTACATCCCCCTTTCATGTTTTTATAAACACAGTTTGAAATGTTCCATTTTTGACCTTCTGAAGCCTGGCTTTTATTTCTACAAATTCCTGCCCTCGATAAAGTCTTTTTTTTGATCAGGTCTTTTAACTCATACCCTGGCCATCCAACTGCCCTCTGAAATGTCAGATAGAAGCTCTTCCTCCAAGAAGTCACCTGCTTTTTTCCCCCTACCCCTTCATTTCTTACTTAAGAGGACAATCCTCACTTTTGTCCATGCTTTTCAGAAGATGTGAGTCTTGTTTACCTTCTGCATCTCATTTTCTCATCATCCAGAAATTGGACTACTATGCTGACATTATTGATTTATCTCTGTCACACAGAGCCATCTCCTTTTCTTCAGTCTGTATTTTGATATTTCAATATGACATATCCTGTATTGATTGGCAAGTTCAGGAATAACAGAGATGAAGTGCATTAAACCTACTTGCTATTCTTCCTTGAACACTGCAAGATGGGCTCCACCATCCTGTGAATTACGCATCGCTGAATGAAACATTACCTTCAACTGCACTCCTAGTGTGACTATTCTCTAGTTATCACCTAATTTTGCAAACAGGCCTGAGAAATTACTTTTTAAAATTTTATCCTTATAGTCCATATTTGCACGGTCTTTTTTGGTTTTTTCCCAGTTCTTACAGCTCTCTGTGCTCTTCAGATCATACAGGAATTCACTAACCGTGATCCTGCAGTCATGCTCAACAATATTGGATGCATGCATAGTCAGAAAATTCTCATTGCAGACCTTTTGAGTTTTGTTCACTGTATGTACCTAAGGGGTGAAAGAGGCAGGCAATTGAATGAGGGACAGTTTCACACATTTTGCCATAGGATTTGATGATCTTAAAGGTCTGTCCCAACTAATTCTATGATTCTACAAATAGAGCTTGGGACATTAAGTTCTTCTATCCAATCTAGGGAATTGAAATGTGGAAGGGAAAAATAAAAAAAAAAAAAAAGGAAGAAAAGCTTAATTTAGAAAGACAAAAACAAATGAAACAAAGCGTGCTCAGTAAAGGGACAAATGGAAAAGAAATGCTAAGTATGGAACAAATCAAAGAAAACTGGAGTAAAGACTTCAGTGTACAGAAGACAGACAAATGGAAAGGTCTCCGTTTCATTGACTGCTCAATATTTTTTTCTGACCAGTTGTCACCAGTAGGCTAATAGCTGGGCTGACTTACCCACAATAGCCTTGATGACTGCATTGACAGGACTTACATGATTTACAGCATATCTGCTTTTATGGAATGGATGGAGAAGCCCTTCCATTAACAATACTAATCAGATAAAGTATTGCTAATGGATGACCCTGCATCTGGTTAGGATGAACTGTTATGCTTAGTATGGGTACGCTGTATTTCTCATGCAAGATCAAGATGCCACTGCCATAAATTTCGACATTATGTTTGGAAAAATTGTTTATAATTCATTCTATATATCTGCTGCAACTTTGACAAACAGTAAGCTGTTTCTTTGTTCCTGTCCTTAAACGAGATCACACTCATACAGTGCTAAAGCTTTTGATGACCCAAACAGGAGAGACCAATGTGGTGTAAAGACACAACAGGAATGAATATACACGTCCACTTTTATCTCTTGGTTTAAAGGAGATTTAAAAAGCATGTCCCTATAATCACATTTCTAAGTAAAAAATATTCTGAAACTAAAAGTATAATAGCCACTTGACAGATACACTGCATAAAACCATGATGCCCAGAGCATCCATCCTTTCATGCAGCTATAAAATATTTAGAGTACACAGTGTTTACAGGCAGTTAATGGATAGTAATGATAAATCTCCTTCAGAAAAATCTTGTCTTGTGAACATTACAGAAATGAGGGAGATCTTAATAGGTGCTGCATCCACAACATTTGCATGCCAAGAACTCCCCCCCCCCCCCCAATGCTCTTCTCCACAAAAAGAATGGCATGCGTGCCAAGAACTGTATGAAAGTTGTTTTCCCCCCATTCCATTTATCACTAGACCAGTGATGCTGTCCAGAAATGTTTTTACAGCATTTGTCTTCAGTCAATGCAAATCTCCCTTAGTTGAAGTACAGATAACAGAACTTGGTCAGCTTTCTCCTCTATCGCATTGTGATTTGCGAAAAGAAAGCATAACATCACCAATTTAGGGCTGCAACATTTTATATTCATCTTATAGAGTAAGTGAAAAGACAGTTATGGTTTGGAAATCAGATAATTCACGAAGAAGTAGGTGGTGCTTATGATTTTTTGATCCTCCCAACTTCAACATATGTATATATTTTTATGGGAGACAGTTTCTCTTCCTGACGGTAGTAACTTGCTTTCATTGTAAAGAAAAATTTTAGACCCTTGTAATTTGGCCTGGAAAACAGATTGTTTTTCTTCAAGATAACATTAAGTTTACAGTAAAGATACGGAGATAGATCTTTGTAAAGGTTAACACAAAAATGTTGAGTTGCAAATTATTAAAAAGAACGTATCAAGTTCAAACTTATGTCTTCTCCCCATCATTTTTCTCACTCTCATCATTTTTTTTCTACATCAGAAATCATTTCCTACTCTACTAGATCAAGCAGTAATGTATTTACATCCTCATGAAAATCTAAGCAACAGAGAGAAGATTGGGATTTAAGAAAAGCCTAACAGAGTTCTTAAACATTTATGCCTAAGAAAAGCTTAAGTTGTGTTTCTTATCCCTAATAAGGACCTTGGACATAAGCTGGGAAGCAAATGAGAAATCAGAAAAACATTAATGATTTCCAAACACATTTCACTTTGACTTCAAGATATTCTGAAACTTAAACGACTTACATCTATCCAGCACTACTAGAAATGTAGAATGCTGTATGGCTAACACGTAGTGCATAGTTGCTGTCTGCTCACATAACATAGAAAGAAGCTAAAAGACTCCAATATCAGGTTACGAATAATCACTTGATGATAGAGGACAATGAGATTTCATTCTTTCAAGGTTACCTTTGGCAACTTGTAAGTCTAAATTTTCACTTTCAGTCTGTGCAAACCTTGCAAACCTCAGCTTTTTTTGTGCTAACCTTTCTATTACTCCTCCCCTCCCCCCCCCAAACCCCCCCCCCAAAAAAAAAAACACTACTGTGTCAAAGCTTTTGGGAGGTTTTTTTCCTCATTTGCTTGTTTATTTATTTTTGAGGTATAACAATGTTAGCAGGTTCCTTCAGCTTTAAAGCTTTGCTCTGAATATCGTTATGTTCCATTTTGACAAGCTACAGCACAACACAGAAACAAACCTGGGGTTATCTCTGTGTCTTTTTGCTAAACCATGCAACCTTCCGCCTGTGGACTGCAGATGTTATCAACTGCAAGTTGCATTTCCTGTCTCTTCATCTTCTTAAACATAATTTTTTAAAACTCTTTTTTAAACTTTACCTTCAGTCAGTTCTGTATCATCTCAGTGCTGTTCCTGTGCCTTCCATGAAGTTTGCTTAGCCTAGACAATTTTCTTACAACACCTGTCAACTTAATGTTATGCTTTACACGCTTGCCTTACCCCCTACACTGTCATTTTAGACAGAATGAAAATTATAATTTAAATCCTCAGTTTTGCATCTTAGAGAATCGATTCCTACAGGACTGTGCAAGGAAGTACGATTTAAAAATCTTAAACCAACACAGTTTGATCAGCTTGTCTAAGGGGGCAGATCCACACAGTGCAAGGATTTGCCCTCAACTTGATCTAGTAACTTGCTGCAGCCCCATTGCATAAGGAAAGCACAGATAAAGCTTCCCTTGGACAGATGAAATATTGAGCTTCTGAGTCCTACCATCTTCAGAGTTTTGAGGGCTTTTTCCTACCTGAAAATGCATATAACAAAGCAAGTAAATGTGTATAAATGGAAGAGGTTTCTCTTCCATGATTTCAGGAGGAGAATAAAGGGCACAGAGAAGGAGAAAAGACAAGGAGCAGTTGCGGCTCTGGGCAGCTCATTCCAAACACTGAGCCTGGTGGGACCACACCACAGAGGTGCCTGGGGTCAAGCAGATCTTACACAGAGTGACGGAGGGAATTGGCTGCAATTAGGCTTTTCCATGAATGCTATCCAACTTTGATGCTGTACATATACAAAAGTTCTTCAGTTTGTTTGCGTTTGTATTATTGGGTCATAATGACACCCTGTATGTGTTTTCATAGCAGACAGAAAAATACACAGTTGAAGTTGCTTCTCACAACCTACAAGTATCTTTTGGCCTTTGCTTAAGGCAAGTGCCTTCGTTAAGAAGCCGAGAGCAGCATTTCTTTCAATAAAAGTGTCAATTTCCAGGCATCCCTGCAGCTATTCCTACCTGTAAGATGGCACTGCAATGTTAGAGAGCAGCTGCTTGAGCTTTCAGACCTGTGACTTAACTGCAATAGTTCTCTGCATAGTTTACTGCACTGCTTTATCTGCACACTACTCAAGAGTTCAATTGCTAGCCTAAAATGCAACAGTTACACAACACAGTAAGAAAAGGGTACATTTTCACAAAGCAACCTATTTATTGAATTTATTTCAAGACAGAGTTTAGTTTGTTACTTGGTTGTCCTTTTAATTAAATCTGTTAGCAATTGCAAGATATCTTGAGGTTGCATTTTTATTATTTCCCCCTTCTAGTGGCAGAGGGTGAAAAGATCTTTTGTATAGGGGAATATTTTGATGTCTTGCTTTGAGGCTGGCAAGTTATTTGGATAACCTGGTGGCTTCAGGCAACATCACAAAATAATACTGTGTGGCCTTTCATAAAGGAAAGGAGGAAGGTCATAAATATCGCAATGGTGCTCCAATAAAATGCAGCACAATTAACTCTGTGAGTTGCAGTTTCCCTACCTGCATAAAGAATGGTCTTCAAGAAATATAAGACTCAATAGCCTGAAATGGAGGAATGTCATTTTTGCTCAAGACTGCTGCCAAAGGCTACAATCAGACACCAGCATATTCAATGAAAATGACAGTGACTTTGAGGGAAACAAAGTCTGTACTGACTTTTACCCCAGGCAACCCTACTGATTTCCATGCAAATGCATGTAACTGTAGCCTTCTATTCCGCAATCCTAAATTGCAATGCTAAAAATGTAAAACAAACAAACAAACAAACAAAAAAACCACAAAAAAACAAAAACACAAACAACACCAAAACAAAACCACCAAAACAACTGAAAAAACAGCCAGCGCTAAATCCCTTAAGACACTCTCATTTTCTATCAAACTGAAGCCCATTTCTGACTTAAACTCCTTTGGGGATGACCTATTCCCATGAATCTGAAAACAAACATACCAGTTATGTACATAAAATAAAAAACTCAAATGTAAGTATATATGAATGAGCTCTGACCTCTCCTTCTGGCTTGCCCATACAACGAAGATAATGACATCTGCTGAAGGTCAGAGGCCTGGGATACATGAATTCTGTGCCTGTAGTATATGCTTTCAAAGGCAGGCTGCACTGCCATGGATAATTATGATATCTAATGGAGATACGTATCAGTTTCACCTTTTGGGTTTTCTTTTGCTTGTTTTTGAGAGAGAGAAAGAGTAAATGCAAATAAGCCTTCATCCAGAGTTGAAAGACATCTTCATTATAATGGAAGACCTTCCTTGCAAGAACAACCATTTGAAATTAAGTGAAAACTTTTTTTTTTCAAATTAATCTGTCATTTGCATTTAAATCTGCGCTATAACAGATAATTGTACAAGTGGTCTAGGAAGGCTCCACACTGATGTTTCAGGACAAAACCTCTTAGAACAGGTTTTGACCACAACAAATGAGAAGCCATATTCCACCTACAAACCATGTGATCCATTAGTAGGATGAGAGGTGGGTGTAGAGGGGGAAAAAAAAAGAAAAAAAAAAAAAAAAGCATCATCACCACCACAGAGAGATGTGCTGCTGAGTCTTGCTGGTTTTTGGAATACAAGGGAATATATTTTTAGGTCAGTGATTTTTCAACTTACTTTATCTCAAAGATCCCTAAATATTTTTCAGTGGAGATGGAGACTGAGTAGAAAAGTTAAGCCCGAGGCAAAGTGCTTGCTTTTTGTCTTTATCTGCCAGCGATTTCTGAGATGCAGTTCACAGACCATAAGCTGAAGCCCATTTTTAAAAGATTTCTCTTTATCACAATTTAGATGTTTCACTTGGAATACTGCCACCCCAGCTCCACCCAGGATGGAGGAGCAAAACAGATATGCTCTGGGGACAGGCATTTTTTGAACTGAAATTACAGACACATTTTCTGGTCCTGTTTTTCTAGACATGTTTAGGTTAAAATTACATAGTAATCTCTTTCTGTAGTTCATCAGTCTTCAATTATAGAGGGTGTCTGAGATCAGCGTCAACGTGACAGTCTCCCAGGCCATAGTTTTAGAGCTACTCAGACATTACTTTGTTCAGTTAGACTCAGGCTTTTAGGTATCTCAGTTACATTTTAAAACCACCAGTTGGTTCTCTGTAACATACAACAGAGGATTGAGAGCAGCCATTTCTCTGTGGAACAGGTCTGCAGCACATAAAAGCTGTATTTGATCCACAGCTACGGTCAAAACATCTTTGGCCAGAACGACTGACTCAAATTACAGAGTAAGATAAATGCCATTACACTTTTTGGAGCCTAGGCAGGTGCACAGTTCCTCTCCTAGAAATATCCTGTCCATTTGCCCAATGATCACTAGTTACCGGGAAAAATAAAAAGCTTATATAGGTTTGTCCTTTCATTTTTTCTTTCTCTGTTACTGAGGAATGCTCTTCTTCCTGAGCTCCTCTGAAATAAGGGAAGGATCCTTTACTCCCATAAATGTACATTACGTACAGCCATCTCATTTTATGTTTGGAAGTATCTCATGCATCCATTTAGCAACAGATATGATTCGCCCAGAGGGCCCAGCCTAGCATTATGTGACCTAAATGAAGAGTCCTTCATGTGACAGAAGCACAAATATCTCCTCAAGCACAGATTTGGAAACAAAACATATTTCTGCCTACTGATCATAGAATCCCCTGAAGCTCTACTCCCAACCTATATTTTGCACATACGATGTTTTTGAAGACATACATCCCTTTTGCTCTTTATGAAGTGCTCTAAATATAGGCTGTTAGAAAATGTTGATTTGCACAGGGCTCTTCTGTTCTTCAATTTCTTTCTAAGTTTTACCAAGAAAGTTGATCACTAAGCTTCAGCTGCAACCTTGATGTTTGGCATTGTCACATCACTCCTTCTGGTGATATACAATACCACAGAGAGGAAAAAGCAGTACAATCACACTGGGTTGAGACCTAATCTAGATGATTACACAGACATTATCTTATCCTCTCCCTAATTTATGCAAGAGACAGTGATTTAAAAATTCTCAGACTAATTTCTACGTAGGGATTATACAATCTAATAGAAAGCATGACAAAACGTTGATCGAATCACCAGCAGAAAAACATAACGTGTATATATGGTGCAGCCAGGGGAACTGTGTTTTCATTCAGAGAGACCTAAATCAAATACACAAAATATAATCAAACACGAGGTATCATCAGAAACCTTCTCCTTTAAATTTAAGGACTTTAAATATTTGTGGAACAAAAGATGGAGAGTAGGGAGGTTATACATTATTTTTTTCCGAATATGCTCAGACCTGCTTCAATAAAAATCTGCCAAAAAACACCAATTAAAACTTGATTCCAAAAAGCTGGGAATCAGTGGTACAAAGTGGCTGGCTTCAAGTGATAGCAGACTACTTGAGAAGAATCTTTCAGATCTTTTGATGAGATAAAAACGTTTGACTTCCTTTTATGTGATCATTAAAGCTTACTCATAAACTTTGCTATTTAACATGATGGCAATTAAGTTGCTTATTTAGAGAAAATTGAAAGTGATGATAAGAAAACTGCAAAAAACCACACCCAACTAACAATCATAAAAACTGAATGAAAGAACAATGTTGACAGTTGCACTGGAAATTATTAGCCTTGGTTTTTAAGATATGAAAAAATGAATGTGAATTTCAAGTATACAAGCTTGTCTTTGCAAGGCAGTATTGCTGAGCATGTAGTAAAACAACTCAGGTTGTGCTAGAAGTGGCTTTCTTGCCTTTGATAACTGTCTGATCAGAGGGCATGAGAATAGAAATTGAGAGGTAAACAAAGTGATCTAATTCTAAGCTAATTTGTGCCATCACATTTTGTTTAAACCCTCCACACATTATCAGCTAACACACTTCCTGTTAGTCTCAACCTGAGATTGCTTAACAGCACTTTGCAACTTCATTCTCCTGAGCTGATCTCTAAATGTGAATGCATGTCAAAGGCAGATACAGTGACCATTACTCTAATTTGTGTGTTATGTTTTCTTGGGCAGATTAAAAAATAAATAAAAATAACATAACACTCCATAAGTGCTCTCTGACTCACTCAAGTTTAAAGGCAGACAAAGAGCAGAAGAAGATGAGTATTGTGGCATTCATGTTGATTGCAAATTGAAGAACAGAGTAATTAAGGCACACAGATGATGAAGGCACAAAAAGGCATGTAGGAGGTAAGAGCTGTAAGCAGTGCTGTGACATCAGCTTTCCATGTCCTAATTTTCTACGAAATCATCCTTCCCAAGATTTTTTGATTCTCTGTCAAGAATTGATTAATGCAATGTCAGGTAGTAACACTATGTTGATCCATTTAACTTAGTATCTTTCACTGAGCCCTGCATCAAAACTTTGTGATAAACACAGCTGTACCTATGGACATTTAATTCTGTGCAAATCCTGAGCAAATCTCCAGTGTAGTCTGACTTTGAATAAATATTCAAATATATCATGCAAGCAGCTACAAAGTCCTAATAATAAGCTGCAAATAGCACGCACTGTGCAAGGCTGGGCTTTCGAAGTGTTGTCTGCAGCTCTCTGCTGAAGCCAAAAGCTCTGCAGACTCACATGCCTTCTTCTTTCCCAGGACCCAAAAGACTTCATGCTCAGCCACTGCATAGGGCAGCTAGTGACTAATGCCTGGATGTCTTTTTTTACAGGTTTCCTTCTTGTGTGTTGTAGCCATCCAACAACCAACCCAGGACAAGCAGATCATGACTCCATGTGCCAAAGATAGCTGAGGCCCAACTAGATTCAGGGCATGTGGCCCAGCATGTGAGCATCCAAAACCTGCACCACAGGCCATGAATGCAGTATGCCTGGCCTCCTGCTCCCAGGCATCACTCATGTCTCCTAACCCCTCCCAAGCTCTTGTGATGGCTGTAGACTTCTTCCCTGATATCAGGCAGATATGCAGTCATGATGGATAGTGCTTCCTGAGGATTTAAAGAAAGCAATATTACCTTTATGCAATACTTGGATTATACACTGCTGGGAGAGGCTGAAAAACGCAAAGAAGCAACTACAAGTTTATAGAACTTTTTGGGGACTAGCAGAATCCAGAGTGTCACAGAAAAAAAGTCAAGTCATACAGAAGGCTGACTTATTTAGGGCTTGAGATAGCCCACAAAAAAAGGCTGGGGATAGACAGAATAGAAGCAATATATCAGATCACACCTCCTTGATCTAGAAAAGAGCTTATAGTATTTCAAGAAATGGCCAGATGGTGTCGCCTGTGGATACCCAAGTTTGGATTAATGGACAAATCCCAGAATGAAACTGTTCAGGGGCCAGGAGTTGCTAGAATGGACTCCAGACTGTCAAAAGGGATTTGACACAATAAAAACTGCTCTCATGAGTGCCTTGGCTTCAGGCTTTCTAAATCTGATGAAGCCTTTTGAACTTTATGTGCATAAAAGAGAACATCAGGCTCTAGGAATACTTGCGCAGACTTTGGGATAGCAACTAAAAATATATCTTTAGTGTGATAAATGCACATGGTGCAATTTGGAAGGAGAGGGGATTATTAACATCACAAGGAAATCCTATAAAATACAAGGAATAAATTTTAAGATTGCTCGAAGCAATGAATAAGCCAAAGGAAGTGGCAATGCTGCACTACAGAAAACACCAATCTGGACAGACTAATATAAACAGAGAAATTCAACAGGTTGATGAAACTTCAAAAAAGAACAGATCTATTTATAAGAACAGCAGCTTTAGTCCCCAAAAGAGCTTCTAACATAAACATTCCCGAATATACAGAGAAGAAAAACGAACTGAGTATTAGAATTGTGTTAAGACTCCCAAAGAATGGTGAAAAACTCCCAATGGAGTTATTTCTTAATCAATAAGGAAAATAATGAAAAGAACACGTGGTTCCACAGAGGAGGGAGCTGAAGCCTTGGCAGAAATTGCAAAAATATAAAAATGTATGCAATAGGCATCGATATGCTAAAAATCACTAAAGGTATTACACAAGGATATGAAACTTGTTTGAGAAACAGTCCAAAAGAGGTCCTTACCAGGAGATGTGAAAAAAAGCCTCCTATCCCAGAGTCACTGGCAGACCGATTTTTCAGAACTACTAAAATACTAATTATAAATAATTACTGGTGATTGTTGATACCTTTTCAGATTGGCCAGGAACTTTCCAGTGTTGTACCAGCAAAGCTAGAAAAGTAGTCAAATTGCTTTTGAAAGAAGTAATACCCAAGTTTGAAGTTCCTGAAGGATCATCATCAGTACGGGACCCAGTTTGTAGCACAGGCCATTCAGGGAGTTTCAAGATTTTTGCAAATTAAATGGGATTTACACATTCAGTGAAGACCACAGTCTAGTGGAAAAGTAAAATATCTTGGCTATTGGTGCTATCTAGTTAACCAAGGACAACTGCTTTACTGGAAAACTGTCAGGAGGAAAACTGCTCAGCTTGCTCTTAGGTGACCACATATCACAGAATCACAGAATTGTAGGGGTTGGAAGGGACCTCCAGAGATCATCGAGTCCAACCCCCCTGCCAAAGCAGGTTCCCTACAGCTGGTCACACAGGTAGGCATCCAGGCAGGTCTTGAACATCTCCAGAGAAGGAGACTCCACCACCTCCCTGGGCAGCCTGTTCCAGTGCTCCGTCACCCTCACCGTAAAGAAGTTCTTGCGCACATTTGTGCGGAACTTCCTCTGCTGCAGTTTCCGGCCGTTTCCCCTTGTCCTCTTTTCACCACTGAAAAGAGTCCGGCCTCGCCATTCTGCCCCCCACACCTTAGATATTTATAGACCTGGATCAGGTCCCCTCTCAGTCTTCTTTTCTTGAGGCTGAACAGACCCAGTTCACTCAGCCTTTCTTCATAAGAAAGATGCTCCAGGCCCTTCAACATCTTTGTGGCCCTCCACTGGACTCTTTCCAAGAGATCCCTGCCCTTTTTGTACTGGGGAGCCCAGAACTGCACGCAGTACTGCAGATGAGGCCTTACCAGGGCAGAGTAGAGGGGGAAGATCACCTCCCTCGACCTGCTTTTTTTAATGCACCCCAGGATGCCATTGGCCCTCTTGGCCACAAGGGCACACTGCTGGCTCATGGCCAACCTGCTGTCCATTAGGACACCCAGGTCCCTCTCCGCAGAGCTCCCCTCCAGCAGGTCATCCCCAAACTTGTACTGGTGAACATGAATAAAAAGAGTAAGGAAAACAACCCCCAAAGGACCACCAAGGGCTGTGTAAGACCCCTGAGCAATCCTGCACAGGCACAGTCAGGAAAGTAGCCAAAAGGAAATGGAGTTCTTAACCATATGAATGCATAGGTAGTAGGTGTGCTTCTGTGTTAGATGGTGGAGTACATGGGAATTTAATATATAAATAAGGTGAAGAAACTTGCATTGTTGTGCTTGATTTGTGGAAAACTACCAGCATTTGGACCTGAATAAAAAGCACTATCTCTGGAGAGTGTGGGAACTGGGCACACCAGGTAACGAATCTGCTTTACAGGCAGCAGTGCCTCCCAGACAGCAGGGAAATGTATAACTAGGATAATTGGCTCCTATTCAATCTAACAAGGTTAATTCATTACAACGTGAACAAACCCAGTGCATGTTACTGCTCAGATCTTGAAAAGAAAACCTGGTTTGTTTGCAAACACATAGACTACTGCTGGTCAGCAGTAGCTGTAGTTGCATTTCCAGCACTGGTGGGATAAATGGTCATTTCTGCTCATCTCAGAAAGCAGCTACTTTGCACAGAGCAACTGCCTGCACTTGACAGACTTATCAGTGTGGGCAGCTCAGATTTAAAAAGAAAAAAATAAAAATAACTAACAACAAAGCAAACCCAAACCCAGCATCTATTCTTTCTTACTGATAACGTGACCAAAAGCAGCATGCTGCCTGCCTTTGCCTTGCCTATCAACAGTGTTGTAACAGCCTATAAATATACCAGAGCTGCATACTTGTGGTGAGGAGCCCACTCAGGCTCTCATCCCATTCTCTGGCCTCATCACCAGATGCCAGACAGCTCTACAGGATTGCAAGGGCACTCCTGGGCTTTTGTGGACCAGGGTAACATGGCAGCATCATTTGTTTCGGAAACAAAACAATGTTGAAAGCTTCAGCTGTATAACAGGAATATAACATAACAGGAATGGTGTCTTTTTATTTCAAGAAGCTGCTATCCATACATATCAGTCTTCCAAGGCACATTTTTCTTCTGCTGTTTATGTACTACAGCAAACTCCCAGAACAAGCCACTTATCTTGAGTTATGCTAAAAAAAAATAAAATTAAAAACCCAATAACCTAAACTCAGTGACTCACAGAACATCCCCACACAGCCCAATGCCACCCTTCAGTTAACAGGGACATCAAGGGGATTGAAGAAACCTGCTCTGAATATGTGAAAGGCAGAACAGGAACAACCATCCCAAACTTCTCTGCTCCAAGCACAGTAAGGCGAGATGAACTCTATGTCTAATTGCCCAAGACAGACATTAGGAAGGAACTAGTCATTTACTGAGGAGATGGTAATCAAAGCCACATCTCTGTGGGCTTGGTGGCAATGAGGTATGAGTCAAGATTCCAGATCCAGGGCTAGAAAGATGCCTTCAAATGGCTTTAGTTCTCATTCCAAATCCTGTTATTTTCTAATTCCAGTTCAATTCCTGCAGTGAGCCCTTTCCTTGAGCTTTCCTAGGGACAACAGGGCTACATTTCCACTTCTCAGGAGTAAGTGCTCTCCCAAATCTCAGCGACTCCTAAGCTTCAGAAGGGAACACACTCGGTTCATTAGACTACTTAAGGACACTGCTTTTGGCACCAATCTTAAAGCACCTTACTCTCTGTAAACTTTTTTTGTTTTAAACTTACAACCAGCATAACAAAGCAGTCAGAATGGATCTGCTAGTAATTGGCAAAGACCTCCATCACAGGAGGAAGCAGGCATCTTTTAAAGACAGCTCGCCTTATTTACCTCTAACTTAAACTGTCACAAAGCAGCACCCATGACCATACATCAAAATACTACATTATTATTTTTTTCATCTGAACATAAGCTAATTAATCCCTGAAATAAGAGTTATATGGAAGCAAAAAAAAAAGTGGTCGCAGATACCAAGGGTAGATCTGAACGGGAAGAGTATGAAACAACCAATGGTTATACAGTTAGAACAAAGTCTATAACAGAGCATTTACATCTGGATGGGTAGGAGGGCTTGACAATCAAGGAACAAATAGCTTTCTTTCTATTTCTGAAACTCTAAGGTCCATTCAGGCAAGAACAATAAAAGATGTCCGTAGTGTGAGCTATTTCACACAGATAAGCAACTCTGAAAAGTAGTAAGAGGTGCTAATGTTACCCAAGGGAGAAGCAATAGCCGCAGAAGAGGAGTTAGACATGCAGAATAAATTTGGTAGATAGGACTGGGGAAATGCACATTACGAGGCAAATAAAGAGATCTAAACACTTTCATTTATAGAAGTTACTACAGATATCACTAATAAAACCCCATAATATTTCTACATATCTTGTTCTAAGTGCAATTCATTGTTGGATCACATTGAAACAGAAGAAGTCTGGAATCCAAAATAAGCAAGTTAGACACAGTTCAGAGGTTTGATGAAGGCGGGAAGGGTAGCTGACAAGACAGGGGGACAAAATCAGTCAAGCTTATGAAAACATATATGACTCCTAAAAACAGAAACTGATGGCTTTTTGTGAGATTTATAGTATGTTCAGCAGCTGGCATTCTATGCAATTGGCTTCTTTCTGTTTTAGATTGATTACTTTGTCACTTTCTTGAAAATAAAGCTCGTAAATATGTATAAAAATGAACCCAAATCCAAATATATATCAAGGAAGGATGAATGATTTATCAAATGTTTTTAAAAGCTACGTAAGCATTAGTTTCATGGAGAAAATATCCTACATTTTCCTATTTGATTTGCTTTTGTCTTACAAAACAAAAGGGATAGCAATCCACAATCACCTGAAGCATGGTGCTGGAGAAAATAAAAAGCTGGTATTTATTTGTGATAAAGTTATTCCTACTACTATAAAAAAGTAGTTGCCTAAAAGCATCAAGTGTGATGCCATCTGAAAGTAGAGCCAATCATCGATTAGAGATTAAAGATTATTTTGCAAGTTTGATTTATTTTGTAGAAGTAACTCCTGGGTTTGAATGTGCATGTATCTCTCTATAAATCCATGAAGGTAATAATTCCACAGAACAAATCAATAAATGTGACCACAAATGTCATATGGTACGTAGCTCTTATATCAATATACTGGGGAAAAAGCCCCAATCATGATATAAAATGGCTTAGATCAGAGGGGTCCTTAAATATCATTGAGTTCCAATCTCCCTGCGGTCCACTCCCTATCCTGCAATGGACCAGACTGCTCAGGACAACATCCAGCCTAGCTTCAAAGTCCTCCAGGGATGGTGCATCCACAGCCTCTCTGGGCAGCCTGTGCCAGTGCCTCACTGCCCTCTGTGTAAAGAATTTACTCCCAATGTCCAGCCTAAATCTTCCCTCTTTTATTTTAAAGCACTTTCCTCCTTAACCTATCACTATCTGCCTGTGTAAAAAGTCAGCCCTCCTCTTGCTTATAAGCTCCCTTCAAATACTGAAAGGTCTCAGTGAGGCCTCTCCAGAGCATTCTCTTCCTCAGGCTGAACAAGATCAGCCCACTCCAACCTTTCTTCACAAGAGAGGCTCTTCAGCCCTTTGATCATCTTTGCAGCCTTCCTCTGGACCTGCTCCAATAGATCCATATATTTCTTGTGATGACTAAATACATATAAAGAAAGCTAATGTGGTATTAGAAATGGAGAATAAGATCATAAATATGAAGACAGACTAAGGAAGATAACTTCATAAAATCTAGAATAGAGCTTTGAACAGAATACTATTGTAGTCTACAAATACCTTACAGGTAGCAATACAGATGAAAGACAAGAGTTTAATTTAGAGTCCTAGTAGAGGATAAGATGAGAAACAATTTCCTTTTACTAAAGAAGGAAAAACTCAACAGAATATGGTAAACCAAACAACTGCAAAATCTAAGATCACATAGCTATATGCATAGGATGACATTTTCATTGAGGTGGAGCTATCCCATGCACGTGGTAGTTCAAAGCAGACCAGATGAGCCTTTTGCTTGCAGCATGTGGTCTAGACTCACCGTCAGCAGCCAACAGAATAGACTGGGTTTATTTTGCTGCATGGGTGCTCAATAGCAGAAATGAATTCAAAGAAATATTAAACTTCAGGATGGTCTTAATGTTAGTAGATAAACTGATCAGAAGAAGCATTTCTATTTTCCCTTCATTTTACAGGCAACTTGTTAATATTAATCACAGACATGAAGCAATTATATTATCTTGGCATCTACCCCATTGCAACAGTTAAAGACGGATGTGCAGCGAGTGCCTGGGACGTGCCTCAGATTGGAAGAGAAGACTAACTCTCAATTAAATCTACTTGCAAGTTTACAATAGGACAACCTTGTGTTGTATTTGATCTGCATGCTTGTTAAAACTCAAAACAATCTTTACAGTCTATCGCAAAGAACTCAGGTTGTGGGTAAATGGAATATACACTAAGCTAGCCAGTACTGTGCAAAAACTAACCAGGCTCCAATTATAAATCTGAGATAATCATTGGCTATGAATGCAGATCAGCAGTACTCCAGACTACCAAAGATTTTTAAAAAAGAAAAAAAAAAAAAAAAAAA
>NW_024884253.1:61334569-61472694 GCF_019232065.1 Centrocercus urophasianus
GTGTGTGTGTGTGTGTGTGTGTGTGTGTGTGTGTGTGTGTGTACAACCTACAGATAAGCACGTAAAATTAGGTGCTCAGTGCTTACACAAAACTACTGACTTTGACTAATTATTAATTGAACATCATTATTAAGTTAAAATTAATACAGATTAACTCAAAACTTTGTTGATTAAATACCATAAATTAGATTTATCTGAATAAGTACAGTTCAGTAACTCCATTTTATGAATGAGAACGGCGAAGGCAAAAGAGACTGTTACATACAGCAACTATTCAACGCTGCAGAAACGAAAGCCAGTCTCACAACATGAGCTACAAAACCATTTTTGTTTATTACCACAGCCTGCTCATCTGACAGCTACAGTAATAAATGTTCTCAGTGAGATGTACGCAAGTGCGCATCATTTTCCATGGCTCTCCCTCAGAGTATTGAGGATCATTAGACAAATCATCAGCTTTCTGCAAGAGACATCTGCGTACTTTTCAAATTTTGACTAATAATCTCTCGAAATACAGTTTGCAACAGAAAAGATGCTTAAAGTAATCACTAGTCTGAATCTGTGAAGATGTGGAAAAAATTTGCCTTCAGCTATAGACATATTTGCAGATTAACATTACTTTCATTTTGTGGATTTTCTCTCCATTCTATCAAGCCCCACGCAGTCTTGACTCTCAAGAAAATCAAAGTACCAATACAGAACTACTCCTATGCACAGAAATGAAACCGTTTGGGTCACTATTCTCCAGAATATGCTTGTTCATAGAATCATAGAATGGCCTGAGTTGAAAAGGACCACAGTGATCATCTAGTTTCAACACCCCTGCTGTGTGCAGGTCACCCACCACCAGACCAGGCTGTCCAGAGCCACATCCAGCCTAGCCTTGAATGCCTCCAGAGACGGGGCATCCACAACCATTCTGTTTGCCAGAACTTTCTCAGAAAACAAAGATGAAAGCACAAATTCATTTTCTTTTAAATTTGAGTGAATGTGAACAAGTTTTATTCACTTTTCCCATATTTCATAAGCAAAAGCAGGAAATGAGTATAACACAGCTAAAACAATTTTCTTTAGAGAGACAACAGCCATGGTTTAAAGTTGCAGCTAAGTTTCCAGCTGAGAGTTTCAAATGAGTAAAAATTCATGTCTTTGAAATCAAAGTGATCAAAATAAGCATTTTGTAAAATCTACGAATCTCCACATAAGATAATTCCTCACAATCTCACAATAAAAATGCATGTATATGAATTACTTAAAATGCATTAACACATAGAAACTAGAATTGAAACACATTTTAAGTGCATGTGCAAATCTTTTATGCCTGTCTGGTGTACTCTGAAGATATTATTTAGAAATACATTCCTTTCTCTTGCAACTCAGCCTCATTCTCATCAAAAGCATCAGTTTTTTTGTTTGTTTGTTTGTTTGTTTAATTTTTAAGTAAAATCTGAGGCATAAAGAGAGAAAATAAAGGTGACATGTCATTACCAATACGGGCAATGCCAATTCTACCTACTTTATCATTTATCTCCCAGTGTGTGTGTGTATATATATATATATATGCTGCTTTTAACTTTATTGACTGCTAATAATATTCACTGGAGTTTGGATCTTTCCTATCTACTAATGGGAAAGCAGAAAGGTCACAATGTAAAAGAAAACTCCATTTTCATGGCACTTTAATGCATTGCTCTTAAGGGAATTCAAGTTACTTTAGAAAGGTTTACATATATACGGGGTGGGCCCTTTACTTCTGGAGCCAACTAAAAACCCATCCATCTGTGAATAATCCAGTGTATTAAAAGCATGGTAGAAAGCTTGTCTTTGACCTTTTCTTTGTAAAACTATGCTTGTGCTTAATTTTCAACTCCACTTTACTTCCACACACCTACTCAGAGTAAAATAAGAGTTGATTCTTAATGGGAGGTAAAACTGGCAAGAAGAAGTCGCAGAGCTGTAAGATAATGAGAAGGATCAGATGTAAGCAGGCCCCAGCAAACAGAGAACCCAAAAATGATATCTAGGGATGACAACACAAAGCGCAGGCTCCAAATCCTGTAGCAGTGATCATGTGCCAGCAGGTCTGGGGTCAAGGAAACACCTAGCAACAAATTCTGCATAGATAAAACTATCCATCACAAGTGATGTTGGTCTATTTGCCCCACAAGGCAACCAAATAAACAAATAAAACACTCCAAAAGTTTATTAAACAATTAAGTTAGGGCTACCTTCTTCACAAGAAAACTGCTATTAGAAAATTACTATAAAGACTGTCTAAATGGTCTTAACTCTGCATCTTATCATCATTTCATTGAAACCAAAGACCAAGAGACTAGGAAGAAAAAAAATGAAGAAGAGCTACCCAACTACATTATAGTGTATTCACACAATTCACAGTTGCAAGGTGAGAGGTTCACTCATCAACTATAAAATACCATTTGCCAGATGACACTCAGTAACAGGCCATGGGTGCGATCCTAATCTGGGGAAACAGGAATGAAAACAGGTGAGCTGCCTTTATGTTCAGCCACAGTCTTTATAGCCATTGAACGTAAGTATTCATGTTTTTAGTGTTTAAGCTAATGTGTTGTACCCCACAGCACAACAGACAGTAGAGGAACTGGTATTGCTGAAATGACCATACCACAGCTGAAGATCAGCAGCTTCTTAGAGCAAGCTTTTTGAAAGATCAGTGAAGTCTCACAAACTCTAACTAGATATCCGTGAGAGGTTGGATACTCTGATATCAGATGTTATGTGATGATAGAGTATACGACAACAGCTTAATTCGCACTCAGGCTCTCACCGACATACAGGTTAACTACAGATCTGTGGCTAACCAGGAGGCCGACATGCAAAATAAGTCATCCAACAAAGCAGTAGGACTTCTAACACTGACTAAAGCATTCAGTAAATATGCCTTAAAACGTAACTGATCACAGGCAGATGCAACCTACTGCAAAAACTTACCATTGCACGTTGTAAGGGGATAGTCAAAGCACAGTCATTATCTTTAGACAAGCATTCACAGTGCACATGAGAGATACATGTGCCCCTGGTCTTCATTTTACCTTCCACACAGAATGATTCCTGCAGGACTCATGTATTTCAGCCTACCCTCAGTGTTCAGCTGAATGAAACCCTCAGGATTTGGCTCAACATGAGTAATAGAGGTAAATCAGAATTAAAGCGAAAACTTTAGAGACATTTTTCCTGAACTTTTTTTTTTCGTTTTTATTTAAAGAACAAACAGTCAACACATTTCACAGAGAGCAATAGGAAAATCTTGTGAGCATGGCTAACACGTCAGGGAAGCAACGAGCATCTTTCAACAGGTCACTTCAATGATATCTGATAAAAACATAGAAAAAGAAAGATACACATAACTAGATATTTGGTGAAGAACACAGACAAGTCTCACATCCCTCATTACAGAAGGTAACAGCAAAAGTGTGGGAAAAAGAGTCACCCCCAGCACGACAATCACAAGAGAAACCCCCAAATGCAGATGCAATTCTGTCAGTAGGGGAGGCTGCTCAGAGAGGTGCTCTCACTGGTCACAGGAAGCAGGGCTTCAGAATACTCCACCAGCATGGTTTATGCTGGAGGCTTTATTTCATCAGATATATCATTCACGTGCAAGCAGAAAATTCAAATATTTCAGAAGTATTCTAAAACACAGGGTCAGCTTCAGACGTATCTGATGTTACTTACACTGAAGTAACATTAAACTTCATTACGAGCAAGATCTGAGAGCTCTTCTAATTTTTATGCTGCTTCCCCTGCCCAGCCCACAGTAAACATCATAGGATGCTCACAATTCTTAATTAACAGTGACAGTCTTTCCATTACCTACCAGGGATCTGTTTTTACAGTACGAACGCTGATGGGGAAAGGAGGGAAGGGGAAATGAAATACGTCTTTTGGTGCCTGCCTGAGGCTCTTGTTCTTCCCAGAGAAACCCAGTGGTGGAACTTCTGATGTCTCCTGCTATCAGATGGAAACCCAGATACTCAAATATCTCCAAACCAAAAGGAGCTGAGACACCAAACCTGATTCTTACTGCTCTGAATGGATACTCTTAACTTGCATGTCAGAACAGTTTCCTGCACAGACAAAAATAAAGTTTACTTCATTTTAATTTGCTCTCATACGTATAACATGCTTTAATAAAAATTAAAAAAAAAAAGGCAGATAACCTTCTATATCTTTGATCATACGCAAACAAAACTCCATCAGACAGCTGAGGGATTTCCAGCATTTAATCCTGTGCTATGAAGTAATTATGGACCATGTGAAAGGTTGCTTCTGGTCCCAACATTTTTACAGCTTTTCCACTTGAAATTGCCGCTGCTGTTTCTAAAAGGTGTTTAATGTTACAAAGCAGATGCTAAAAATCTCTGTAAGCACTTTTGGGTAGACTTTGGCATGCAGCCATGCCATGCTAGGAGATCATAAAGGTATGTGCACAGTTCTCTTAATTGTATGAAATCACAAAAAAATCAACTTCTGGTGTTCAAAGCTCATGTTCCATCTTTTTATTTTTTTATATCAGGCTCAAATGCTGAGCAGGTGCTTTACTGCCCACTAACGAGAAAAACACCAGAAAACAAGTTTAAGGTAATGAACCATCAAAAAAAATAATGGACACTGCTCTAAGCTCTTTACATCCAAATGCATTCTTTCTTTCCTGGACAGCTGAGGGAGGGGTTGTTGTTGTTGTTTGTTTTAAAAACTTTTCCTTTAGAAAAAAAAAAAACAACCAAACTGTTTTTTATTTCTTATTACAGACACATCCCTGGTCTAGTCTATAAATACACGCTATTTTTTTGTTCAGTAAAGGTTCTGTGAAACTAACAGAAATAGAGCAACCCATAATGATGCAGAAAAATGCAAATGCTGCTTTATCAATATTTTTATTACTTGCAAAATAATTACCCCCCCCCCCCAAAAAAAAAAATCCTAAATAATAAACTCCTCCCCAAACCAATAAAAAAAGCAACCCCCCACATGCACTCTTGTTCTCCAAACCATCCATTTTGTGTGAGTTTTCAGGTGTCGCTGAGCTAAATCCTTCCAAGAACTGCTTCACTGCCCTTCTCACACACTTGTGCTAAGCCACAGGCTATCCGAGCTACTGGTTAGGCTGGTACAACTGCTACAGGGAATCTTTTTACTCATTTTGTAAGCCTGCTGCTTTTGGATTCAAGACTGCTACAATCAAATCCTGCCACCCCTGCCCACATCCCACTCAGAAAAAAAGGCTGTTGAGGTCACTAGACTGAATCTCGATGGTCTTAACTGCTGTCCAAGAGCTCCCAGCTATGACAGCAAGCACAGATGTTTGAAGGGGTGGGTGGAATAAGAAAGTTCATCAGACTCTAACTGACCACTACAGATTCAGGAACAATGAGGTCTGATCTGAGTAGGAGTCTGGCCTATAGAGGAATGTAACTGAAAAAAAAAAAAAAAGCCTAGAAATCCTGAAAAAAGGATCATTTCATGTTGTTTTGAGTTTTGCATAGATATTATCTCATCTTTAAAATAAAGGCAACTTTCTATATTATCAATCTTTTTTAAATTGATCTCTCTGCTGAAAGTCTTTGAGGCTCTAAAAGCAACTGTGGATGTTGAACTGCTTGTACAATGCCAAGATGCTAGCCCCTGGCAGAGCATACAAAAGCTTCAGATCACAGGTTAGTGCAGCAAGAGGCCCCTGTGCTGCTGAGACTGTGAGACTGCCTGCAAGAAATCTTGGCATACTATTCAGATGGGAATTAGTTGACCTGAACTTCTTTTCTGTGCCTGATTGATAAATGTTAGCTACTGACAAGGTTTCACATGTGATTGAACTTACTGAACATTGTCACTGCTTTGTAACTGCTGTGAAGGCACTTGGACATATTGTCATCTCCCCTTCTCCTAAGCTTCATAATAACAAACGTACACCTTTAAGACTAGATGGATGTATATTCCCAAAGATTTCCTGCTCAATTTTAATCCAAAAGAGCTGGCATCGCGCAGGTTTAATTAAAACCTCCTTTCACTCAGCTCTTTGTTGCCTCTTGGAGTGCCTATCAATCAAGAAGAGTCACTGCAGGATGCACCTGGTGGCAGGAGGCAAAGCTGTCCCCTTCTCCATCCCCCAGACAGACATTTTTTCCTCTCAACTTCATTAACTAAATGCACTGAATAAACCTTAACATCTCAGCTAAATCCTATTGGCCTTGGATTTGCTACTTAATGCTAAAACCCAAGCGACCCATTTTTCTCCTGTTGATACTTCTATCACTGATGGCAGCCAGCAGAGAAAAGTATCCAACCTTAAAATATTTTAATGTAAGGCACAAAACAGAAAAAAAATCATCATTCACTCTTTCTGCTGCTGTTCATGAACTTTACATAAGCCCTGCTTCTTGTGTCAAAACCTCCCTTGCTTTTGTGCTTCACAGGCAACAAAGTGAGTCTGTTGCTTAGCAAATGAATGCAATCAATTACATTTGTTAACTGAAAGTGTGAGAAGGTCTCTTTTAAAGAGAAATGATCTCCAAATTTCTATGAAAATAAATTTCTTCCCATTCCACAATCTGCACTCATGACGTTATTACAGACATCAGAAGACAGACACCCCATTAAATGAAAATCTTTGTGAAGCATTAACAGCAAGAGTAATCAGTCTTAGTGCTGTAGATTCATTTAGAGTTCCCATTCCTTACAGTTTTGCTCTAAATTGTACTAATTTACCTCACTGATATCACATACACAACAGAATTGGCTGAAGCTTATCTGAATCCCCTTACCTGCTTGTTGTCAGCCTTCCCCTATCCCTGAATTTTGCTCCTGCTCCATTGCCAAACCTTTCCTCAGCCCTTGAGAATCCCCATGCTCACTTCCTATCTTGACTTTTATCATAGAATTGAGTTGAAAGGGAATTTTAAAGGTCCTCTAGTCTTACTCCCCTGAAATGAAGAGGGACACCTAAAGCTAGATGTCTTTCATATACCCAATTCATCCTACCCATCCAGTTGCAAAAGTTCCCTGTAGCAAAACTCAAGAGCTCTGGCTTCTGGGTCCATACAACTGCCCTCAATCCTTGCTCCACCAAAACTCAACCTCTGCCAATGCCTCCCGCCCCCTCAAGACCTCATCACCTCACACTTTGCTCAGCACTGCCCTCCCAGCACTTTCCCACTATCAGATTCCTCCTTCACACTTCTTCCCCACAGGCACAGCCCCACAGCAGGGTGCCATAGCAGCTGACCCTGCCCAGCCCTGCCAGCAGAAAGGCGAGATCTGCTCCATTCCTCTGCATCCTCCTGCATCCCAAACTCCCTTAATAGCACCACCACAGGGCAGCAGCCACAGGGTTTGCCCTAATAGCACTGCCCAAGGTTTGGGGAAGACACTGGGAGGGTTTGTTTGACAGCCGCCCAGGTGGCTGTGTACTGCCAGAGCATGCAGCTCTTTGCTTAGCATTTGGTGTTTGTTGTGATTTCATCAGCCTTCCATTGACATTCAGAAGGTGGTGAAGCACTGGAACAGGTTGGCCAAGGAGGTTATGGATGCCCCATCGCTGGAGGCATTCGAAGCCAGGCTGGATGTGGCTCTGGGCAGCCTGCACTGGTGGTTTATGACCCTGCATATAGCAGGGGGGTTGAAACTAGATGGTCATTGTGGTCCTTTTCAACTCAGGCCATCCTGTGATTGTGATCTCCTTTCATTTCCCCTAGCAAGGAGAACCCATGAAAGGGTGCAAACCTCTGCACTTTGGCTAGAACAGTCTTTTACTCTCTGATTGCTCTGTGGCATGCTACTTCAGATGCAAATAACCTGATACTCCACTAAGTGCTTTCCAAAGTTTCCCACTAGCTTTTGAAAATCAGAGGCAGCTACTCTGATTTCCTTCTTGGTATCCAACACACACAGCAGTATCTGGGGTTGACATACAGTTTGAATAGGCACAATTCACATTAGTATCAGACCTCAGTGCCCTTCAATACCAAAAGCAATTTCTGACAAGAAGAGCTGCATCCTAAACTGCCTGTTCCGTACACCCCCAGCCGTCCTGGCAAATTCCTGCAAAACTCAGAGGCTGAAGAGAAACAAGGAGCCTGGACTTTCCTTGAAAATTCTGTTATACTAAATAAAAACAGTATTTACAAAAGACCTATGAGAAAAATCAGATCCATTACGGAAGATACGCACCACAGGTTATGCATTAAGATTATTGATACCATGTCTGCCATGAGAAGGCTTTCAAATAAAAACGTGTTTTCTAACTGACCATGCACTCACATTAACATATTTCTTACTGATACAGCTACAGGAGTATTTATCATGCTTTTAGCTTCTCCAGAGTAACAATAACAATACATTCATATTGCCATGCATTATCACACCTCCCACTCTACAGATGTGTTTAAATACAGATGTGTTTAAATTACAAAAATGTTCAAAACGGGACCAAATGGAGACCAAGAGCAATAAGGAATGGAAAACAAACAGTAAAACAAATGTTACATGCTTCAAGACTTATTTTTGCAGCATGGATAGACAGGAGAGAAATAGAAAGGACAAGTTATTTTGTAAAGGAAAAAAACGTACCTGCAACAAAAACCCCACAACTAATTCAGATAGTGAAGAAAACAGACATTTTTCTTCACCCAAGTATATATTAAGAAGGTATGGAATAATAACCATGTGATAGGCAAGTTTTTTTATTCCTCTTTGAATAAAGTAGAATAGTAGACACGATGTGTTTGTTAAAAGCTTTATGAGCGGTTAAGCCTCATCTTTTCAATTTATTTTATTTGTATACTTCTTGAGCTCTTTGTAACTTCAGTATGGCCCATTCCTGGATTCCATTGTCAGTGTTCCTCAGCGATAGGTCACGAGCTGTGTACTAAGAACCTCATTAGGGATAAGCAGTGGACAAGTGGATTACCAGCTCAAGTCCACTTCTTACTATTTTTCCATTTCCAAAACATTGTACAGAAGAAAAAAGAAACCCAAGACCTACAGTTAGATGGGATGGTATGCGTATGCGTACTTCTCACATCAAAATTCTTTTCTAACATTTTAAAGTCAACGTGCAAGCTCATTTCCAGCTATGGCTGGATTTCGCTGTGTTTAACTGAGATCTGCTAAGCGTTCTGTTAACACACTATCTGAACCTTATTTTGTTTTTCAAGTAGGCCTAGTAGAGTTATCATGAACACAAATAATAGAATTTGCACGTGAAACATAACCACTTTCTGGTTAATACGACTTCATAGCAGATGTGTTAAAGACATTGAAATATAGTTTTTGGTGCAGACTAACAAGACTCCTTGCGTGCTTTAATATTACGAACTATTTGAGGCATGGAGTCTAGAAACCCCTCACTGCTGTTACCATGAAGCTAGCACAAAGTTCGTAAGTTTTCTTCAAGCAACACACACTGAAGTTTCACTTTTTCTCTCCCTGTTGTACACAGAACTTCCATACAGCTGTTTGCTCGGGCTGTTAAAACCACCAACTCCAAATAGCCTCCAGAAACATTAGCAGCTAAAGAGACAGATGCAACCTCCCCGGCTAACACCTTGAAAACGCGTGAAAATAATGCAGCTCTGTTGCTTTTGACAGTATTGCTGGTTTATAGGACGTCAGAAACTTCGCAGCCTCTGCCTTGCTAATCCTTCACAACCCCTGCGGAGCGCACGGCCAGCTCGCGCCCCTCCCGATTTCGCCCTAAACTTACAGAGAATAATTATCAGGGGGTAGGGGTTGTGGTAAAGGGAGGCGGACAAACCTCCGAAAGATACCATCTCCTTCAGATCCGCAAGCTGCCGGCTCAGGCGGAGTTACTCACCCAAGGGAAGCGTACACTTTCCAGCTGACAATCCCTAAAACATATTTCAGCGCAGCTCACTTGCCCGGACGACGAGCCGCCCGCACGAGCCCCATCTCCACCCGAAATCACTTCCAATTTGCCACTCGAAATCTTTCAGCGACTTCGCCCGCCGCCGGCCCGCCCTGAGCAGCCAGCGCACGGCGAGCAGCGCGCCCAACTGCCGAGAGCGCCACTCAGACCCGCGCCCAGACTCAGCAGCACGCAACAGCCCAGTGCGGCTCCGGCAGGGAGCCCAGCGCCCGCGGCGGTACCGACCTGCGGAGCGGCAGCGACCGCGTCCCTCCGCCCGTCTCCGAGCCCGAGCTTGGACAGATGGCCGGCAGCGCGACCAGAGCGAAGCAAAGCCTGGTTGTTGGTGTTTTTTTTTTTTTTTTTTTTCTTCCCCTCCCCTCTCTCTCCTTTTTTTTTTTTTTTTTTTTTTTTTTTTCCCCTCCCTGCCTCCCCTGGCTTAGCCCCTGGCAGATAAACCCGAGTCAGACACAGTGCGCTCACAACACCCCCTCCACCAATCATTTCAATTAGTGCCACATGAGAGGAGCTTCTGCCCAAAATCTGCTTAAGAAAGGGCCAGAGGGCAGGGCAATCTCCTTTGCTCGACAATGACCAGAAGCTGCTATAAATATCCAAACAAAAGCACTGTCAAGGCCGGGAATGTCACATCCTAACGTGATAAAAATTGTAAAGATTCAACTTATACCAGAAGGAAAAATTAAAATTAAAAAGAGACAAAGATAAAAAGCGACCACCACCTTCCTACCCTCTCCCCCAACACATAACCTTGCAATATGTTATCAGAGTTGTATGTTCCCGGGTGCCAAGTTATTATGTTTTCCAGGTCCCGAGCAGCCTGCTCACGATCCTTTTGTGACAGCTGCATGCTAATATTTATAGGTACCCAGCTCTGTGCATCTTATATAACCCAGCGAAGTGACCAGAGCTGTCCAGGGGTAGCTTTCAGCCCCACAGATACATTACATCAAATAGCATAAGCAACGGCTACTCCTAATTAAAGCATCAGCAATAAGTTCTCAATATGTGGATAAATGTATCACTGCATTAATGAAGTGCAGTCTTGGGTGCATTTGATCTTTAAAGTTCCTTCCAGTCCAAGCCGTTCCATGATTTATATCAAAAGTGGGGGCTTGCATCTGATTTGATCTAGATGTGTTTTACACCAACATAGTCCAGCACTGCAAGGGATGATAAAATCTGGCCTGAACTTTCCAACTGTGCAGTGAGAACTGAAAACTAATTAGGAACCCCATTTAAGAACACACACGAAACCTGTGTGTGTTCTGATCTATCTTCGATCTAGTAGAATGTCTCCATAAGCAGATCCGGGACCTAGAGCTTGTGCAACACTTTGCAGTGTCCTTGTTTGTGCTGCGTGAGCAGCTGGGCGCTGCCTGCTCCTGCACAGGGAGGGCAGAGAAGCAATAGTGCATTGTTTTCATCCTGTTTGACTGCCTGTAAACTCAACAGTGCCTTTGAGATAGTAATTACTAGCCTGTTGGTGGCAGGATGAGAACATCTAAGTTGATCTCAGTGGAAGCTGACTATCACTGTCCCCTTTTCCCCCTCACAGACATTCCCAGATGTCCCTCTACATCTTGTGTCTCAAGGGACATACACGTCTATGTAAAAGTAGTTAATCCTGTTGCTAATATGGCTAACCTCATGTTCTCTTATAACTGAGATGAAAGCCATCTGAAATTATCCCTGTTTCCTGTGCTCACTTTACACCAACTCAGTAATAAATTTCTCTTTCACTGCAAATAAATGTTATTTTCCCTGTTCCATTCCCGTGCCCTCCTCTGATCTTAACTTGTTTGTCCTGCCACACTGAGCGCTGCTTTCTCACACCAAAACCATTCACATACAGGCTTATCCTCAAAGCACCCTTATCTTCAAAGGATGTCCAGAGATAGTTTTTGCTGCTTTACTAATTCCCTGAATTTAAGTATATGTCCTACATAACAAAGAACCCAGCTTAGCAGACATCAGTGGAAGAAACGCATTTAAAAGACATGATATTTAAGTGAAGCTCATGCGAAACGCCTGCCTCAGAATTGCAGACACAGGCACAGTATGAACAAAACTGCCCGCAAGATTTCCAGACTTCCTAGTTTAGCAGGGAGAGAAATATTCTTTCTTTTAACAAAGAGCTTTCAGTCAGCCAGAGTGCACACATGCAGAACAATAGCACTACACAGACAATACTGACCGAGCATTGTCGGCCGTGGCCACCAGCCCACAGGCTGACAAAGCTCTTGCTGAGAACGGGGCTGTGCGTGGGGTGAGTGAAGCAGAGACCCCTGGTGTGGTGCAGGCAGGGGGAAGCCTGCATAGCTCAGCAGACAGGTATTGTGAGATGTGCAGCTGTATTTGCAAGGCATCGCAATATCGATAGTAAATCCTGCCCATTCCCCATTCTGCTGGCTGATCTTCATATAGGGGCCTGCATTCACTTCCAATGGAGCCAAAGTGGGGGTCTCTGCTGTGACAGCATGGACATGCCTCGTGTTGCAAATACATGAACTGGATCTTCACCGAAGGGAAAATATCCCTGTGAACCACAACAAAACCCCTTCCAAGAAAGCAAAAAATTATTTTTAGAGCAACAAACATACTTGGGAAAAAGATGACATGACTTAAACAGAGGTATAGCTGCAACTGAGGGAAAAGACAGCAAAAATAAGTCACTAATGGAGTGAAATATAAGACTGTGTACATCATACAAAATTCTAGCCAGCTAGGCAGGTGAATAAACTGGCAAAACTGAGCTGCTGATGCCAGAAGTGAAATAAAAATATTCTTCTCTGAATCTTTGGTGGTTTTTGTGTCTTCTACTTCTTGGAACAGCTATCATTACAGAATTCAGAGACAAAGGGACACCGAAGTTTACAAAACTCACAATATTTCCTTGTCTTGACAAAAGCCCTGTTTGATCTGTATTCACATAGTCCTCATTGTTTTTCCCAGAGGTGGCTGATTTCCCATATCAGTTCTTCCAACCTATTGGTAAAGATCAGCAAGGGAACTTTGTAACCTCACCCTTTAGGATGAAGAAAACAAGAGAAAACTGCATGTATGGAAATAGGCCTTACAGAGATGTATTCGCTGCTTTTTAAGCTTATATGTATTAAAAAAGCTGTTTCTTTGTAAATCAAAATGCTGTATTTGAAGACGAGTCATTTAGTTTGCATATAATTTAGTAGATATTTACAAATTTAAAATGTTTATAAAATATTCTGCTGTTTGGTCGAGATGAGAATACTGGGTTTATAGGAGATTGTGACCACTTTCCTCGAAGCTTTACATTAACTCATGGAAATGGAAATATAGATCAAATAGACCAGTTCCCAGCATTTGACAAAATTTCCCAGGGAAACAAACCTATATATGGGAAGCTATCCTCAAGCAGTGATTGAAGTTTTCCCTTAAACACTGTTTTGTTTGATAAGTGAAAACTGACAACACACCAAATCATCTAGTATTAGTGTTCTTTTCTTTTACATGTCCCTGCTCTTGGAAAAAAATAATGGATTATGCTATTTCTTTGTCTGAATAAAATATTGCAGTTCCGGAGATAAAGATGTATTCAGCTGAGCAATTAAATAGCTAAATAAATGAATCAGCAGAGCAGAAGTGACAGATTTAATTACTGCTTAGAGCTAGGAAGGGGAACTAATTATGAGGTTCATGAACTACATGCCATTCTTTTCCTTAAGCATGTTCTTCGATTCTTCTGGATCAAGCTCTGCAAATGCAGCAACATCGTGCACTAGATTTTAAAAAGGAGGGAAGAAAGGGAAAAAAAAAAAAAAAGAGCTATTCAAAATTTGGAAATAAAGTTTAATATTTGTTTGAACAAAGAACAGTCAATACCTCATTATAAAAGCTCATGTTCAATTGACTACATATCGCGAGTTGGAAGAACCTTCTGTTAAACAGATTGGCACTAAAAATGTAGTCCTCCAAAAAATCAAGGCACAATGAAGTTCACTGGATGTGAATAAACCAAAGATTGCAAGAGAGAGCTGTGTCAAGTGAGCCATAAAACATATCTCAATATCAAGTGATTAGGAGCCCTATTCATCAGACAGTAGCTAGAGCTGAGAAGATGGAGAAAGCTGAGTAGCTCTCTACCCCTTTGATTCATTCACCACGATGAGCAATACAGCTTAAAAAAATGCTTCTGTACCACCAAATGTGAAGCCACTACCAGTGGAAAAACCCATTCCTCAGTTTCTCTTCCATTTCTTTATATTGCATTTACTTTACCATCTGAATTTCACTCTTTTTTTTTTTTTTTTTTTTTTAAAGACCATCACTGTGAATAATTTGACCTTCACAGTAAAATTTGACCTTGCCATGCAGGACAGTCTGAACACAAGAGTGAGCTGGGTAGATGTGCTGTTCTCTAGACGTCAGTTTAAGCCCCCGTTATCTGAAAAATTGTAATGGCCTAAAAGCCTGGGAAGAAGACTGAGCCAAGCACTCCACTCCTTGAGTCAGTGGAACTTCCAATGATAGAGAAAGAATTGCCTCTGTTGTCTGAAGCCCACAGCTACTAGTTCTCCAGTGCTAAGGATGGCTTTTCAGCCATGTGTTTCCAAGCCAACAAGTTGTCGTCTGTTAACTTGAGTAAAAGCAAATGAGTCTTACAGGACAACCCCACAAATACAGAGGTCTTCAAGTGAGTATTTGGAGGGAAAAAAAGAAAAAAAAATGAGGCATGTTTCACATCTGAGTCATCATTTAATGAATTAGCTAAGATGGGCTGGCTAATAGAGGCAGATATCATTTAGCCACCCTCAATTCCTGCCAAAAGCCAATATATACATATATATGTAATGTATTAGTGGAGGTAAAACACGGAACGCCTTTCATTCTTAGTCACTGGCTTTCTAAAATGAAAATCTTGGTGTGTTGTAATGTCTTTTTTAGCATCCCTTTAAAAACCAACATACTTCTTTTCCTAGAAATATTGCAGAAGAGACAAATAACTGCACAGCTGATTTCATACGCTGTTTTGTAAAACAATTGGAACTTCTTCCACTGATTTTGAAAATTTTTTAAAGACGGAACAATAACACAACTCATGGCTGGAGAAGATCACCATGGTTATAGCTGTGCTCTCCTACCACATCATTTTGTCAGAATGAAAATAATTGTGTCCAAACTCAGGGGTGTAGGCTGAGCAGATTCACTGGACAATCACAAATGCAATCATCATGCAGAGTTACCACATCAGCTCTGTCTGGTTGAAACTGTTCTCTGAAGGCAGCCAAAACAAAAGTCTATTGCATCTATAAAGTCCAAAATAAAGTCTATCTTGAAAATCAGTAACTAGGCTTCCTATCTGTTTTCTGTGCCAAAGCAGATTGTATCTGCAGGGAACAGGAAGCATAAAAGATAAAGTAAAAACAGGATTAAAAAATATATATTCCTTTTTAATAGAATTACAGTTTAACTATAAAAGCGACTTTCTGCCTGGAATTCCAGTGTGGTTAGGTCAGAAGAAAAAACACTTTGCATGTATGCATCCAGCAAAGCAGAGAAAGGCTAATATTTAAAAAAAAAAGACACTATACCTGAAACATTGTGTACAATGAATGTTATATGCATAACATTCATACCACATGGATTTTACAGCATCTGCCATCCATGTTGATAAATTGTGATGTCTGTGGATAGCCATTAGCCTACCAGTGATCATGAATCTTATAGAACACGTGCCATTATGATAACTCATAATAGATGTATTACAATTGTATAAATAACCTCACTGAGAAGTTAAAAAGAATCCCAATGGCATGGGCAGCTAGTCAGCTGGCTGCTGAAGGACAAAGGGAGAATATGCTGTTGGTGCACAACACGTCTGATCTCAGGAGGCAAAATCAGCTGTATTTATCCATTTGACAGTCCCTGTCAGGCTGACATGGAAATGTCTATTTATGCATCTGAGGTGCCTCTCTCAAGAAACGAGATCAACATTTTCATTTGCATTCAGAAACAGAGCCTTGAAGAAATACTGAGCACTTGGAACTGGAAATCTCTCAGAGGTGAGCTAGCCACCAGGGAGGCAGACTTTATGGATCCACATCTTCCGTACTCAGAGCAGGACAGCACAAAATAAATCCCTCAAGGGATACATGAAAGAGCAGGAGTCACGTTGTTAAGAATAGACCAGAACTGTATTCATCGTGGTTTTATTAATAACCTTTTGCTCTTGATCTTGCACTTGGATGTTTGCCCTTAAGTCTTGCTTAACGTAATTTGGCAGTTTCACCTCTCAGCTAGTCTGGCACTATGGAGAGGCAAGATGAAACAGATTGAAAGCAATACGCTTTTGGTGGAAAATGAAGGCAAAGAAGGATACACAGAGTGTCTTAAGGCATGAGTTCTGCGATGGAGTTAGAGAAGATCAGAGCTTGCAAATATTTTCCTCCTACGTTCAAAGAGTTGCTGGGGGATGGACAAGAAGAGGAAACTTTACTAGAAGGCAAGGAATAATCCTGATGGCAATGAACTAACACCTCTCTTGTAAGAAACAGATGGCAGAGAAATACTGCACAGTTCTGGGTGTCCTCTGGATTTTCAAGCAAATTCTAATGTCATGTTTGGTTGTTATCAGAAGCTAGAAGGTCATGCCAGTTTTATCAAACCTACCGTGGGGTACTAGGTAAGTTTCATTGTGAAGGTTTAAAATCACCCACAATTTCCTTCTTTTAAAACTCAAAGTGATTATTTCTTTATTTTTTTAGAGTGCCCTATTTCATTTTCCTGATAGTTCATTAAAGCTGGTAAGCAAGTATACAATCTTCAGTAAAGGCTAATCTAAAAACCAATCAAGGTCCTTTACAGTAATCACAACTGAAATAATGGGAGAGCCACTGTCCAAGACAAAAGCTGAAGGAGGCATCCAGCCATGATACCCTTTGGGTTTTCATTGAGAAGGACAAGGATATCTGCATAGAAAAGTCAGATCTTGCGTACTGTTGGAGCAGCTGTATTTAAGAAAAAGCTGAAACATGCCAGAAATAGGGGGACCAAGGAAGCAGGTGAACAAGCCAAACAGCCGTCCTTCAAGACTGAGTCCAAGCAAAACCTGAAAGGAATTCTTCCTCCTAGTGCATAAGTTCCTCCACTGAGGAAGCAGGCATAAGGAGCATGAAATAAAGAGCATGAAATCTGATCCTTGGGAACCTCACAAATACAACTCTTGACCCAATACAGATGAGGAATAGAGGCATTATAATATGGCTCACTGTGACACTTTTGAACAGTTAGAATAAAAAGCTGTCTGGAATTGTAAAACCAGAAAAGCAGTTACAACGTAAAATTCTGCCACAATGAAAAGAACTGGCTGTGACATGAAGGAATATCACAGGCAAAAGGTGGACTGAGAGAACAACTCACAGATCTACAGAAATACTTCATTCCATCAGGGAAGATCTGAGGCCTATTAGCTTGTGCAGAGCACAAAAATCAGCCAGTCAGCTATGGAATAGACTTGAAGAATTCTGTTTCAAGACTCTGAATTTGGTTACTAAATTTATCATCTATGGAAATTCCCAGGATCACAGACTCTTGGCAGAAGGAATAGAAATTGCCAAGACACAAATCGTGAAAACACTGGGAAGCTGGAAAGTCAAAACAAAAGGTTCCTTCCTTTGTGGTTCAGATCTCAAATGCAAATAGCGAAATAGTGATGACATCCTTCCTGAATGAAGAAAATAAGTTTTAACACTAACCCATTAAATTCATCTCAAAGAACTTGCATCAGAAAAAGGAGAACCTGAGATAGGCATTAGTGGAGAATGAAGTGATTGCCATTGGCATTTTGGAACAAGTAGTGTAGTACATACTGCATGCACTTCAACCAAGGACACACTCTGAATTTCTACATGTAAATAATGCCATGATTATTCTGCATTTACAACTACCAACATTTTGCATGTCTTTTATTCTAAAGCAAGTGACAGGCTTTTCAATGGCTCAGACAAAGTTGGCAGTCAATTCTCCTAAAACAACAGATGGGATAGGGCTACTTCTGCCTGCCACAGAAAAATGGGGAATTGCAGTAGAGAGATGTAGAGGATCCATGCTGCTAATCTTGCTGCCTCCAGGGACTGATTCTAGTCAACTATCACAGCTGCTGGGACTGGGCATTCTACCAATAGTTTCCACTCCTACTTTAGGGGCAGCAGCAGCTTCAGTCAACCTGTCTTTCCCAGTCCTAATATGGAAAAAATTGGTGGGAGGGAGTGGGGAGTTAATGCACTTTGTCTTCCCAGTAGCCTGCCACCTTAGGCAATTTCTGCTTTGTCTATGCTTACAGCAAGTCCAGTTTGCTGCTGAAAGCTGAGGACTCAGTTTAACGTTGCTTCTTCTGCATTCTTGGAAGATTCATCAGTGTCTACCAGCGTCCATCTTCTGAGAGCCTGGAGTCTTTATATGCAGAAAATTCACTTTGTGTCAGTTTTAATTCTGTCTCCAGAGACATTGATATAATATAGTTCCCCCAAAAAACCAAACCGTTTTCCTATAACGACCAATAATTTTAACAACGCACTCTCCAAATTGTGCTGTTCAAATTCCTTATGAAAAAGCTTTTGTGTTTTTACATCAAATTCTTGATGTAAATGGCTACTGTGAGATTTTTCTATGCACTGGTACAACATAAGAGTTATCAGTGTGCTAGGGTTGAGTCTGAATAATGTTTGATCAGGAAGAGCTGTAGAGTAAATAATAGATTTAAAAACAGGAACAGCTTTGAAGTCTGTATTGGCAGTCACTCATTGTACAGTAACATCAGAACATGCATTGCATCAATATTGGCAGATAATACTAAAATTTCAGTAAATATTTGTGTTTGAGGCTAGAGTTATTAAAATCGTATGCAGGTATTTTTGTTACAGCTTTCCTGACAGATTATACCAGGGTTGGCTAATTCATGTAGTGTGGCTTGGAATGACAGAAAAAAAAAGCAGTACAATAACTTTGTTCAACATAAAATCATACCTTGGTTATAATGGCACCAACATCATAGCCTACTTCATTCCTTATCTTTATTACAAATGTCTGAAACTTTGCTAAGAGGAAAGATGTTCAGCAATGTTTTCTAAGTTCAGCCCCCCTCTTCCACTTGCAGAGTTTCACTGCACCCTCATGAGAGTCACTTTGTGATTCAGTGCTTTGGCTCTCAGGATATAAAATAATAATTGTGACACCCAACAGACCTAGTATCTTAGCACAGCTCACTCTAGATTCTGGTGTACTGCAGTGTTTCAGGAGAAAGATGGTTTATCTATGTACAATTTTACATTTACATTTTCTCTTTCAAATTTGTCTCTTGAATATTTGTCCTTTCTTTTCCAGTTCTAACTTCCTGCATTTAGCTTTGCTTCATGTTATGCTGCATCGTCCAGTACAGCCTTCTTCATCTTCAGACACTTTCCTATATCATGCAACTCTGAGGAAGTCTCTCTCTGTATTTGTTTTCTCTGCCATTCTTACTTTGCCTATACTACTAACAGGTTCTCTAAGATTGAGGGCAGCTATTCCCAAACTTCCCCATATCTTTGCACCCCCTTTCCTATTATTCTTTCCTTTCCTGTCTGTGTACCTCTTCCCCTTGTAAGAGAATTTGCTCTCCCTACAGAGCCCTGCACCATTAAGTATTCACTGATGAGGAGGTAAGGAAATTTGAAGTACAAGCTGACAAACAACTTCTATTCAGGACATACGCTGGCCTTTAGCCATGTGTAAAACATCACAGTGAAAGAACATATCTGACAGAACTGAAGAGACAAATTCCAAATATATAGACATCAACAAAGGGACATTTCCTGATAAATCAAATTCAGAATCTTCTGTCCCATAGAATTTCACTCATTTCCTTTTGGTGAAAAAGCAGTGGGTATTGACATTATTATGAAGAACATTAAGACAAACCTTTTGAATGATCTGATGGATCAACTGGAAGTCTACTCCCTGCTTTCACTCCTCTGCTATATTTTTTTTCCTTGCCCTTATGACTCAAACGATACAATTAGCACATCATGGTAGGGATGGTATGCACCTGCAACAAGCAGCTCACCAGTGATCAGTACAAAAAAGCTGCTACCCTTGCAGAGGCCTTAAAGTTGCAACAAGTTAAACCACAGGAAGCTTCACAGGTTAAATTGTACATCTTGGGCCAAACTAAGAAACAAACTCAAAGCCACACCTGGTTTGAGGGCTCAGGGTCCAATGGCTCCCAGTTGTTTCTTAACTTGTCCTGTGGAGTGGGCCTTGAAAGAGTGCTAGGTCAGAGGTGATCAGTTCTGTTGTATCCATACCTAAACCTCTAACTATATCTGAGTGTAATTTTGCCTAAACACACATTAATTCATAGGATAGAATCATTTTTTCTGTAGGTTAGAAAAAAATCTCTAAGATCTCGAAATTCAACCATCAACTCATTATGACCGTGCCCCCTAAACCATGTCCCTAAGTGCCATATCTCCATGCTTCTTTAACATTTCCAAGGATTGTGACTCCACCAACTATGTGCAGCTTGTTCCAATGCTTCATCACGCTTTTGGAGAAGAAATTTCTCCTAATATTCAAGCTGAACCTCTCCTGGCACAGCTTGAGGCTGTTACCTCTCATCCTATCACTGTTAGCAAGGGAAAGAGGCCAACAACCACTTCACTGTAACCTCCCTTCAGGTAGGTGTAGAGAGACTCCTCTGAGCCTCCTCCAGATTAGACAATCCCAGTTCCCTCAAACGCTTCTCCTCTTCTTCTGTGCTCCAGACCCCTCACAGCTTTGCTGCCCATCTCTGGACATGCTCCAGGGCCTCAGTGTTTTTGTTGTAGTGAGGGGCCCAAAATTGACATAGCACTCGAGGTGCAGCCACACTAGTGCTGAGCAAAAAGGACAAAGTCAAAGCTCCTGCAAAGCTACAGAACAATTGGTTTAAGGGCTGGTCAAAGTTCAGGTGCCTAAGCCTCATCCCTTTTCTCTTCACTGCAAGCTGCATTGAAACCTTTAATGTTTCAAAAGTGATTATTTTGGTATGATCACTGTTTCTGTTGTCTGTATGAGTTCTCCCAGTCTGTTCTTTTCTTGCTGTACTCTTTTTCCCTTATTGATGCATGCTTGCACCAATCTTTCCTTTCTCTGCTCACTGTTTTCCACACTGCTTTTTATTTCCCCCCATGGTTTGAATTTTATTATTAGTCCCTTCATGTTTCAGTGCCCTTTCTGAGATGACACAGGAAAGCAATTCAGAAAAAGAGCAATAATTAGTTTATATCTTTAACTGCATACCAAATGTCAGATTATTCCTTGGAGGATGGCAGCAAACATGAAAAGAAAAACTCCCCAAAGTTCTCAAAGTTCTCTGCTTTTTTCTAGACCATTTCAATATACAGCACAGTAAAGGAGATTACTAGAAGCTCTTCTGAAAGTGGAAGTCAATTCCCAACCAGAAAAATAGAAAAGAATATCAATTCTGGCAAGTTAAATTTAATAAGCCCAGCCAAAGAAGATTTTGAAGAGCAATTTGCTAACGGCATAAAACTAATAATAAAATGTTTTTAAGCACATCAGAAACAGGAAGTCAGCCAGAAAGTCTGTAGGGCTGATAAGTAATTGGAGTACGAAAGGAGAGCTGAAATAAGACTGTACACCAGCAAAGTGAGAAGAATTCTATATATAGGTGTCCAGAAGAACTTTTAGAGGTTCCTATGCCAAAACCTTTCTTTAAAGGCTACGTCTACGTCTGAAAACACAGGTGGAAAATAGGTTGAAATTACAACAAAACAAAACAAAACAAACAAACAAAAACAAAAAAGAAAAAAAAAAACCCAAAAACAAACAAACAAACAAAACAACAAACCACCCCCCACAAGTATCCCAACTCAGCATCTCACAGATTTTGTTACCCATCAGTGTTTCACATTTCACGCACCTCCTCTGCAACTCACAGTACTGACAAATTTAAACATTCCAGTTTTTAAGCCCCAAATCATGAATTTGTGAGACGTCCAATTACTATTTCTTTCACTTTGTTCATAGAAGACAAGTAAGAAGTAGAATATCGTTTTTTTGCTCTCACTTGTTATGCTAAGAGAAGTTGAATTAGTTTGACAGGTAAAAATATTAATGAAGAACTCCCAAATTAAAAACCTATCAGAATTAAATTCACATATGTTTGTGAGCATCTGGATAAGTTCCAGAAACCAACAGCATTTTCCTTTTTCTTTGACATGCATAGTAGGCTCATGAAAATGCCATGTAATTAACTTAGTATAAAAGGGACAAAATGGCAAAGAGAACAGCAAAGATAATTTGTCATCATGATTTTCATTAAAAAACCTACAGTATTACAGGAATTAATTTCAGCAGTACTTTGCCCTGATTACTGCCTGTCAGGTAATATATGGGAATCCAGCAGGATATTTGAATGGAGAGTGTTTGCAGAATCTCATCCAGCATCTGCAGTAGGAAAGTAAGCAGTTTATCTACATTGACTGTAATTTATCATGTATATTTTAATATCACAAAAACTGAAGATTTTGTTCTGATTTTAACTTCTCCTAGCACCACTATTTTCTAATAAATATTACACTGATAATAGCTTTTCCAGACCACATTGAAGTCTTTCTCTTGGACAGGGAGAAACATCAGTGGACTTAAAAATCACAATTGTCATTAATTTGTTTTTTTTTTTGTTTTCCAGCCCTCGTAGATGTTTGCTAGATGGCATTACATCACGTATGCACACAAACCTTACTGGCCATGGAAAGAGAGAACCAAGACTGGCTTCAGATTCTGAATTTTCCAACCATCTATGTAGCACTTAGGTCACGTTCTTATCCAGCCTTCACATTTTTATATTTTCAAAAGGTTTGTTCTGTCAAGCAGACCCCTTTGGAGTCTGCAATACATTTTAATGTAATGTCTAAACTATCTATCCACTAACATACTAGAGTGGCACTTCAAAATTTGGCAGTTTTAATCACTTTGAATAACCTCTTAACCCACTGACGCCTCTCTCAATATCCTGTGTTTCCACACACAGTTGATGAATAGAATTATTTGAGCTAATCTGTGTTGTCCTTTATTTCAGATAGTACTTCTTGCATGATGAGCAAAGGATGGACAGCTTAGGGAAGGGAAACATAAAATGCAAGGTGTGATATAAACTTCAGTTTCTGTAACATTTTTCCTTCAAGTTATCAAGCTGTATTTTTATAAACAATTTTACCTTAAGCTTAAGTGTGTCGTTGTAGGATTATTATAGTATTACAGTAATTTGGGCATTTTTGGCCAAAGCAGTGCAAGATTTCATTGCAAAACATGTGAAAGCTGTGTTGGTTCACTGTTTTTCCATCTAGTCACAGCTTCCTTAAGAGCTATCCCAGCACACAACAGGTATGGGGTTCAAACCTGCTTTGCTTGCATCATTAGGCATAATCACATTATGAGATGACACACACATTTGTTTGGCTCTAAGGAAATGCTTAGAGAAGGCTGTTAAGATGATGGCCTGGCTGCCTTATTTAGAAGAAAAATTCGGAGTTTCCAGTACATTAAGCTAGTCATTAAAAACAAAATGTGTCATGTCTCACCTCTCACTGTGCTCTCTCCTCTGCTCTTTTTTCTCCTGTTCCCAGCTTCCTGATTCTTCTATCATTTCATATTTCCATTCCACCACTACGTTGATCTCTTTTCTCCTCTTTGCTACCCTAATAATTGCTCTTTCTCCTGTTCCTCTTTGGTCGTCCTGTACTGTCTCCTATCTTACTTCTATTTAACAATGCCATTCACTGCCAGCTTCTCATTTTATGCCCAGTCAGCCTCTCTCTATTTATGTTATTCCTCTTCCAGAAGCATATATGCATGAGAGAAAACTAACAGCTTTCTCATTCTTCAGTACTTCATGTAAGGAAACCGGGCCATTACATAGTTTTCCAAATCCACTCCACATCAATGCCCCATTCATAACGTGCCTTTGGAAGCAAGGGAACATCACTTATTTTGAATGCCCCCAAGCTACACAGCTATTCTAGAGAACAACTAACTCTGTGAGTGATACTCACAATGGTGCCTCCATGGTAAACAGTCAGTCTTGCTCTTCCCTGAAACTCTTTGAGACAGCTGGATGTGTAAAACAAGTTACGGTGGGTCAAGCTTCACAAAAAGTGTTTTCCCCCTCCTCTCTCAGTGTTAGGTTTCACTTTTAAATTATTAAAGCTATTGATCAGAGGCAGTACCACTGGGCAAGGCCTGGGGCTTCATAATACAATGATATCACAGGCATGAAAGCATTTCTTTTCTGCTACAGTAGAGCAATAGAACAGAACCTAAAATAACAAGTAGAAAATCTAGTGATGGGACATTACATATTACTCTTTGATATTTCTTCCTTAGATGTAAAATTCTTTAAATAGGGCAGTATGTAGGCAACCTCTTATTTAACTAGAATTGTGGAAACTGTATCCACTCAGCATGGAAACATATTGAATAGTAGCAGCTATTTATTTCAACTGACTTTTTCTTCCGATCAATAGGTATAACTCCCAGGTATTGACTATAATCTATATATTTAAAAATAACAGCAATTACTGCTAAAAGATTGAATAGCTGCTTATAATGGAAAATATACACATTATAAGAGAGGAGTTATTCAGAGTATATGCATTCTGCAGTACAGAAAATCTATCACTACACACAAAATAACAAGCTACTTCATGTTTCTAGTCAGAGCACCAGGATAGACTATAATTGATTAACTAGAGCACAAGTAAAATTATGATTGTGATGTACCAAAGTGCCACCACTGTTATTTCTACATATCCTGTGTTTTGCTTAAAAAAATTCCAAGAGGAAGGTGGTTGAATTTTTACTTACATTTAGACATTATTTATGAAATATTAGCCATTACCACAGGGCCTGTACAAGGACAGTATTCTCTGTGCCTAGTGCTTACTATTGGTTAGTTCGTAGAATGACTTAGGTAGGAAGGAACTTCAACGATCATCCAGTTCTAGGCTGGTTGGCAGCCACTAGATCAGGCTGCCTGGGGCTCCATACAACCTAGCTTTGAGCACTTTCGGGGGTGGAGCATCCACAATTTCTCTGGGCAACCCATTCCAGTGCCTCACCATGCTCTGAGTAAAAAATTGCCTCCTAATACCTAATATAAATTTTCCCTCTTTTAGTTTTAAACCATTCCCCCTGTTGTATCACTGTCAGCCAGTTTGTCTTCTGTTTCTAAACTCCCTTCAAGTACTGGAAGGCCATAATGAAGTCTCCCTGCAGCCTTCTCTTCTCCATGCTGAACAAGCCCAACTCTCAAACCTTTCTTCATAAGAGAGGTGCTCCAGATCTCTGATCAACTCTGTGGCCTCTTATGGACCCACTCCAACAGCTCCACATCTTTCTTGGAGACCCCAGATCCAGACATAGTTGGCTATAAAACTTTAGGTAACATCTGACACGGAAACTCAATGGAAATCAGGCCATCTGTATATGACTCTCTCCTTGAGGCCAAGTAATTGGATAGGTTACACTGACATGTTTGGGTGTCTCATTTTCAGTATTTTTGTGATTGACCAAACTCTAAGGGTGTTTCAGAAGGAACTTTCCTACTTTATGTCCACGCAAATGTTGTGAACACGTAACAAGCATGCAGAAACGTAGGTGATTTATTTTGCTGTGGTCATGAATTCACAAAACAAGAAGTTTGGGCCAAGTATTCACATTATCCTAGAAAAAGCAGGTGAAGAACCTCATGGGATAACACAGCTGCTTGTAGATTTAAGGTTTACAATTTATGGAGCACAGCCATGAGCACTACAAGCCCTAAACCAAGCAATGCTGACCTGTATACAAGCAGGGCTGAGCAGAACAGACACTCATCCTCCAGCTTAGCTAATCAGGTTTCTCTATGTAGTAGAGCACAAGTCCATAAATCTCTGCACAGACGATATGCTCAGCAGGGAACTAAGTAGCTGACAAAGAGCTGAATGGAAGCATCCCATGGGATAACCAGTGTATCTACACTGAGTTATATGTGTGTACAACAGGGCAAAGGCAGCACCATCTTCTGCCAGGGGCTGTATTAGCAACTGTGATGGAATTCTTTTCTCCAGAAATGCTCGTTAGATGTCCCATTTCAAAAGACATCTAAGCAAACATAGAGATGCACCTTTATGACATTAATGTAGGCTGGGTTTTTCATTTGCATTTTATAATGCTAATTGCCCACTTTCCCAGAAGAAGAATAACGGCAGCACACAGAATTAATTTTCCTAAAGGTATAGTGATTATGCAGGATAGAAACATCCAGATATAGACTAAGTGCTGGGGGTGCTTCCTGGCCTAAATTGCAGTATCACATCTAATATCCTGGATGCAGAAGACAGTTAAAGGACAGAAACGATGGTCATACAATAAAGTACTGAAATGACTATTCAATTCCATTCTGTGGCAGAAATTGTGATGTTGGTTATTATTGGCCTTTCATTCTTCAGCAAATGTCTTTGAAATATCACTTCTAACTTGACTGATGGGCCTCTGAAATAGTTTCTTAAATTCGAATGCCTCCATTACCAATGTACTGCGGAGATCCCTTCAGAGTTTCTGGGTTTTGTATTAACCAGTTTTATTTCTCAGTGTTTTCTTTCTCAATGCTGTCTCTCCTGTGGTTAAGGTTTAGAAATGCTTCTTAGTGTATCTATGTAAGAACACAGGGCTCCATATACATTTTCTCTCAGTGATTTTGTTCGCTGAGATACTCACTGATAGTATTTTATTTAAAAGTTCAGTGAGATTAATTCTCATCATGGACTTCCATTCTGAGAAAGTACATTTCTGCCTCTACTTTTTTTTTGTTAATCCTACTAATAAAGGCCAGTGTCATTTACTGTTAAGGAATTTAAACAGTTATATTTTGATTATGATGATTTGCAGAAGAGAAAGTATTTTATTTTTTCTGTGGCAATGGTGCTGCAGTCCTTTTATGCTAAGGATATCAGAAAGCAGATAATCAACTTGGATATTGCAACAACAGATTTTTGATTCTGAAGGATAGAAAGAGATGAATTAGTCCCATGCAACATTTAGGTTTCTCCTCAGGTGTACACTGTGCTATCTCTTCCATGTACATAACTTCTCTTTTGAAGGAATCATCATGGATTCCCCAGTAAATTACCAAACTAAATTCCTTGGGCCTTTCCATAGCTGGGATTACGCAGCATTAGTTATCTACTGCCAGGTTGAGCTCTGTGAGCTGTTGAGGGCATCTCCTAATTAACTGTTATCTTCCTAACTGGTTGACTTAGAGACTATGCTGTGCTCCAAAGCAAACTTCTGTCTGCCATGTAGCAAATGTTTGATAAATCCTCAATGATTTCTATTTACTTAAAGTAACCATCAATTAATGTGAAGGAAAAAAACACCCCAACATCCTAGCCACTACTACTGCGTTTTCTAGTGTGCCAACTATCTAAGACTCAGGGAATAGCCAGCATTCACTTCACATGCAACAGCTGGTTTTGCACACTGGTTTGACAACATTATTCCTCCCTGTTTTCCTTTTTCTGCCTGTAGCTGTGCCTGTGAATGCACTAACACGAGTGAGGCAAAATCTGTTTATTTTAAGTGGTTTGAACTGTGGGTCTGAGCTAGGCTGGCTAAGTTTGCAAGTTTCAGGCCAAGGAGCAATCACACAAGGCACTCTGCAAGCAAACCCTCAGGGGCAGCACTTGCAGCTGTAGTAATGGCATTAGAAAGCAGAAATGACAGTAACCAGAACAGCTGGATCCTAGAAGGTGTCATCCTGCTCCAGCTGTACAACTTATGCCTCAGTGATCATTAGGTGTGGGAAAAGCTAATCACAAAGCAGAGATATGACAGGGGAAATTTCTGTAAAAGTCTTCAAAAAAGTTAAAATGTTACTTCTATCACTTTGTTATATGCTGTCATTTGATTAAAAAAATTGACAGCTCATAAACTAACTCTTGTAAGTATAGAAAGCAAAAATTTATTTTACCTACATAATCCTGAAATAAATAAACTACTTTTTTTTTTTTTTCCCCTCTAGTTTAAGTTCATCAACTTAGACTTTTTCCTAGATTTTGGCATTAAAAACTCTTCTAACATCAGTATCTAAATCTATCCCTATATGTTGTTCCTGTACTGACATAAGTTTTCAGCAAAGATTTAGACCAGAGAAAACAATATTATTAGTACTTAACCATAAGCAACTCTAAGTGCAATTTATAATGAAAAACGTCAAGTCAATAGCATGTCTTAAAGTCCAATGGTCATTTGATGGACATTTTTTTTCCAGCCTCCGAACAAACTGAAGTGGTTCTCTTTCCTCCAATACGTGCTCAGTTTCCTACTCAAGGGGCTACTCCACAAAGCAGATGAATACATTTATCTGCTTTATAAAGGACTGTGAGAGAAAAAAGGAGATGGATAACTTTCCTTGGTGACCGAACCAGTTCAGTGTTCAGCAAAAAAAAAAACACAACTGTACAAGCACAGTGTGATGAAAAGGGGCAGAGACAGGTGTAAGGTTGTGAGCAGCTACCTATGGTCAACTTTTGCCACCAAGAACAATACCCATGGAAGCCTAAATTGGTGTCAAGCACAAGTCCTGCACCCCACTCAGAACTATCATAGAATCACTAAGGCTGGAAAAGAACTCTAAGATAATTTTTACAACTGTCAACTCATCACCAACATGCCCACTAACTGTGTCCCTCAGTGCCAACTATTGATTAATTTGCATTAATACTAAAATATAAATAGTAAAAAGTTAAAAGTAAACATAATAATTAAATACTAATAATATGATCCTTAATTCAATAGTCATTTAAAACTTTTATCAAGTAAAAGGAATACTCATGTCTATATAATGTATTTTAACCCCTTTAAAGAACTTCATCTAGAAATACAACAGGAATTCTTATGCAAGGAAACAGACCCGTATGATTCAGTGCAGTTTGCCTGTTGAATTACTGAAGTATGCCAGAATATCACCCAGAAGACTTCTCAGAATTACTCATGCAAGACATCAACTTGTTGTGCAAACACATAAACACGCAGTGTCACACATAAGACATGTTAACCTAACATTGACTTAAAGCTGTTTTATTTTCTGGACTTCACATTGAGGGATGCAGGTATTTCTCCTCCTTCTCAGTGCTACACCAGAGCTTGGAGCAGGTCAGTCAAGGTGCTCCTAGATTCTTCTAGATTGCACTACCATATGGATTTATATTATAAAAGTGTATGGCACCACTTCTGAAGTCATGCGTGGCATATTAGGACATAGGGGACTGGAGAAGAACTAAAAGAGATTGCTGCCAATGCCAGCCCCTACAAAGGAAAAGCCGTGTTGTCAGAAATGAGGCTCTGGAAGAAGTTCAGTCATCCCATCCGCATAAGCTGTGCTGTAGGGGCAGTGATTGTGGCTGTAAAGTTTCAAATGTGATCATTTAAAGATGCCCATGTCAAACATAAACAAGGTTCTGCACACTTAAAAATTGTCTGCTTCTTCCAGATACATTGGTCAGCACAATAAAAGATGATGCCTCTTGCCCGCAAACCCACTTATCTTATTTTCCATTTGTTTATAATTAAAAACATCAGTTTGAAGCAAAGAAAAAATCTTTTCACATCCAAAAAGAAAAATCACACGCAATCTGAATCAAAACAAGGAATCGTATGCCTCTTCCAGCAGATAGGAATATGAGAAAGCTAAGAATTATTATTTAAATTGTACCTCTTACTATTTTCCAGAGCAAAACATAAATTGGCTGAGTGGCTGCAATTAATTCTTTAAGCAAAGCTGAGGGTGGGATCTCTGGGTCTCACTATTAAACAGAAAAACATTAAATTCTGGAAGGATTAAAGCTACAGAAAGTTGCTGCTACATGGCACAGTACTGATCTAGCTTTACAACTAAGTGATGGGGAGCACAGGTGCAACAGACTGAAATGCTGTTTTTCATCACTCGGCAGGCAGTATTTAAGAACAGTGGAAAAAAAGGATGTGTTCCAGCCATCAGCAGAAGAGCTGCTGTATTGATTTTAGAGATTGATATGACATTTGGACAAAGATTTTAACAGAAACGGTAACACTGATCTTAACAGGTATTATCATATATGAGAAAACATTGTGGAAGCCTTTTTGGCTATTATTTTATTAAACAATAGTTTAACAAAGAAGTTTCATGCCTGATCATTTTGTTCCAAGTATTTAATGACAAGCAAAGCTCTAAAAGATCTCTCTCGTCATCCTTCTCAACTCCAATTTCTCATGCAGACTGATGATATTCAGGTTTTAATATTAAATAATTTACTCACAGCGCTCTCGTGCTACTTTTCCTTCTTCGCAAAAAGGTATTTTTTGATACATGGCTGAAGAGCCAATCCACAAAGTTGTCTTCTGAACACAGAAGCTGAATGCAACACACAGTCGTGGAATTATTCCTCTCGATACACTCACAGGAATGAATTGGTAACGCTCTGTATATTGTTCTGAGCATAATGGGAAATGCCATCCAAGCCGGCAAGGGTGTAAAATTCTTTTTCCTGATTGGCTGCTCATCTCAAACTGCCTGGCAAAGGTTTGAAATATGCAATGCAGGGAAGTGATATTCTGTGGCATTCATTCAATTTACCTGCACTGCACTCCAGGGAGCCATGCTATTAAACAACAGCTCCAGCGGGTCAATAAAGTTAACTTAATTAAATTGCTTTCCCTCCCACTTCTCCAACTAGCAAGATTTAGGGCACAGGGACACAGCACTGATTATAAATAAAAGGATGATTTAGTTAATCATTTGATGAAGGAAGACATATTCTTGTCAATAATTCTATGCACAAAGCAGAAAACTACATGAAATTATAAATAATTGTGCAGAATAAGGGAAGGGAAGAGACAATACCTACTAATGAATAGACATTAATATATTTTTTAAGCCATGTCAAATCCACTACTTAAAAGTTAAAACTTAGCAACTGCAGTTTTTGCTCCATGAAACTTAAAGTGCATTTGCTGAAGAGTAACACTATGAAACATACCATCATCGTTACAAGCATAATGAATATACATTCTTAGTTTGCCAGGAACTGATCCAGTCTCTTTCTGGTCATTTTGCTACATACAGTCTCACTCTTGACAGTCATCTTTTAGGTCTCTCTAGCTTTTTTTTTTCTATGCCAATACACAAAAAATATCACCAATAATTAAGGCTGCCAAACATAAAAGTTGAGGCAATGTTTACAGATAATTTGAAACCTCATCACACATTCAAATACACATTCTGAAACCTCTGAGGTTATTTGCCTACCTGATGCTGGATGTTTTGAAAAGCTACAGTTAAAACTGGGGTAGCTGTTGCTCAAAATTGATATTTATGTATTCTTGCTCATTTTTCCTCAGGAACTCCACTGCTTGCTCATGGAGAATACAGACATGAGTTTTGGCAGGGATTGTGCTGATACTGCGTGTCTACCCTGTGCTCTGTCCCAGAAGTGTTCCTAGCTTTGCCCCAAATTTCCCTTTGTGCATGCTGAGCAAAGGCTTGCTAAGCATTAGCAGCTAGGTCCTTTAATATTTCTTTTGCACCATTTGTAGTCTATCCCCTTTGAGCTTTTGTCTGCAAGAAGATGAGGAATTTTGTGCATCTTTGCCTCCAGAATCTTTACAGTTTCCTATGGAGGTCTTGGAGCTGGCCAGAGCTCCTACAAGCAAGCAAAGAAGAAGTGACACTTGTAAAGGCACACAGGCACACTTTAACTTAGGAAGTATGAAAATACATAGACAGAAAAACATCCCCTTATGCTCTCACAGCCAATTTTGACATTATAGGCAGTCTCAGCGTCTTGGTCTGTCATAGGGTCTGAGGCTGTCATTTCCTCCTCCAGCTCAAATCCTCTAGTTTTCAGTTCACTGCTCTTTGTTCTGCTCAGACCCCATCCATCCCGTTACAGTGGAAGGTCTGATCTCAAGCCAGTGAAATCACCGGGCTCAGCAGCCTTACAGTAGAGTCCTTTCTCCGATTTTCATGAGAGTTATTTTGCCTCTTACTTCTTTATAACACAGGCTGGAATGGCAGCAGCTTTCCTGCACATCCTTACAGAGAGACAACATTAGTCATACAGAGTCAAACATCACTCTGTACAAACTCCCACTGAATATTATAAATGAAATAAATATAAAATGAAGATTAAACATATTTACTGTGACGATGAGTGTCAGGCTCCAGTTGGTAAGAGCAGCCCTTTGACTACTGGATATTCCAGGATGTGTTATTTCACCAACCCCTTGTCAAATCAAGAGTCCACAAAGCAAAAAATGCATACATAAACAAAAAAATTAAAAACTACACTGAGAAATCCAATATAAAACTTCACCTGTCTGGAGGAGTTATCTGTCAAGGACACCGCATTTGTTTAAATTAACAACACAATGCAATGGAATGTTTGATGAGAAGGCCTGGCAGCACCACCAGGTCTGGTGTGACTGATCTTCCCTTTCCCTGCAGAGTTTATGCAGATCCCAGGGGTGATGTATTTGACCTCCAGGAGTGTGCATGGGGAGGTGGAGGGTGACACTTTGCTGCTCCCTGTGCACCTTCCTGCTGATACAGCTCAGGCTCAGAAAGAGAGCTCTATTCACAGCATGCAGAAGTGCCAGGAAGGGGAGGGAGGACTCTGTTGTAGGACAACAGTGACCTTTTGGCTAGGACTAAACATATTGTTTGAGACTTTTATGGGAATAAAATGGAGAAGAAAAGGGAAGATTCTGTTATAAACAAATAGCACTGAAACTGACACTTTTCTCTTTTTTCTTCTCATCTTTAACGTCCTATAGCAGTGTAAAATAATTCAGAAATAATTCAGTATTATTATTTTTACTCCTTTTTTTTTTTTTTTTCCAACTCAGCTCCCTAAGCCTGATGAAGTCGATAAGTCAGGAGAGAGACGGGCCCGCACTTCTACTGCAATACATAAACTCAGGAAATAGTAGGAGAACTTCAACCTCTAGCAAAGTAATAGAGGAGTCACCAGGAATAGTTTACTTATTATAGTTAAATGGCTTTGTTTCTTCCTAATGAACTATACTTCTGGTTCTTTGCTCACTTGTACCCTGACAAGACAGGCAAAGAATGTGCGTAATAAATGTCGTTAACTTTTAACTGCTTATTTGCATTACAATACAAAAATAATATTTATGTAGAGTTAATTAAAACTCTGTTTAGCCAAATCTGTTCTTCAGCCTGACAATATGTGCTATGTTGTAACAGAATGTGGAAATTACAGATTGGCACTCCTCCTTAAAAAGTCACCAAACTCATTTGCTCTCTACCCCACATTCCTTGGGCTGTCAGAAATGTGGAGCCCTTTGCCAAGAGCCATATACCAAGGGCAGGGCCCCAGGGAGCTGGCTGCTGGAGGCAGGGTGTCACAGATGCACACCACAACCCCAGAGATCCCAGTGGCAGCAGCGTGGGTTTCTTCTATTTTTATTTTGTAGGTGATGCTACTTAACCTACTCTGTAAGAGATGTGCAGTGACCCTACAGGGGAGGAAAGGAGATGCTGGGGCAGCAGCCCGGGTGCTATAAGGAGCAGAGCTCACTCCCTTCACCTATGGGAAGGTGGGAAGGATCACAATGATCCTTCCCACCTACGCAAACTTAACCATAACCAGGAACACAGTTGCCTTCTGCTGATACTGGAGAGAAACAGACAGCTGTGAAGGCCCACTCAGACCCTGAGTGGACCAGAGTGACCAGTCTTGCCCACTCATTACTCTATACTAACTGGAAGAGGAACCTGAGATGTTGCTCTCTCTTCGCTTAGGTGCTTCAGATATATTTTGGAAGTTAGAAAGATATAGATCTATGCGACTTTTGAGCATTGGAGGAGAGACTGTGAGGACAAGGCCAGTGACTACAACACCCAGCAGGACCTGCCCTCCCATCTCCTTTGCATTGCTGCACACATTCTCTGCAAATGGTCCCTGTACAGTACTGTGGCTCACGCAGTTACACTTGCTTGTTAAGGACTACTCGACTGCCAGTGCCCAGGTGCTATGTGGTTACAGCAGAGCCCCTGGCCAGGCCATGGTCACGTTTCTGTGGAGAATGGCAGGGCTGTGGTGTGGCCTACACACGGCTGCAGGGAAGATTGTGACACCCATGGGTCAATCATTGAGTGCGAGCAGCACAGCTGGGCAATATCCATGCCGGCATCAAGTCTAAGAGGAAAGAAACCCTTCAAATGCAGTATTAGCATGTTTGAGCTGGACAGAATTTCTGCCTTTTTATGTCATGGGCAACTCGTATTTCTCATCTGCTTGGAGGCCCCCTAAGACTGAATCTCTCATTCAGCTGTCCTCTCTGCTGTTCCCAAAGCCAGGCTACAGTGACCCTTCATTTCTGTTCATGCATGTATCTGCAGAACTCCAAATTGGCAAAGACATGTGTCACAGGTGCTCAGCATCTCTCATGGCCAAGGTCTTTATTTGCTATACCTGTCAGCTCTGTCAACTAGCATTCTGTCAGACTGTGTAAGTATACTTCAGCCAATATCAAAATAGTATCTATCTGTTCAGCAATATTCCACACTGAGGTACTGTTATGCTGTAGAGAAAGAGAATTGTGATCATTGCCATTTGTCTGCATAACTGCATTTGTTACCAAACAACTGTGAGTCAGAGGCAAATGTTTTTTATTTAGTCTATCTACATTCATCTGAATTTTCCTGGGCCTTTTCTACAATAGAAGTTATATTGCCATTTTGCTTCCTCCTGCAGAAAGTCTGCTTGAAAGCTGAGAAAGATAGCTGAAAGTAAATCCATTACACTTGACTGAACAGAATTTAACATTAAGGAACTGGAGAGGCACCTGACATTCAAAATTCACTTCTAGGAAGTGAAACAGAGGCCACATACATAATTAGCTTCCTTTTTATTCAGATCATATAATTTATATTTGTAAGAAAATACACTGAATTCTGCCAATGGCATGCATGGAATTACATATATGAAAGATGAAAGTTAGCTTTTAATTAGCTCTTTATTAACAGCACTACCAAAAAGGGTTCCAATGCCACTGCATGAATGCCACCTTGAATTAAAAACTGAGACAAAAATATTTACATTCCTATGGTCTTGTCCTGAAATTCATTAAATAAGATTATTTTTTTCTTTATAGTAATAATCCTGGTTATTTTCACAAAGATATTACACAACATTTTGCCTTTTTTATGCCTGTTAGAATAAACAGATCAACATTGATATGTGACACACTTGTTTTCTTAGGCAGAATACAATTTCAATTATTTATTGCCTGAAGCGTTTGCAAATAGTCATGTAAAGTAGAGCTGTTTGCCTAAATTTTGTTGTCTTATAGACAGCCTGGGTAAATACCGATTTATTGCTTTTTAATGCAAGAATAGATTTATTTTAAACTGTTTTTCCCTCTATTTTTTGTCGTTTATTTTAAACTAGAAACTTTTTTTTTCAGATTAAACATATAGTTTAAAATAGGATTATTAAAAATTAAGTATAATTTTTAAACAATATGCTGTCAAACTTCCATGAATTGATTTACATTAAATAACATGCAGTATTCTGGTATTATATATCTGTTGGCAGTGATTTACGGTTTACAATCACATCACTGAGCTTGGAGAATTTGAGCGATTGAGGAAACAGCCTCCAACTAAGTGTCAAGCCCAAGTTTGATAGCTGTAGTTTCCCCTGCAGTTGCAGAGAATATATTTTCTTCATTCAGGCTAGTTCTGCTCAGTCGCTCGTCTATGCAAAGCTACCTCTTGAGAGATGACAAAAGCAAAAAAACTTGTTTTCCAGTGTAGTTAAAACTTCATAGCAGAGGCTGAAATCTACTCACTTTAAAACCTTGCATGACAGAGTAAACAAAGAAACTCATACGTTCTCTTTACTCAGTATAAAGAATGGCTATTTTGACCAACATATCAGCTTAATTAAATAAAACAAATACACATGCAGTAAATGTGAAATGTCAGTAATTGGTTTCTAATGCAACAAAAGCAAAAGCTTTTATATAACTGCCTAAAGATCACATAGTCTAGCTCCACCTTTCCAAAACAGAAGTGGCAAATTCAAAGTAATAGTCAAAATAATCCTATATATGATAGTCTCACGACAGTGATGCAGTGATCAAGGACTTATCCCCCACTGCTGTTTTTACTGTGGGAAGTATGTTGCCTATCAACAACACGGTAAGCAAGGAGAATACAAAGTTAAAGGAAATTAACCACTCTCACTGGGGTCATAATGTACTTCCCAGTCTAGATTATCAAATAAGTGAGGTCACTCACTGTATTATCTACTGCTGCACTGTGGCAGAAAATCAAACCACTTTAATGATACCAGCTGAGAGGAACCAGCACTTATCCAGGAAACTAATTAAAAAGTAAACATGCAAAAGAAAGACCAGGTGATGATTTCAATTACGTTCCTTTCTTGCTTTTCCCCATGGCAGGGCCATCAAATTGTATCTCAGAGGCTTTTTAAATAGCCAAAGCAGACACAGCTCTTCAAATCTGTTGCAGACATCAGCGTACTAACAATTTCTGTGGCCCTCTTCTGACCCCCTCTGATTCCCAACATCCTTTTCTTAAAGCAAAGACATCAGAACACAGTATTCTAGTATCACTTTGAAGCCAACCTCTCAAACAAAACAACAACTCCCCTTCTATGCAATTCATTTTCTCACTCAGATTAGTTATTTGCTACAATTCATAATTTTTTTCCCCACTCAAAGGCTAGGAACTCTTTAGAACACAACTCCCCTTTCCCCCAATGAAATTTGTATTCATTAGCCTTAAATTCAGTGTTTTACTTTGTATAGCTGGCCTGAGGTTACCAAGCAACCCAGGTTGCTCGCTACAGTAAGGTGCCTGGACTCTGTATTATCTGCAAATTTCATGGACAGGGATATTCTATCAGCTTCCAGGTTGTCTGAAAAATGCTGAAAATGTGTCTGTGAACATTGTTGAAACCCACTGCAAGTGCCCTCCCTCACTTAAGACTCCTGATGCCAATTATTTTCTGTGATAAACTAGATTAGTAGGTTGACATTGTGTAGGGTATATATATATATATATTTTTTTTTTTAAATCAGAACTTTGTGTAGATCAAAGTATACTCTAATGCATACTTTGCCTGGGAATACTGTAGGGTCAAGGCAGTTGAAAGGTGGTGTAACCAGAGGCGAGGGACTTGAGGTAAAACACTCCTCAGTAGAGGAAATTAGAAATTATTCCTTAGTAGAGAGAATTAACCCTGGACTGAACAAGTCACTACTACAATTCTGCTCTACAAAATCTGACTATCACTATTGTGACCTATGCTCTGAACCAGCCTGTCTTCCTCCACTGATTTTGTAGCATCTGACTCAAAACACAGGGTTCTTTTTTGGTTAACATAGATCAGTATATGTAAGCCCAAATAAGAGCCTTTTCCCCTTGCCCTCTCATTACAAAATGAAAACTTCCTTTATCTCCTTCCAGGTTGACTCTCTATTTCTTATCTTGTTGAGATGATAACTCAGTTTTTTTCACAGTGCTTATATGCATGGTGCCACATACAGATTTGGTAATTCAGATATTAGAATTGGATTCACAACACAGCAAATGCTCTCAGCTTCCTTATGATATGCTTTTGGTGGTAAACAAGACAGAGCTCCAAACTTAGAGACAAATATAGAAGAAGAAATTAAAGCACTGGTCTCTGTTAGTAAAATCCAAGTGAACATTCAATCAAGTAAACAGGGAAACTCATACTGCTAAAGACAGATAGAAAAACAAACCACACAAAACTACAGAAAATCAGAAGAGAGATTACTCACTAATAAATGAGGTATTCAGCACTTCTACTTTATGGAAAGAGAGAAATGTTTATGTAACTTATGACACACAGTTTGTTTCAGACCTCAAAGACACAAAAGTTTTGCTACACGCTTACAGCCAAAATGGCCGAAAAGCAAGCAAGCCAGTAGAAAGACAGAAACAATTGCAGAATTTTGCAATTGTAAAACCATTGGAAACAGAAAAATCCTACCGTGTCATCTGCTTGTATAGAATGTGAAATTTTACATTTGCAATCTACAGCTTATATGCCTTAAATGTAATTTCATTAAAAGTAATATGAACTCGAAGTTTCTTATTCCTGTATTTTCACTACTTTACGTAAATAGCACATATTTTTTACATCACTTTTTTCCTCTTTTATATTAAATAATGCACTAAATATCTTTTATTCTGGAGACTTCAGGCAGCAAAATTTGCTTAATTATGATACATGAGGTAATGAATGTATTCTTTTCATCGTTATTTCAGAAATATGAAGAGGCAAGAAGTGATAATGTACTAAAATTTCATTACCTATCATGCACGGAGTGATCAAATATGATTGTCAGGGCTGAGGCAGAATGTAACCAGGCATTCACTTTCATAAAATCCATTGCGTACACTGAGGAGGAATATATTCCAACAAGAAGTAAATAACATAATATTGACAGAAGCTATATGAAACCACAAAGAAAGATGGAGGAATGCTGTAGTGATATGAGACTTTTCAGTGCTATTTTGGTGAAGCAGTCTCTGGAAACAGATTTATATATATTCACGTATATATTTCTTATGTAAATATCTACATCTAAGTCCCCCACTTAAACTAGGATGATTGGACTCCATTACTTGGAAATATTTTTGTGTTTTAGGATATAATTTCTTAGACACCTTATTCTTTATGAGCAAGAAAACTTTAAGAAGTTCTGAGGTTTTCCTTCAACATGTCTCGAACAGAAAGCAGTTTTGCCTCCTCTTTGCAAACAGTAAGGATACTCCTCCTCCCTTCTCCACAGTAAGTTATTCTTTTTTCTTCTCATTTTTCCAAACCGATTAAACCTCTCCTCTTATCACAGATGCTGTCCTCAGATGTTATTGTTCCCAGCACTTCCCAGATATTTCCAATTCCCTTTCCTTAAGTTTACTCAGATTTCTGAACTTCTGTGGAAGCTCCACAATTTTCAAGAGATAGCATCATGATATTTGTCTCAGAGTTTTCATCTTGGACTTTGCTCAGATTGAGTAACTTCTGGTTATTCTGGTTACTTTGAAAGGCTTCAATGGTTTTGAAAGAAGGATTTCCTATTGTTCTATGATGATAGAAGCCAGGGATCAGAGCAGCTCTGCTTCCCATTTCCTTCCACAGTCACAAGAGAGTCCAGAAATTGTAACAATAATGGGCAAATTAATTTCAAAGATCTTTTTCAAGGTTTGAGCTTCTCACTTACACAAAATAGCAACAGTATGATGTATCAAGACCGCACAGGCATGAGAAGGTTTAAGGGCAGGTATAAATTTAGTAGAATGCAAGGGAATATGAGAAACACAACACAGAGTAGGAAGAAGAAAGCAAGTCTGGTATTGCTGCAATATAGATAATATTATGTAATAATATTAAGCAACACTGTGTAAACAAGATTTTTTTTTTCTGGTATAACCTAGGTAGATTGCACTGTGTAAGGTATTGATTTCAGTCAGGTGTTAGCAAGTTTATGACATACAGACTCATAAAGCTAGGAAAAGATCATTAAGATCATCAAGTACAACCACCAACCCACTTTCACCATGCCCACTAACCATGTTCCTCAGTGCCACATCCACATGGTTCCTGAACACCTCCTAGGATAGCGATGCCATCACCTCCCTGTTCCTAAGCATTACCACTTTTTCTGAGAAGAAATCTTTCCTAGTATCCAACACAAACCTCCCTTGGTATACTTTGAGGCCATTACCTATAATCCTATCAGTTGTAGTACAAGTCTGAGACTAAGATATTTAACTTTTCAGAAGACCAAGATATGTAGTGAGACTAGAGGAGATTAAATGGGCAAAGAAAGCTTACAGCCACTGTTATTGCCAGAAATATGCCCAGTTGGTTGGATCTGAAAATGATCCACTGGAATCTTAATGTTCAGTACCAAAGATCTCAATGTCTTGCGCATCAAAAGAAAAAAAACACTTCTTCAGGTGAAGAAGCTCAAGTGCCAACTTACATTGTAAGGTTTAGAAGAAGTTATTGTTGCTGTGTTCTTCATACATAGTACATTTCTGCTCTTAAAATGTATTGAGTTTGCCCAATTTTATGATCTGAAGTAGCAGTATAACTTGAGGCAAAGGAAAATTATATGCAAGAACTCTCTTAGGTATCCACGCAAACTCCAGTGAACTTTAGGGTCTCATTTGCCAAAATGAATAGCATATATAGACTCCTTAGGTAAAGAACACAATTGCAAAAGGATAAGCATTTCCTGACACTGATGCCACAATTCTGTTCCCAGAAATGAGGATTTAACCACATCCTACTGTGAAGAGAAAATGCTAAAACATCCAAAGATGCGAGTACAGTACCGCTGGCACAAGTTGGAATGAGGTGATTCAGAATTTCGTCTCAGCTATATCTGTTTATTTATGCTGATAGATTTCATTCAAACTTTCACGCTATACAATTTACACTCATTCACTTAGCACAGAAAATGAGGATGGTCATTCATATAATAAATAGAGAGATAATACAGGTATTATAAATAGAGAGAAATACAGGTCAGGGAGAAAACAAAACTTGAAATGAAAAACTTACTTGTCAGAAGACCGGTGATATTTTTAAAAGCTTGTGGTTGTTGGTGAGTTTGTGCAGTCACTCTGTGGTTTCAAGGAAGAAATCTAAAGATGTGAGTACGTTCTGAAAAGAAGAATAATCAAGGACTTAGTAATCATTTCAGCTGCAAAAATATCACAACAAAATTTCTCTAAAATAATGTACTTTTTTTTTTTTTTTTTTAAATGGGATTCTTCACCCAAAAAATAGTCTTTGACCCGATCATTGAATCTGCAGAGTTTATGGACTTCTACAAGACAAACTGCTCAGATCAGACTTCCTGAGGTACATAGAATAAACAGTGCGCAAGAAATCAGGACAATGAGAAGAGTAATTACTTAATTTCTTTTCTGGCACATCTCCATTTCTAAACTGTTTGAAGTGTAAGGAAACAGCAAAAATTAAAGAGATCAGTCTCCTTCCTGGTTTAATAAACCAATATGCTGAAGTAATGACTTTCTTAAACAGGCCCATAAAGTCATGTTCATAAATGTCTTTCAAACCATTGTCGAGAGTTCTTTGGCTATCTTTTGTACTAATTCATGTACTCAGCCTCCTTGTTTGTCTTCTAATAACGGAAGATAGCTCTTTGTACTTGGAATGTTATCACATTTGAAGTCTAGCTTCCTAATTTCCAGACATCCCTACCAGACAGGACAGTGGCCTGGTTTGAGGAGCTGTCTCACCTCTACAAATCTGAATGAAATTGACAAACTGGGAGATGATCAATCCTTCCATCGACTCAGTCTGTGCAAGAGAGGGACACACTGCTGTAGTGCAGAATGGCAGCTACTCAGCTTTTAAAGAGTAACAGTGATTAAAGCTGGCAGAAAACATTGGGAAGGCTCTGGTCACTATGCTGGATCCACTCTGACAGTAGTCAAAGGGAAATGAAGCTTAGCACAGAGAAGATCTGGAAACTTGATACGTCTTTCACTGAAGTCACTACTCATTGCTATTGTGTTGGGTTTATGTAACAAGTCAGTGACCGCTGTGACGAGAGATCAGTGGCTAATTCTATGCCAGACAAAATTGATTTCAGTTGGTTTGGCCACTGGAGCTGCCACTGGCCAACCTGAGCCCATCAGCTTCTGTAAAAACATATTTAAGAAAGTGCAAAAAACTGGCAACTGTGAGAGGTCTGAGAAAAACCGTAAGCGTAACTACTCTGCAAAACACTGAGATCAAAGAAGTAAGGGGAGGAGGTGCTGAAGGTACCAGAGCAGAGATTCCTTGCAGCCCCTGGAGACTGTGGTAAAACAGATGTCCTTCTGAAGCCCATGGAGGGTATCACAAAGGACCAGATATTTACACTGCAGCCTGTGGAAGACCCTGTTGGAGTAGGGAATGATAGAGTGAAGTATAGTTGAGCCTGCAAGGAAGGGTGGTAGGAGGAAGGCAGTTTAATTTTGTTTCTGTTTCTTGCTATCCTACTGTATTTTAGATTGGTAATATATTATGTTAGTTTTCCCAAGTTGAGTCTCTTTTAACAGGTAACTGCTAAGTGACCTCTCTGTCTTTATTTAGAACCAGGAGCTTTTCCACCTTATTTTCTTCTGTCCTGTTGAGGATGAAGAATGAAAGAGTGGCTGGGTGTGTGCCTGGCTGATGGCCTGGGTCAACCCACCACAGCTGTAAAATAAAATAATATTCCATCTCAGATCTGTAACAGACTAAGCAGGACTGAGACTGGAATGCAAAACAAACAAACAAACAAACAAATCACTGAAGAAAACTCTGCCTAGAATGAATAGGAACAAATGGAACAAATAAGGTATAGAACTTCTCTGAGAAAGCTGTGTTAACAGGAAAGCTTCAAGACCTTCAGCTCTCCACTGTTGTGCAGCCACACATTTGAGAACAAGGTCTTATATTAACAAGCAAAGGGATTCACAGAGAGATTCATACTCTATGAGAATGCTGGAAACATCATTAAAAAAAAAGCCCTTCCTAATGACATGACACTGAATTCTCTTTGGTCCATAAAGGAATTTTCAATAATAATAATCATTGAAATATAATATAGTAAGTATTTTGAAGTCAGATGAACTTACTGACTTGCAGTACTATATGTATTCAGTTAGCATTTCCTTTAGAAACAACTACTTTATATTTTTTTATTGTTAGATTTTAACAATCTTGAATTGATTTATTTAATTCAAGCCCCAGAACTCCATCCTAGCCATTATGATAGTAATAGTACACTCCAGTTACGAAAAAAACTGAAAAGCTATACTTCTCTGCCTGATACTTAAGACTGTGAGATGAAATCTCTCTCAAGTTATTACAGCAAAGGACTCTGGCTTTGTTTGGATTCTTCTGGATTTAGTAAGGATAAACCTTTACAGTGGAAAAATTAGCAAAATCCTCTTAGATAAAACTTACTGAATGAACTATTTCCTGAAAGAGTTTCTTGTCAGAATTATCACCAACCTGCTAAACAAACGAGGTTCGTGGGAAACATTCACACTGCTTCACATACTCATTGTGAGAAATCTCTAGAATAATAAAACCCAGTACACTGCAACATTGTCAGTGGAACTGAGAGAATATTAAATTCTACCAACAATTATCATGTTTTGTTTACAGCAAAAAACTGTCTTGTAATTTAGCCTTGCTTTCACGACTAAATAGCTAATGTCTCATACCTGTACCTTGAGAAATTTATAAACACAGCAAAATCAGTTTTTGCAAAGAGAGTTTGGAAATAGCTTTCTGAAAATGTCACCTAGTTTCTCAGCAGCTGTCAAAAAAGGAAATGGTATATTAGGAAATATTAAGAAAAGGACAGAGAACACAGCAGAAGAAAACATGATAATGCTGTCATATAAATCCTTTACCCACATAACTTTGAATACTGAATATGGTTCCAGTCATCTCATCTCAAAGAGGACAGTGGGAAAAGAGGATAAAGAAAAGGGTGACGGGATGATCAAAGGTATGTAATGACTTCTGCATTCAGAAAGAAAAAAATAACTTCAGGATTTTTATGTTGGAAGAGGAACAACCGAGGGAAAGTATTGTGAAAGAGCCTCATAAAACTGAGAACATGAATAAGAAACACTTTTTCACTGTCTTTCCTAACAGAGGAAGCATGGTGATCCCAACAATGTGAGAGGTTAGCAAGTTTAAAAACAAACAAATACAACAAAGAAAGGACATTTTCCACAAAGATCATAATTAAACATCAGAACTTACTGCCACAGGATATGGAGGATGCCACATACGTACATGGAGTCCAAAAAGCAATTCACTGAGGCAGTAAAATGAACATTACCAGTCTGTATTTTACACAAAGATGCTGAACGTAAGCCTTCAGTACAAGAAGCTCTACAGAGTACCGTAGGATGGCACCAAGGGAAGATACCCATTGTTCCCATTCAAATACAGCTCATGGTGATCTCTTGCAGAGGCTAGAGAACATTGTATGCCTTTAACAAATACACAGGGAAATGTTTGCGTGCAGAAAATTCCTAGCTTCTCTGGTTTCCCTGTGCAACTTCACACTCTAGAGTAATTAGAGTTAGTGAAGGGTCACTGTTTGTTTCAGGGGATCTTACAAGTCCGTCCATCATTTTGGTGACAAAAAATTGAATACAATGAGGATGTCTAGATCCGTAATGAACTTTTAGTGTTTTGCCACCTTGCATAAATGAGTGCATAAAAATGGCTCCGCTAGGTCAAACAGAAGATCCTTCTACCTAAATCAGCATTCCATCTACAACAACCGTCAAAATAAAAAGTAAGCTTTGGCTGGCATGACATATTTAGCTCTCAGGATACTGTAAACTTTAGAAAGCCATGCTGACCTTTTTAATTCCAGACACTGAATAAATATTACAAAAGAAAATGTTCTGGAGAAAAATAATCCTGAGGCTCAAGTCCAGCTTCGCATTCCAGCTATGGAAATGACACCAAGCTAAGCCCCATCCTTTCTCTCACATGCTGGTTTTCATTGAAAAATAACATGGGCAGATAGCAGGAGAGGGCAGCAATAGCAACCGAAGTTTAATGATCTGGGCCAAAAAGACTCTGGACATACTTACCCCATAGTTTAGGTACAGTCTGAATGACCAGAGAGATCTAGACAGTCAATGACATTCAGAGCAGTTTAACTGCACTGTTATAAAATCATTTCCTGAATATAGAAAGCCTTAAGGAGCCTTAAGTCCCTAAGTCTCTAAGCATCAGCTAACCTGTACGAGTTGATGAGTGGTGCATCTGGCAAACCCTGCACTTGTAGCATGTCAGTGAGCAAGGCAAAGTCTTTAGAAAATAGCATCAGATGAAGGATGCAGAGTTCAAGCAACCTCTCTTATTCACCAGAAGTAATTTTGATCCAGTTTTATCACCACAATAAAATGAAAGTGACAATTCTCCATAACCTATGTCTATGTATTTCACTGGAAAATTGCTATATTCCTCTCTCATGAAGTAGCTTACACAGCTAAAATGAAGATTAGCAACCACACAAGAGAGGCTGCTTTTCTTTTTTTCTTCAGAGGAAAAAAGAAGCTAAGCAGAAGAGGTATTGCAATGATGTTATTTCTAAATATTCACTCTGGAAAACTTCATACTTCTGAAATTCATAGTCTATATAGAGAAATGGCAGCCATTCAAAACTGACAGGAAACAAATGAGGTTTACATCCAAATAAGTGTGTCTGTGCAACCTTCTTCAGCAGTTTACAGAAATTAACATGAAATCATTATTTTGGCCAAGACAAAACTCTTCCCTACACAAGCATTCACTCACCCCCATGTCTGTCAACACAGTGAGTCCATTCATGGTAACCACATAAGCCAGGAGAGCACTTTCTAGAGGCACAGGATCAAACTGCCACATACCCAAGGATGCTACTGTGTTTGTGTTGGCATTTCAACTAACAGAGCTGTTGTGTTGGTTGACAGCAAGTTATCTAAGTCCCCGTCTGGCTGACAAATGGCCTCATAAAAGTCAGCTTTTACTGGGGAGAGAGAAAACCACAAAGCCCTTCCCAGGCTGTTTTTACTACCCTGGCACAGGCTGGAACTGCTGGGTTGCTGAAGCCCAGCCTGAAGAATGGTGTTCTCAAGGAGCAAGGATAGCTGTATTTCTTGGTCTGTAAGTAAAGCACTCTTGCTGTGGGTATGACCACAACAGACCACACTGGCTCAGTATCTTAAACAGGTGTTACCACTTCCAGAGCACATCAGAATTAAACTTCACCATGTAGATAGAACATATTCCAAACCAGCTGGAACCTTGCAAGGCAAATGAGGCAGCAAACAGGCTCCTGCAAACTATAGCCATGTCTATGGGGCACACTAATTCCTCCCACGTTAGTCTGACCCACTGACCTACATTCAAACTTCGCAAAAAAAGCGCAGCTTTTTGGTGCAGGAGGGAGGAAAGGTGCTGGCAATGAAAGAGCGGAGCTGAGCCTGGGCAAGAAGACAGACCTCATTTTAATATTTGTACTCTCGTTTCTTGCTGCCTGAATTTATTTATTAAATTAATAATATAATAATTATTAGTAATAATTAATAATAAATAATATAAATCAATTTTCTCCTAGTTGAGTCTGTTTTACTAGTGATGGTAATTTTTAAGTGATTCCCCTGTCTTTATCTCACCCCACAAGTTTTTTTATGCTATTTTTGCCCCATCTTGCCAAGGAGGGAAGTGAGAAGCAGGTGACAGCCATTCCACCATGTCCTTCAGGCAGGCAGTCTGTTTATGCTGCTTTGCTTTCAGTGAAAACATTCATGCTGGGGTTGGTGCACCTCAATTATGTACAATGAATGTCACACCTTCAGTGAACTTAATCTGAACTGTCTTAAACAATCCCTATGCAGACAAGGAACAACACTGTTCTTGGAGAGCATGAGGATGCAACCCTACTTTCCTACTACATCTAGTGCAGCCTGTTTGTGAAAACATTATCCAACCCCATTTCAAGCTTGCAAAGTGTTAATGAGCAGATTTCTGCCAATGCATTTGTTAATTATGCACTGAATTATTTGGACAAAACATTGGTAACTTGTGTGTTGTTCATGAGCTATTTGCTGTTAACTGTGCCTTGTTAATAACTGTTTTGACTTATGCCTTAAATGTCTTATCATGCAGGAAGAATAATATTGTTCACGAATGGTCACCTCACAGTAATATTGTTTCTGCTTACAGAACAGATGATAACACCTTTCAAAGAGTCACAGGAGAATAGACAACGACCGAATATCAAACAGTGACTTGCCACGGTGTGTGTTTACACCTGGATATTGTTGTTGACATGCCAGTACAAAGTATTCCACACACCAAAGCACCTCCTCCCACTTGTAAGTAAATATTTCCCAATAGTTGGTAAAAGAAATTGAAAAGCCATCAAATCAAATAGCTGTTTGGCTCTAACAGGCATTTAAGACAAATGTTACTGCATTAGTGAATCAATTTAATCTATAAGGAAACAAGTTTGTTGTGACCAGCATGTAATCTTTAATACAAAGGATGCCACATTCCTGCAGGACGTTTGAGTGAAAGAGCTATGGGGACAACCAATTACATTTATTGCATTTGCTCTCTTTGCTTAGACAAACATATGGGATTATTTCATTTGCTTTAAGCAATCTAAGTGCATTCTTTTTTCTGATTTTCCTTAAAACTTCTGTGTCACCTGAAATGATTACTTCTGGTAGAGTCAATGCTTTTTCTTTGCCTCCCCAGTACCACACACACACTGCGTTTTTAAAGTCCCAAAGGCTTCTGGCATTGCATTACAATGGATCAGACACCTCTAATACACTGGGAAGGAAGAAAAGCAGACTGCCCAAGAGAGGGGAAGCAGACAGTGTGCCCTGAGGCCTCCCTATTGTTTGTTTCATTTAGAGACAGGCAATACTGCAATATCTATGACAAGACAGGAAAAAATTTCAAGTTGCCCCAGCTGTCACCTACTTAATTCAATACCGATTCTTCAGTTGGTCCCAACTGTCCGTAAAACATTGAGATTTTTCATGGCTGTGCTAGAGAAATCTTCTGTACAACTCCTATGTGCTGTTTTTCACTTTGAGCAATATTCCAGAACCAGTAAGCACATGAGCAATCCTGGTCAGCAGACACTGAGCTATCTCATCTAAAGGCAAGCTGATTTTTCAATTGAAGATTGTTGTGATGGGTCAAGAAGGACGGTTAATCAACTTTTGTAATTGCCTCACTTTAATTTCACAAGGATATGTGCAATACAGGTAGATGAAAACATTACGTGGTTCAGTAAGAGTTGCTTTTTGGTGGATGAACAAAGAAGGATGTGGTGGTCAGCATGGCATCCTTGTCTGTCAAGTCTGTACTGACAGCTAGGGAGAACTATTCAGATAACAAAGAACAAGGGTTGCTTCACTGACACTATCAGATAGCAGATAGATAACTTTGCTATGCAGTAGCAGTAGACACTGATCAGTAAAAGCTGGCAACAGGAAAACTCTGGGAGACTGTGTCAAGCTAATATGCAACCTCAGCTGAGAAAACTCTGGCATTTTTATTGTGGTGTACTGTTCAGGAGACATATTGAACTCTTCCAGAGATATCATTTTCCACAACAGCAGGTATGAAAATCCTTTCTTAAGGAAATAGCAGTATTGTGCAGATTATACAAAGAGGTCGAGCCCTCTCCTCAAGCCTTTGCAGTGAAGGTGGTAGAAACAGAAATAAAATTTCAGCTATCCAAGATGCTATACAAGTTCCATCACTGCAGATGTGCACAGATGATACATCCCTACCAGGTACGGGCAGAGAAATGATGAAACTTGTACAGTGTCACATAGGTGAGGGTCACTTAAACTTCAGAGCATTATATTACCTGCTAAATTACCTCTGGTATTAGTTAAGGTTAATAAAATGATGTTGTGAAGAGAGAACTGAGAAGAAAAGTCTCACTGTGAATTGATGAAAGTTATTGCTTACATTGCAAAAAATGATCCCCGTGAATGTACAACCTTACAGCAAACAGAAGCCAAACAATGGTATCACAAACACAGCAGTTTGCACAGAGCAGTAACCACAAGGCACATACACATTTACTGGAAATAAAAATTGTTAACGTAGTATCAACGTAACTAACGATTTTTATTCCAGAGCCATAATGACTGGATACATATCATCCTACCAGATCTGTGAGCACAATCCCAATTCAGTTATATATGAAGTCAATGGTCTTGCATTAGAAAAGGATCTCTTCAGGGACGCCCATGAAGTCATTCACGTGATTAGGATGACCAAGATTTCACTTAATGTGGGCAGCTGGCACCCATTATGCGTATCACACGTTACCAATTATAGTGTTATTTTATCCTTACTCTGCGCTGCAATACTTAAAATGTAACTTAATCCATCCAAGCATCAATATTGATGCCTGGCTATAGTATTTCCAGTTAAACAGTGTGAAAAATCCCACCTTTTCAGCTAAAAGCTACAAGAATAGTTCATATTCCATTTTCTTGTTTATGTGTGAGTATGATTGGCAGTAATCTACTTCAAACAGCGATCTCCTGTAGTCCTTCAACAAGATACAAATGAAAACAAATAATTTTGATCAATCTACAGTTTATACAAACAACAAATAGCATATGGCAATCAGTAAGCAAATCTGTAGGGATACAGTTTATAGCAGCAGGTCATTTGCTTGTACTGCAATTCAGATTTCAGTTTTCTCATATCGGCTCAGCAATTTTACCTGTTATGTTTCCCAGAACACTGTAGTCTATCCTACTGGCATAGGCAATTTGGCTATGTAGAAGCACAATGATGTTTCCACACTTTAACTCGTGATGAAGAAGTTTATGTTACAATTCCTTACGGCAAAAGGAAAGCCACAGTTGCTACCATTGCTTACAGATCATGACCTTCTTCTGTGAAGATCAGTGCGACCTCTTTGATCATTATGTGTGACCTCCCACAGCATACAGGAGGCAGAATCCCACTTGTTTGTTTAATCCCTGGCTCTCAGCCTGGACTACTCCATTCCCATTTGCATGGCGAGATTCAACAACAAAGCTGTTTGGTGTTAGTGTATGAAAATAGGATTCCTACTAGAAATTATACTTGCTGTAGCAGAATCACAGTCTATGAATTAAGAAAGATTGTGGGTTTTTTGTTTTAGGAGTACACATTGCAGAAGACGTGAAAAGTCCTCAGAAAAAAAAAAAAAAAAAGAAAAAAAAAAGAAAAAAAAAGGTCTCTGAATCACTACAATATTTATAATATAAAGAAAAGTAAGTCACTATGAATATTTATGTGTCTTAAATAAAGAATAATTAAGAGGCAGGAAGTTGCCTTTTCTTTTTAAGCAATAAATTTTTAATTGCAAAGTATATTTTAGTAACAATATGGTGTCTGATACAGATATAAAAGGGGACATTTGAAGGTCAGGGATAATACTCAAGTACCAGTATTTAGGTCTGCACATAGAATAATGCAGTATGTTGAATAAATACTGAAAAAACAACTAACAGATATTTATTGAATAAAATATTAAGTTCTGGTAGGGTATTTACTGTCCTTTCAATTTGCTTTTAAGCACAATATGCACAACATGCAAATGTTCTCAAACATGAGAATATTTCTTAAAAAAAACAAATTGCAAATATCAACTAAACATTATTGTGTCCAACAGGCCGTTGATTAGGACAGTAGGGAACAAACAGAGATGCCACTTGGAAGAGTCAAAATCAACTGATTTTAAACACATTGAAGAAGATACATATATGGAACAAGAACATAAGCAAAGAGCTTCAGATTTCCAGTAATGAGGCAATTAATAACACTGTTAGCTATCTGTAGATAGATATGGACATTCCATGCACTGTGGCATGGCCTATTTTAAGGGGTTCTCTGCCAGTTTGAGAAGAAAGGCAATTCTATGATCTAAGATAAGAAGAAATCAGAAAGGTACTGCAAGTCCAATTACTCTCAACTACTCAGAGATGCAAAGAAAAAGTGGCTTTGGGATGGGCAGGGCATAGCTTTGTTTTATTTAAACATTGTGCCTTGGTTTGTTTCATTGACTCACTCTTCCTCTTTTGAGAGAACTCATAGAGTTTTACACAGCAATACAGATAATGCTATCCATCTCATTCCTATCACAATGCTCAATTTCACAGTTTCAAGTGTTTTGTGCTAACCTGAAGAAGTAGCATCAAAGGAAAGTTAAACCCGCAATATTATTTGCATAAAGGAAATTCTGAAATACAGTTACATAACTGGATGAACAGAATTGAAAGAAAATAATTCAACTTCATGAAGGATCGAAGAATTGATACCTCTTGATATGAAAACCATAGTTCAGGCTGAATCCATGCAATCTCCCATACACGAATGTGGCCTCCTAGTGTGCTCAGAGGAAACCTCTTTCCTACCTAGCTTTTTTACACATGAACATCTTCTGTATATTCACAGCTAAGAACATAAGAACACTAAAAGTAAAGGGCCAAACAAAACATCACGGAGCTTCCCTGTTACTCTTTTGATGAGACATTTGGCACACACCTCTTCTTTTTTTCACAGTGTGAATTTTCTGGATGCAGCCTTCCAAATTCATTTCAGGCCACCTGCGGCAGGAGATTGCTGTGATTTGTGAGTACTGATCAGCCCACACAGAATTTTATTCTCTGATTACAGTAGAACTTTACATGCTTTTTTCCTAATCACTTGCTGGCAAGCTGAAACTGAGAAATGAACACAAGCAAGGGTGAGTGGTTTTGCTTTTGGCAACTTTGCAGAGTCTCACTCAAAATGGAAATGTTTTATTATTTTGTCTCAGGAATGAAGATCCTAAGCAGAAACAAAGCAACAGCGGGGAGCATATCTTCTTTCTTTGGTATTATAATAACAAACACCAGTGTAATTAATATAAACTGTTAGCCTCACATTCAGTAATTCTAGAAGCTTCTCTTTTTCTGGTTTTAAAACACTGGTACTTCTTATGCTAACGACAGAACTTTAGGAATATCCTCTGTGTCCTACTGAGCCATGGCAGAGTTAGGAACCAAACTTTCTCTCTGTACATATAAAATTCCCTACTGAGTCCCAAGGTAGTGAATACTGAGGTGATGCACTGAAGTGAGAGGGTAAAAAATGGACAGATTTTTAACTGAAAAGACATACAGTGGGTCACATCCTTCACATCTCATTGGTAAAAACAACCTGAAGCATATTAATCTCAGTCCTACATTGGTTCTGCCCTTGCTAATGACATACCACAAGTCAGGAAGAGCGCAGTGTTCAGCTCCCCCCTCACTAAGTTTGGTGGTTTGCATATTTCTTAAGACAAGTTGAGAAAACAGTCACGAGTAATTTACAGCATTATACTAGCTGAGAGAACCTGAGCAACTCAGTAGGCACATAGCTTAGGAGCTATTTTGCCTTTCAAGAGGGGTGGAAGCCTGCGCACAGTGGTCAGACAACTTAGGGTCATCCGTGAAGCATCTCTTTCTTGTACACGTGCTATGGATCAAACAATGCTTTCAGCCTCCACATGCAGCTTTCCTGAACAGAAACAGATTGTCTTTCCTGAGAAAAGTCTAAAATCTTCTAAAATTTTCTAAGCATTAGAAAGAATTGTGAGGAAAAATAATGTTTCCTTTCCTAACAATTTTGAGCACTGATTTTCCTAGTAAGTGTATTTAGCAGACAGTCTTGTACATAATATATCCTCTAATGCTTCTTCAGCTGTAATGATGTTTCCTTTACAAGTCATCAGTTTCAAATGTTCATTCTCATGATAACAACTATATGTCACTATGCATTTCTTGTTTACAGCATCGACCACGATTTTTGACGGATCAAAGAAAAACAAATCCAAGTGATTCTCATGTTATTTGTAAGACGGGGTTCTATTCTACTGTAATAAATTTATTCTATTGATTCTGATATGTTTTTATCTCATAATGAACAATTGAAGTAGATGGGATTAGGATGCCTCTTGCTTCCCTCAATATTTTGTAGAAGTTTTTGTTAGAGATTTCATTCTACAGCTACTTAATATACAAAGAAAACATTAATGGCACTGATGATTGGATTAATATATTTATTGGTTATAGTAAGAGCTCAGTCTGTTTAGTTTTGCCAAATTTGCAAGATTGAAAACAACAATCACAAATGCATCTATATCAGGCTGAATTCAGAAGTAAGTACTACTGCTGAAAAAGTAAAACACAGTGCCATTAAATATTATTTATAAATTTTGATTTGGTTGCCTAATACTGCAATTTCATGCTGATCTAACTGTTTGTTTCAAAAGAGTTATAGATGCTGGGCTTACTTCTCCACTAAGGAATGAGTGTTTTCTACTGAGGATTTTCCACTGGAGCTCATAATTATGTGGTGCCTTTCCAGTGTAGCTGAGCATAGAATCAGGACCCACGTAAGTTTTGTCCACCAGAGCCATGGTGCTCCACTTACCCACACAACTCTTAGTCGCTTATTGACATTTCCGGGAATTTCAACTAATGATCAAATGTGGCTGAGTGAAGTCAAGATACAGAAGTTCTTTTCTATTTGTTGTTTGACTACAGCACAAATAAAACAAGCATGTCCCTTATCATTGATCTTTTTCTATCGTTTGAGCAATGATTGTGTTGAAGTGCTGCTGTAAACATGGTGGGAATAGTACTGCTGTGCATCAGGAGTAAAACAAATAAGATAACACAGTAAGAAAAGATGCTTTCTTGCTGAAACAGACCAAATCACAGCATGGAACATTATTACAGAATCTGACAGCTGAGCACTAATTTGCTTCTTTGAAAGATGCAGATTCAATCAATAAATCTCCAGCTACCAGAATAAAACCTTTGGGGAGATAAACCAAAACCACAAAATGTTTTGAAACATTTACCTTTTTCTACTGTATCTGGTTCCTAAGGTACTGTGTTTATTCCAAAGCCAATTTTTAACTTCATCATACAAACATATCAACCCATGTCTCACTAACACTTGAGTGAATTAAAAAGATTATAAACACTTCTCAGGATGCAGATATATAAGCACTGGAGAAGTGACACTGAAACATGAGAGGAAAGTCCAGCAATTATATAAGAATGCAGATTAGTGCCTCAATCCCTAAGATTGAGTCAAAACTGGATATGTATGTTAATATATATGCCAAATCAAGAATTAAATCCTACATTCCGCATCCATGGCCTTGCATACTCTTTCTGTGCATGGCCAGATCAGAGTAAAAACCTGGAAAGAGCTTGCTAGTATTTATGAGACTTGGCACGTGAAGGAAACAGAGTGAAGTAGAAAGATCCACATTGTTTCTTGAAGGGCTCGTCCCTGCTCTGTTTTCTGATTTTCTTTCTTGATGGAAAGATGCTAGGCTAACTGAAATTGTGGACCAAATGAGAAATTTTGTCCTTACATGTCCTTTTGTCCTTACTCACGTCCTTACATGGATAATAACAAAAAGAAAAGAAGATGAGAATTTTAGTGTTCTCTATGTTCTACTTGAGAGGCTTGTAAGAACTTTATAAAGAAAAGAGGAGGAAGAAGAAAGCATGGGGGAAGTATTTTTTAATGAAGGAGTCAAGGGTAACAAGTGGCTTCAGGAGCAAGGCTCAATCAGGGCTAAAAAAGCAAGCATACTTGCCTAGGAGCACTGCAGAGTGGAAGGTAGACACAACACTTTGCAGGAGAAAATGTGATTCTAGTAATATGAATATTTACAAATAAAGGATAATTGCACCTAAACCAAGATTCATTATCTACAACATTGCATTATTACCAGTAATACAATAAAAGGAGTGCAGCTACAAATAAGGTGCAACGTGCACTACGCAAACTAATCAGGACAGATAAGGCAGGCAATCTTAAAGCAGACATTTACAATTTTAATTTACCTACATTTACCTACCTCTTAAAGATATTTTTAAATTTATTTCAGTGCCTATAGTGTCAGGACTCTAACATAAATCAGGAATGAAAGCTGTTTTTTAACTGGAAGCTCTTCTGGATACAGATCTCTAGCTGCAATGTTTTAAATGTAGGAGCACCAATGCTTGCAACTAGAAAACACTTATTGGTTTACAGGATAAGCAAAGATGCCATTGCAGAATCCTATTTCCTGCCTCTCCCTTCTGCTTGGCAAAGGATTTGACTGGGGTTTAAGAGAGGGAATAATGGCTTCTGTAGAGAGAACTCTGAAACTCTGACAAGGGAAAACTGTCTTTGGAGGACAGGATGACCTTTGCAAACAGCACACGTAAAGTTAAAGGAACAGATGTTACTAAGAGAAGGAACAGAATAACATGTACAAAACTGAACTTGAAACAGTGTTCTACCATGTCAGTGAGAAAGAGTTGCTCTACCATGGCTAATAAGAGACTCAGTCAACTGTATTTTTTGAAGTTCTTACACAAACACTGTTTGAATCATTGACTGAGGTTAAGTTGTAAAGTATCTCTGTTCAGAAAGAAAGACATCTGAGTAACACATCTACAAATGTAGAAAGCGTTAAGTAAAGCGTACCAGTTAAAAAAAAAAAAAAAAAGCACACACACTTTTTCATTTTTTAATGACATCATCTCAACCACAAACTACTTAATCCTAATTCTTCATGGAAAAATATTTTAATGACTGCACGTTCTATTAGTCACAACTATATTTTAAAACAATTATTTAGGGAAGAAGCACCTGCATTCATCTGAAGTTAGAGAAGAATAGACAACAGAACACATAAATGAATGGAAATCCTCTTACATATCCACCTACTGAATGTTCAGCTACACAGTTAAATGCTTTCTGCAGCCCTGGGCTTCATGAACATCACATAAGAACTTCAAAGTTACTCAGTTATTCTCTTCAATATTCTTATTTTTCACAATGCCTACAAATACTGAAAGTGCAGTAAATGAGATGGGACAGACCACAGGAAATCATTTATCCATCTAACCAAGCAAGGATGAAATTATTTCTGAAGACTGCTGTAGTCTCCTCAATGACAGAAAGTCTGCCTGGATCCAAATAATCTGTCTCAGTACTGCTGGATCCTACTCATCTTTCAAACCCTTCCTTTAAGGAGGAATCCAAGGATGCTTTTTTCTCCTTTACTATGGAAATGAACAACATGATTTTCTTCCTCTGTGGATGAAGTCAACGTACTTCCATTAGCACTAGACCATTAGTGCTGTTTACCATTTACCTCATATAGGCTGCACTGTTACCTTCATGTCCCTTGTATGCATGTTTCCCTATCTTTTATATAAGTAATAAATACCTAATGCTATGGATAAGCTTTCTTCTCTGTGTGCCTAAATCATTTGGGAGTATCTTCACTCATACTAACAGTAATAAAATGAAGAAAAACCTGAAAGACTGCAGCTGTTAAAAGTATACTGGAAACTTTAATTATTATAATAATAGATGCGAGTTAAGAGATGATTAGCAGCCTTGGATTTGCCAAGAACATGTCAAAGCAGTGTAGTTCTCTTCCACACAGTGATAATAGGTTTTTATATAAGTGTTGTCTGCTTTAATAGGGGTTTTGACACTGTCTCATATAGCATCCTTACACGTAACATGAAAGAACAGGTCTCAATGAAATGTTCACACAACAGACACAACCATGACTGAGTATACCAAATTAACTAATGAAGCACCAGATTTACTGCACAATCTAAGGACAGAACAAGCAGGGTTACCTGGGTTTTGTCCTGCATCCAGTATTGCTCAAAATTTTTCATTATTGAAGTGGATGATAGAAGTATGCTTGCCAAGTTTACAGATCACAGAATCCTATGAAGGACTGCAAGGACATTGAAAAACAAGATGACAACTGAAAAGTATCTCTATAAATACTAGAAATGTTAGAGTTACAGTTCTTAGGAAGGAAAAATCAATTACAGAAGTGCGGAGTGTAGCAAGAATTTTGAGTATGTTTGTTTGATACATTCAGTTCTAAAGTGAATAAATACCCAATGGTGGGATAGTCTGTTGGAAATGTCACCAAGTAGGGTACAACCACGTGCTTTCAGAACATCTGGGTACCATCACCTTATATCCAGTAAAAAATCCTCTGTGCAATTTTATTTTCTGTGAATCTCATGATGTGTGAAATGAAAGGAATTAAAACAGATTTTTCAATATTACCAGAAGATTCTATAAGATCATAAGATAGATGAATGAAGTTTTGGCTTTGGTATGTCATCAACTAAGTAAATAAGTATTTTTTACTCCACGATAGATTAGCAAATGAGTAACAGAGTTCATAAAGAAGTAGTGAATTAACCTGCTTAAGTTGCTGGAAGTAATACAGACTATGTACCACAGTTTCCTATAGACTAGGCCCCCATTTCATGGAAAATCCAAGGAAATCCTGTGGTGTAGATCAATGTACTCAACATGGGCTTCGTTTTACTAGAGCCTTATTTGCAGCAGGGAAAAAACAAACAAACAAACATTTTTAAACAGAGAGCTTAAAATCCAGTGTGACAAATAAAATATGTATTAGATATGTAACTCTCAGACGTGAGGAAAAATTATGGAATTCAAAACTACCATAATCACTGCAATTAATTAGTTCTGATAAAGCTTCAGAAACGTTTTAATAACAGCTATTCTGGTTCATCTATGACTTCAATGTTTTTTGCTGATGAAAAACACCGCACCTAAGATAGCACTCATCAGCTGCTGAGTTACCCATGGTGGTGTCTGCCCACTTCATTGAGGAAAATTATAAATCACAGAATCATAAATGAACCACTGGGAGAAGGAAGCTCCTTTGTCTGACACAGAGCCTGATGGAGTGAGAGGACCAGGAGGTCTGTAATAGCATGTCTTTCTCCCTCTGTATCCAACATTGGTGAGGCCACATCTTGAGTACTGTGTTCAGTTTTGGGCCCCTCACTACAAGAAAGACATTGAGGCCCTGGAGTGAATCCAGAGAAGGGCAACATAACTATGAGGGGTCTGAAGCACAAGTCTCATGGGGAGCAGTTGAGGGAACTGGGATTGTTTAGTCTGGAAAAGAGAAGCCTCGGAGGAGATATTATAGCTCTACAGTGACCTGAAAGGAGGTTGTGGTGAGATGGAGGTCAGCCTCTTTTCCCAGCTAACAGTAATAGAACGAGAGATAACAGCCTCAAGCTGCATCATGTGAAGTTCAGTTTGGATATCAGGAAAAATGTCTCCTCTGAAAGAGTGGTGAGGCACTGGCACAGGCTGTCCAGGGAGGCAGTGGAGTCACCATCCCTGGAGGTGTTCAAGGAACATTTTGACATTGTGTTGAGGGACATGGTTTAGTGAGAACTATTGGTGGTGAAGTATCAATGTCAATATGCTTTAAATGTGTTGCTCCCTTGTTTCAACTCATTTCAGCTTTTAAACTTTTAAGAATCTCTGCAGCTGGACAGACTTGTGGCTTTTTGTGTTTCCTTACAGTGTGTTTGAGTTGAATGTCGCCTAGCAACTGCAACACATGTCCCTTCTTTACTCTTACACCTAATCCTAAAAAGACCACTGCACATGTGCAGTTTGCTTCATATAACAAGAACCTGTAAAAGGGGATGAAGTTAGTTGTATTTAGTATTTTACCACGTGAGGGGAAAAAAGGTAGATCAAACAAGATAGAAAAAAAATACATATTTTCTAACCAGTATTATAATAAAAATTTTTTGTACTGCAGCTTTATTGTTGGAACGCATTTGAAAACATTCAGTGAAATACCATCCATCTTCCATTTGGAGTAATGAAATTTGGTCTATTTCACAGTGTAGTATCTGAGGCACAAATATATTATTATACAACAATTCCTTTGTTTACATGATTTATATATATATACACGTACGTGTAAATGAAGTCAACATTAATAATAAATCAAACCTGTTCAGCTAAATTCTTTTTAATACAAATACATTTTATATGAATGTGCCAGCAAGGTTGCAAGTATTCCAGGTAAGTGGACACTTCTTAGTCCGTATATTTCTGAACTGAACTATCTTTAAGATATTCTAACAGCATTCCCACAATTTATATATTGGAAAACTCCTTTCTCAACTAATAGGGCAAGGGAGACAAAAAGAATTCTTCTGAGGGGCAGAGGATTTCAGCTGTTTTCAGAAGGTTTGCCAGTTTACAAGGACACTGGAAATCATGAAAACAGAGATGACAGAAGGTACATGACTTGGCTGTAAACTAAGGCAGAGTTGGCTGATTTGAAACCTAAGAGATCTGACAGCATCTTCTCCATGGGACTGTGATGAACATGGTAGCCAAAGTGTTCTTACAGAGACAGTGCTCTGCTGTGTGCATGTCCCAGATTACAGGCTGGTGAGCTAACCCACAGCCTGAGACTGGTGCTCTCCATTCCTTAAGAGGCAGAGTTGTTCTTTCGTATCTTAATTTGCTCACGGACACTGGAAATTTTAAAACTCAAAGAAACTTAGGCCGCTAATATGCATCTCTTGATGTCTTCTGCAGTCGCTCTCATCATTGCTTCTCTTCGTAATTAAATACTGTTTACCGTTTACTATCACCATTGTTATTTAAAAATTTAGTGTAATTTCATATCTTCTTAAAACAGATTATTGTACTGAATACCCATTAACCCTCTTCTTACTATGTGCAATTAATAATTTTATAGCTTTACCAAAATCTTAATTTCATAAAAATACCAAATGATGTTATATAATGTTGATATCTTTACTTTAACCTATATCAGATCTTATTTAGGAATGTACAGCATTCCTACTTGTTGTGGCTTAACCCAGCAGGAGATCAGCACCACACAACCTTTCACTCCTCTCCTTCCCAGTGGGATGGGGGAGAGAACTAGAAAAAAAAAAAAAACAAAAACAAAAACCTATAGGTTAGAATCAAACTATTTACTAAGACAGTAAAGAAAAAGATAAATAATAGTAATGATGATTTTACAAATCATATATATATGTGTGTGTGTGTGTGTGTGTGTATGTATGTATGTATGCAAACCAAGTGATGCACAAAACAACTGCTTACCACCCACTGATCAATGCCAGTCCCCAAGCACTGGTTGCATCCCTTTGCCAATTCCCCTCAGTTTTATGGTTTTTTGGTTTCTTCACACATGATATCATATAGAATGGAATATCCCTTTGGCCAATTTAGGTCAGTTGTCCTAATTATATTTTCTCCCAGCTCCCTGGGCCCCCTAACCCATTCCTGGCAGGAAAAAAAAGGTTCCCTGTCTTGTTTCTGTTCTATTTCCAGTGCCTGTTCATCACTGTTACAGGTACTACTTAAACACCTCTCATTTTTAATATCTGCAATTGAAATTGCAGAATGTTTTTCTTAATGAAATCCTCACACCTGCATGACCACCCAAATACCATGACATGTCTGTTGGAGACATTGCTAGTCCAGGGCCCCTCATGCTGCTCACATCCATCCAGCATATAGGCCACACTCCGCTATTCATCAGGCCTTGTTTTTCACCCTGTCTCTGACAAGCTGCAATGGTAATATTCATTCTGCCTGCCCTACCATCACAATCGAATTTGTAACCTAACTGCTCAGCTGTCAGCTTCACTGTAGGCCACACTTTATTTTAATAAAAACTGTGGGAATGAGACAGCTTCTTTGTAAAGGTATTGCCAATGCCCTCAGCTCGCCTAACTGAATCCATTAAGGCTTTGTTATTAACCAATCTTTAAGATCTATTTAAATATGAAGTGTTAGTAATCTGACACAATGCTGAGAATAATTTTAATTAACTTATTTTTTCATTTTCAGGGTCAAAAGCAGCAAATGGTGTTAATGCTCTGACACAAGAGAAGGCCCTCTATCCATTACTGACTGCAGAAGAGGGTACAAACGTGTACCATGAACACTCATGATTAAACCCCAGCTCACGGAGGATACTGACGCTTATTAAAACCTAAAAATTGTTGAGCGTGTAATTCAAGCCTGGTGAAGGATAATGAGGAACAGGAGGTTGGGAATGCTTAATATGCAGCTAATCATGATGGAATAATTATTTCAAAATTCCAAATGACGTGGAAACCCGAACATGTTAAAATCACATGCACGTCCTCAAAAAACAAGGCACCTGAGTTGAGTTTGTTACACTTAGAACCAAGCTTGACTCATATCAGCCCATTCCCTTGCATTTCTGAAATGGAAAAAGCAAGCTCCTGGGTTAAAAAGCAGGGCTCACCCAAACTCGAGGAATGCAGAACCATTGCCAAATGTTCTTCATACATTGAAACAAAGTAAAACAAGTATAACTAAATGTATGAAAGAAAACTTGAATTAGATTACCAGGTCAGTGACATTACTGGTTCTGACAAGATGAATTTATCCAAGCTATTACAATCAAGATGTCCAATTTATCCCAGAACAAGCTTATATTCCATCTTTTCAACCAGATGACATTTCATAGACTGCAGTACCATTAGCAAATAGGTTTTCTTTTTCTTTCTTTCCTTTTTTTTTTTTTTTCTCCCCAAATGTATTTGCCTATCTGAAAACTTAACAAAGAAGCACAGTTCGGATTCTGTGACACCTACACTTCACAATTCATTATCAATCATCATTATTTATCAAACAAAGTCAGGAGGTAAATGTAAGCAAAGATGCAAAACACCCGCTGAAGAACTTTTGCACTGCCTTATGCTCTAGTTTTCACACTGACATAATTGGGCTGCAGGAGATAAGAATTATTTCTGTTACAGAAAATAGCTTTGTACAATGAAAATTTCTTTGCAGTTCTTGTTTAGGTCTGTAAATGTTTCTGAATGAAATTGTGACTGATGTTTTCCATTGACTTGCATTAAACTGAAAATGAATACACAGGATGTATTATTCATTTTACCTCTCTGCATGAACAGTTAAAACATTTTGTATCACTGCTTCTTGAAATGTAAGAAAAACTAAAGGTCTGTTGGCAACCCTGATCTCATGCCACATTTTCTTGGCCGCACAATAAATTAATGCTGCAGGATGACACGTAATCATTAACTGCCTTTAAGATAAGTTTTTGCCTTTTTAACACTCTCTTGGAAATCCTTTGCAGACCAGAAACAAAAGTTAAGTTTATTCAACTTAAAAATCATTCCATGTTTTTGAACTTCCATGATGAAGCAACACAAAATATAACTGAAATAAACAAGATTCAACCTCTCCAGGGATCAGTTGCTTTACTGAGAGGATCACTTTCTGTATCCTGCACTGCCCCTTGCTGGAGTATCTCATAAGTGTGACAGTGTAAATTCTAATACCAGTGCTAATTAAAAATGTGTGTCCGTTTCTGATCCATAAAGTAATCTCAAAATGTAAGAATTCTGTGATTTTATAATCAGTCACTTAATCAACAATTCATTATACCATATCTGGACTTCTTTTCTATAGAATTATTGACCATTGCCATTTGCAAAGATTAATTTTAATCTTTACAGAGCTGATGAACACTCTTAGCATTTTCCATGACTGTTTCCTCATAAGAGAACAAAACAATAATATTAAATAGCCATGAAATATTACTATACTACTGTTAATGAAAAGTTAGCAAAGCAAACAGATCCTTTCCTAGAATACATAGGATGTGCAGCAAAGCTGAATATGACATGTATTTATAAATTATAATTAATAATAATAGCAAAAAGCACTCATAAAAATCTCTTCCTTCTGAAACTTTCGAAGAATTTCCTTTTACACAACTGAACCATTATCCCTTTTAGTGGCATCATTAGTCATGGATTCATTCATTCTCAAATCTATTGTAAGTTTGGCAAAATGAATACACACGAGTACCTGTGCCTGCAAATCTGTGTTTGTCAACTTTATGGCTCTGGTTCTGTTTGGTTTCCTTTAAGTTTTCAAGGATAATATTTGATCTTAAAATATGTTTTTAACGCATTTTCACAAAGCTGTGAAAGGTGGCCTGTACAAACTTGAATGTAGAAAAACTGTTAAAGAACACCATTAACACTTCCCGACAATAAGTAAATCCTATCACAACACATCTCAGCTACAGTACCTCTCACCCAGACATAATTCACTCAATTTATGCTGGTATTTTTAATTGCATCCTGCATGTACGCATCGTACTCTACAGATCAGATTTATGCGGCTACCCTCTCCTTTCCTATCAGTCCTTCGCTGATTAATGAAGAAAGTCACTCCTTGGCTTCAAGTTCTCTGCATGGAACCACACACTCTTATTTACCAATGCTGAACCACAGCTTGATGCTCTCAGTCAATGGACTAAAATAGGAGTGACATTACTCTCCTAACAGTTGAGGGAAGGGTACAGGTCACAATAACACATTTGTACTTGAAATATCACCTTCAGTTTAAAAAATGCATAGGAGAAAAAAACTAGAAGACTGTAGGCAGGTAGTTGCTTAAATGGTTTCTTTCAGAAAGCTGCAGGACATGCCTGATGGAGAAGCCTGGCTCTGGCAGGCCAGGTAACAGTCAAACAACATCTAACTTTGTCAAAGTTTTGATTCCACTTTAGAATTTAGCTCAAAATATAACAGGGTCAAGAAGCAAAACCAAGAATTTAACACGTTACTATTAAATAATCCTGCATGCTAGCAGATCTATGGGTGGTAAGAACAGTGTGGGAACAGAAAAGAGTTAAAAATATGTGGTGACATTGGAGAAAGACATGATGAAGGAGAGTGGAGACCTGCAGCTCTTCAAGAAATCAGAAAGAAAATAAAGACTTAAACATTAACTTCCACTTGTTCTGTTTGTCATCCCCTGGTGCAGAGTTAGCCACCTGTCTAACCTGGCGTACGAAGCTGAAGGGGCTCAACACACAACTGTTCTGTTTTCCCTCTCTCTTGATACAGGAACACATCATGATGCATGAGAAAAAGCTGTGAGAAGCTTAGGCTGCAGTACTTTTTTAGTTCACCCACACCCTGCTACCAGAAGGAGACACAATGAGGCTATTTAAAATGTCTAATCACTGCCTCAGCTGATTACATATCTGCTCAAGAACGGAGTGTCATCAAAGAAAAAGTCTTATCTATTGCACTGTGTGGAGAGCTTTACGTGAAAGCTGGATTGAAGCCTGCCAAACCCAACAAGCGCCTTTCCAGCAAGTCCATGGGGGAACAGTGCTGTGAATAGAAGTGGGATGCTATCACAGATGCATGGCAAGAGATGACAGTAAGTCTCAGGGGTAAGACAGCGTCTCTGTGTTTCATCTGTATAAAATGAGGCAGGCCAGCTTCCAATCCACTCATAAGATTTGATTGAAGGGGACAGAAGTACAATATTTTACTTCTGTTTGGCACGGTGCAAGTGTGGCTGGAACACTGTGCCTATTTCAAGCATCCAGATTTCAAGAAGGATGCTGAGAAGTTGGACAGGGTTCGTAACAGAGCCTAGGGAATGATTAAAGAATTAGAAGCCATGCTTCTAGTGAAAGACTCCAGAAGGTTAATCTACTTATCTCATCAAGTGGAAGGTTAAGGGGTTAGAACGTAATCATAGTCTCATATCTAATATGAGAAATGGAAATTTGACAGTAGGAGGGTTTATCTCTTGACTATTTACCACAAGTCCGGTGGTTAAAAGCTGAATATAAATGCATTCAGAAAGGACAGAAGCGGAAGACACATTTTTTTACTTATGTGCTTAATTTTAATCAAGGAGAGCAATTAACCACTGAAGAAATGTATTATGCGTTGTCAGCAATAGCAAGTCAAGATTGATGCTTTTCTAAAAAACTTTGCTGCAGTTCAAACTGAGCTACTGAATACAGCCTGTGCTCCTTACTAGAAGATATAAGAGAGAGTGAGCTTACAGAAACAGAGTCAGTACGTTAGATTATAATGAGAAGAAATGCCCTAATTTCTAAATGCAGCAAGTCAGTTAGCTCAAAACTACGTGTATATATGTTTGCCTCAACCTGACTTAGAAGAATGCCCACAGAAAACTGAATCAATGGAGCTTGAATTAATCGTGAACTTCGCCAACTTAAAAAACTGTATACAATGTCCACTTTGTTAAGGGATATGTTCTGAAACACTTTTTTGCCACTATGTTCCCCAAATCACTTTGTTATTGATCTCCAATATCTAAGCAGACGAATGTGACTCTGATAAGCATGAACACTTCAAAGTTAAATGATTCTCCATAGCTGTCTCACAGATAAGCTCCTGAACACATCTGGCTTTGCAGGCAAAATACAATACAATAATTGAAGTAGCATTGCTTTTTTCCCCTCTGTTTTTTGGTCGTGGTTAAAAGAAACTTGCAACATCAGGGCTTTTTTCCTAAGCACAAATGAATGTACTGTGTCACAAATCAATCTTGCCATAACACAAATTACCTTTACCTTTTCTCTTCATTCTGGTAAGAGGCCTGTTGCTGAAAGGCCTCTTCCATTTGCTTACGCAAACAGTCTACAGTAGTAGCAAATTTAGCATGAATTTTGAAGGACGTTCACCCTCTGCCTCAAGAACATTAGGATATATATAGTTTAGTTTGTTGGTGATCATAACTAGAAATTTGCAATTACAATTGCTAAAGAGAAATACAGAACAAAATACACGGTTAAATGTCTCAAAACCTTGAATTGAAACTCATTTGTTGGGCCTTCATCTTCACAGACAGCTCACAGACCTAAATTTCACAGTTTAGGAAAAAAGTGTATTCTTTGAATCACACTAGTCAGCATCTGATAGTCTCCTTGACACAGCAAGGAAAGTATCTAAACAACATAATCTCCCCTGCATTGAGCCAAATGTATATAAAAAAACTGCACATACGTTATTCAGGTGAATGCTTATTATCTGCTTATCAAATCCGGAAAGTACTGCTGTTCAGGTGCGTACAGAAATCCCCATGGAAAATCATTGACAGCCAACTGTCAGATTGATGCTACCGCCTTTATACACAAAAAGTGGATTTTATTAAAGACAGCCTTGCACTTTCTTACATCATTTTTTGATTAAGTTTCACAATTTGTTGCCCTGGGAGAAGAATCAAGAAGTATGCCAGAAAGACATTATTTCTCATTAAAGCATACAAATGCACTTGAGTGCTTGAAGTATGTTTCAGTATCACCTTAAAGTTAAATGCAAGAATAGGATTCTTTTACCATATTTCCTCTGCTGGCTGCACTTAAGCAGCAGAAGGATGCCATCAGCAGCAGGGCAGTAGCACTGCCCAGCACTGCTGATGTCTCATTTGAGCCTGGAGACTCTCTGAATGGAATCACATGCTCTTATAGGGCACAGAGCATTGCTCATGCTATGGATGTATATCCTAGGCAAACATAGAACAGCATTAAGAAGCACAGCACTAGCCCATGTAGTGCATGTTGTGCAAAGCATTTAAGCAGCTGCAGGACCTGCGACAAGTCCACGTTTTGAAGAACAAACCTTTTCTCTTCAATACACTCTATGTTTTTGGTTTTTAATGCTTATTAATTTGAATTTCCCATGTTAATATGAAAGTCTTATCAAGAGATGTGTGATACCAGCTGATATTTTATGAGCAAGCTGCATCATTCCAAGTTAATCAAGAAGTATACCAGCTACTACAGAGCTTAGAAAAGGAAACACTCTTTCTGGGCAGTAGCTCTGAGAGCTTAGGAGGTTTAATGCTTTACAATTGTGAAGGTGCATGTTGGTATATTTCTAAACTGCTTAAATCAGTAGGATGCAGTATTCTAAGCCTTGAGGATCAAACTTGCTTTTAAAAGTTCAGGTGAATAATAACAAATGCTGAGGCAGTTTTTCCATACTACTCAGTGCTACTTTTATGAAATCATAAGGTGTAGTCAGAATATTTTTATCTTAGATGTTTGGACTGTCTGATATTTTCTTCCAGATGGCTTGAGACAAATACTTTTATCTTCCTGTTCCGCCGTATCCTTTTCCTTTTTTTTTTTTCTTTCATCAATTGCAAGGTGCGTAATTTAGCCTTACTGAATTCATAACAGGATTAGAAAAGGCAACTCACCAAAAGTTGGATGCCTTTTCCTGATGTTATTTCTGACACTATTCACAAAGATGCATGCATGGAACTGTACACAGGGTGTAAGGTCTGTCTGAGTAAATTTGCTAGGTTAGCTTTGTGCCATTTCACTAACTTCAGTGTCTTGCTATGGATGGTCCCCAGATTGGCACAAAGTGTATGGCATGAGCAAGACACTAGAGACAGGCTAAGGGGGGCCAACTCAGCACTGGAATATTGGAAAACTGATTAGTTGCACTCAAGCCATATATTGAAACTATATCCAGAAGTGCTTTTTTCCTGCTGTTTGAGTTAACAGAATCATGGCAGAGTCCTCCTGGAAACTCCAGTGAACACTAGAGCCAAAGCAAAGGAATACACTTAGCTCTAAAATACTATGTGGTAGAGACATAAGAGAATAGATGGATGCATAAATAAGGAGAAAGAAATTTTTAGAGATTTTTTTAGATGTTCCTGTTTAGCCATACCCAGGAATATATACTGAAAAAGCTTGTTAAGGAAGAGAATAAGTAATTTAAGCAGATGCTAGACATCTGTCCGCAGAACAAAAAATGTGAGGTATGAATGTAGGTGTAGCAATGAATATTAGGTGACTGGGTGACATTGCATGCACTGGCTAAGCTACACAGAAAACAGACATATACATTCCAGTTGCTTCAGAAGCAGAAAGAACATTTGTCATATTCTACACACATCAAATTACACAAATATGCAAATTTAACAAGTGAGATGTTGATTATTAATTATTTATAGTGGAGATAGCAAAATTAGTATACTCAAACTACTGTTTTGTAAACTACAATTCTTAGATAATAAAAAGCCCATATATGATTATTTATAATAAGAGAGGAAAGCTTCATGCACGTATGCAAGCACACTGTAATACAAACTTATTAAAGTTAAGGTCTTGAATATGCTATCAAAAATCTCATTACAGATAGCAAAGTAGCTACTACGTAGCAAAAATTGTATCTGATAATACCCTGTGAAAAATCCTGAATAACAGTACACTATGTATGAATCTAATAACGGGGAGACTATCAAAACATTCCAAATTTCAATAAAACCTTTGCTAGCTAAGTTAATTGGAAGTCTTTCCAATAATCTTTTCTGAACATTTGCTCTTCTTGCAGTGATCTGCTACTTCCTTGCTTGTTAATGTAACAACAGGTAGAAATTTCCCCAGTGACAGCCTGCTCTGCAGGCTGCTTATAAACAAAGAACAGAACATTACAGCCACCCTCAATTAAAGCTATTTGTTCTGTGAATACTTTTTGCAAGCTTCCTGATCAACTGGACAAAACCTCAAGTACACTTTTGTTTACTATCAGAAACATAGAAAAAGAGAACTTTTTTTTCATTTTTTTCTTGGAAGGAACCCTTGAATTCTGCAAAGGATTCTTCTAATTTGTTCTAAAACTTTAATAATCTGAAAAACAAACACTTGAAGATGCTGTGTTGTAGAGCTTTAACATAAGGTAATAGACAGATAAAGCATAGAGAGAAACAAACATTTCATCAGGAGATTTTTTTCTGCCAATCCTACCAGGAATTTAAGCAGAAAAGCTTGTAAAAGGAAAGCATATAGTAATGCATGCAGAGGCTGGATATCTTCAGTCTGACATATGAATTCAGCAATGAATTCCCCATAATCACTTTCAAGGTGAAAACCCTTATATTCAATACAATGCTAATGGTTGTCCCAGAACTGTACACGTAACAATCACTGTAGGACGTCTTATAATGTAATAGTGTTTGAAGGTTATGAATAGAAAAAATTAATCTAATAGTTTTTAGCCAGAAAACAAAACAAAAAACACTTCCAGTGCATAACTTTAAAACCAAAATGTGAAAGTTAAAAAAAACAAAAAGTAACAAAATAAAAATGGAACATGCCAGCTCTGTACTGCTACAATGAAAGGTGAAGCTGCATACATCTGCTAATCTGGGTGCTGCACAGACCACATGCCCATGCTCAGACTGAGCTCTGTGCAGCACCCAGAGCTCAGTCTGAGCATGGGCATGTGGGAAAATAGCATGAGAGATGTTGGCGGGAAGCAACAGAGCAAGGGCCCCAACGGGAGCATAGAGTTTCTTTCACGTGTGAGTATAAGCATATCATGAAACAAATCTGTTGAAGACTATAAAGGCCCTTATAAAGGACCTCAGAAAGCATCTCCACGAAAGTACTCTCTTCCCTGTAAGTCCTTGCTATGAATGGCAAGTTTGCACCTGCAATGCTGTACTTGTGAATATCGAAAGTGCCATTTTATGTCTGCACAACTAATTAAAAAATAAAAGTAACAAAAGTTCTGCCTTATAGAGGACATGGAAATATTCCTTCAGAAAATATACTTTCTCTTCCAGGTGTCAATCATATGTTACTTTTCGGTACTTTGTTTTTATGGTTTGCTTCCAAATAAATAAATAAATAAATGTGTTATATGTGTATACATGTATATTGCTATAATCCATATAGTAATGATTGCTTGCCCTGTTTCGGGCATTAAAAGTTCATTTTCAAAATAAGTAACGTGACAGGATGTTCTCCTTTAATTCAGAATGAATTTTTCTGTCATTCTCAGAAATCCCACTGAATGCACATTTTTAATTCCCAGTAGAAGCTGCTACAGTTCCTCTTGATATAATTCAACAAAGATATAATGGAATCTGCTTTGCAAGAGGAGAGAAAACAACACGACAGGGATATTCTCTAAGCTTCAAGCAGCACTGCAGCACCAGTGGAGCAGATAGATGAAGTTTCTTTGTTGGAAGTCAGTTTTGGTCCCAATTATCTCATGTTTGAGGTGGAGCTTGTAAGGCAGAAATTAAAGCTGAAGTGATGTATACAACACATGATTTAGCATCAAGCCTAAATCAACAATAATGGATAAATATCTGATGGCCAAAAGTGATGCAAAACCTGCTCAGCATTACCTGTTTTGTGTATTCATTCAGCACTTAATCCTTTTCTATGCTTCCCTCCTTTCACTGCCTTGGGTTACAATATTAATATTCTTTTAATGAAGCCTGTCTGTGGGAATTAAATCATACTTGGTTTTTGAAGGATGTAGATGCTGTATTATTTTTTCATATTCCCCCCCCCCCCAAATTACTTACTTTTGCTAAGAAAAAAAATGCTTCAACAAGAAGACGTTGCCACTGGCTCTCAGCAGCACGAAGGAAAGCTTTCAGAATAGCACTTGGAGCATCCAATTTAGATAAGGATAAGTTCTATTTGGAAAACTTTGGAGAATACTAGGATAAGAAGGTTATCTGCTGACCAGCTGAATGACAGTCAAGGAAATGTAAGTATCCTCCACAAAGGCTGGAGGTATCAGAGAGAGTACACTAACAAAATGAATAAGAGCCTCCTATTCAGAATCATTTACAAAGTTATTGTAGCTGATAAGAAAGAGCTGGAGTTCAGAAGGATATCTCTTATAAAACATGATTAGATTCCTTAATCTTAAGAGTGATGAATATTTACTCTTGAGGTTTCAAACATATCTGAACACTTATACACATTTATTCCAACAATTCAAGATTTGACACAGTACTGATACAGCTTGTGTCCTGTCCCTCGTGGATGCATTGGCAAAGCTTCTGCCAATAGAGCTGACGGCCAATACATCACGTTACACAAAAGAAATCAACAAAGCATTTTCTGTAAGAATCGCTACACCAGAGCACCTACTGCAATGTATCAACTAGAAGCTTTCCCCTTCCTCATCCTGTGCTCCTGCTGGGTGGCCCTAGCAAGACCGTGACACAGAGATCAGGCCTAACCACTAGGAGAAATGTCTTTAAAAGGTGCAGGAAATGCAAAATATTGGTCCAGAAGGCTGACATGAGCAAAACAAGGTGAAGTATTGATTGTTGGAGCAGAGAAAAAACATATATCTTCATGAACAAAGACATGAAGACGACTCTGTTTCTTTAGAACCTGAGGCACTGGACTGACCCTCATAAAGAGGAGCAAATTCCTACAGAAATGTTTCCCACAAGGATGGCATTGACAAGGCTGCTCTGTTGGATGGGGTCTCTGATGTTCAGTAAGGTGTGAACCCATGCTTATGCTTTTCTCCCATCAGAATTTATAAGAGATGGATAAATCAAAAGAGTAGCTGTATAAATGACCAGAAAGGCGGAAAGGTGAATGACTATACCAGGAAAACAAAAAAATCAGAGAAATGGAAATCAGTGAAACTCAGGAACTAAAAGTAGTGATACCTTTAAATTCCTACTGGTAAAACTATCATTTCCTACTTCTTTGATTTTTATTGTTGTTGGGATTCATTTACACCACTTTTGAAAACAGTATATGATACCTAACTTACAGTAAAAGGAGAGCAAAAAAAAATTCCCTGAGCTAAGTAAGAGTTACATTCATAGTTCTAATTCCAAATTAGGCCACTTCACCAGATCACGCATTCTATACTCAGATTTACTTATGTCTCATTTGAGGAGGAAACATGAAATTGCAACCATAAATGTCCAACTATGCACCAGAGATGGAACATTTTTCTTACACCTCTGAGACCAAAAATGGACTATAACTTGCTTGTTATATGATCTCTGTAAAAAAAACTTGTCAGCCTGATAGGCAAACAAGAGATGCACTTGGAGTCCCCCTACTACTTCTGAAAATCTAAATTCTACACAAGCAAATGAGCATTTTTTTTTCCCCTCTTTTCTCTCTAAGTACTATTTCCCATTTGCAAGGTGTGAATATACATCTGCGGGTGTAAGAAGTGCAAACACTTCAGTAGCTACATTTTAGCAAACATTACCTTCAATAAACATGCTTCACAGCATATAGCAACAGTATGTTTGCATGAAACTAATATTCTGGAAAAAATATCTAATTCTTATCTAATATATATACAGTGTGGATGTGTAAAACAAAGCTTGTGTCCTATGCTTTCTTTGGAGTCAGTAGAAAGAAATATATACTTGCTGGGTATGATTTACATTACCTTTTTAAACAGCTAGAATGAAATAATTAGCATGCTTCAAATTCTTAATGCACTTTATTAACTAAAAAGATGCTACCTGAGAAACACATCCACTTCTGACATTAATGTTCATACTAAATATTCTCATTTTAGAATCATAGAATCACCAAGGTTGGAAAAGACCTTTAAGATCATCTAGTCCAACTGTCTACCTGTCACCAATACGTCTCATTAAACTGTGTCCCTCGGTACAACATCTAAATATTTCTTCAACACCTCCAGGGTTGGTGGCTGCACCATCTCCACACGTAGGCCATTCCAGCACCTGAGCAATCTCTTGGGAAAGTATTTCCTACCATCCAACCTGACTTTCCCCTGGCACAACTTGAGGCCATTCTCTCTAGTCCTATGGGTAGCTACACAGCAGAACAGGCCAACTGCCACTTCACTCTAACCTCCCTTCAAGTACTGTAGAGAATGATAAGGTCATCCCCAATCCTCCTCTTTTCCAGACTGAACAATCCCAGTTCTCTCAGCCATTCCTCATAACATCTGTACTCCTCACAACATTTGCACAAGCAACTGAAGGAATAGGGGCTGTTTAGTTTGGGGAAAAGGAGACAAGAGAGGAATCCTTATTGCCCACTTCCAATACCTGAAAGGTGCTTACAGCGAGAGTGGGGTTGGTCTCTTCTCACTGGTGACAGCATGAGGGAAAATGGCCTCAAGTTGCAGCAGAGGAGGTTTAGGTTGGCTATCAGGAAAAACTTCTTTAAGGAAAGGGCTGTTAAGCAGTGGGATAGGCTCCCAACCCTGGATGTGTTTAAAAACTGTTTGGATGTGGTGCTCAGGGACATGATTTAGTGGAGGGTTGCTAGGGTTAGGGAAGTATAGTTAGGTTGTGATTGGACGACGATCTTTATGGTCTTTACCAACTTGAGTGATTCTATGATTTTGGTAATGTGAATGCCCTCTTCTATAGAGCAAAACAACAACTAGGAAACAGGAAAAAAAAAGAAATAAGCCAGTTACGAAGCAAATCTGACTGGCATGACTGTTTCTTTAAGGACTGGAGAGCTGGTTTAATCACTTACAATTCTATGGTTGCAGTGTACAACTTTGTAATTTGAATCTTCCTTCCATTTACAACTTGATGCTGTTGATTTAATTCCACACAGATACTAATTCATTAGAAGATCAATTTAATCAACTAAACAAAATCAATGTGACTCCAAGTGCAAATTTGATTTGTTGATTGTACTAGTCTGTTTTAATCAGTTTTGTAAAGCAAGAAAAGTTTACACATTAATTGATTTTTACTTTATTGGCTTGCTTAATTTCCATACAACCCTAAAAAGAATACTTAAAATCCTGCCCCCAAATGAAAGAACAGAGAAAATGGAATTGAATATTTTGTCACTTTGCCCTACTTCCAAATTACAGCTGTGACTTTCATAATCACCTGCAGAAGGACAAAAGTAAAACAAGGTACTTCATGAAAGCATTCTGAAATGTTGATTAGATTCTCTTTCCAACCAGTAGTATTTCTTGTGAAATAGGTTAAATGCGATACGGAAGTATTTCTCTTACAAAGAGAACAGCCTAAAAGACTTAGCAAAGAAATCCATAATGTGTTTCAACTCGTAAATATTTGTCAAAATCAGAGTTTCAGAGCAGAGCACTAAAGTCCTTTCTTCTTCTGCACTGGAAAATGATGATGAAGAATGATTTGTCCTAGATTTATGTTCTGAATTTCCTCTACTCTGAATTACAGGAGTTGTCTTTCTTCCTGGACAATAATCCAAAAGATAGGGAAGTTCATAAAGGGACGACCAACAACAGAGTAAGGAGGTACTGAAAATTAATCATCTTTTTTTCTATGATTGCCAAACTAAGTTCATTTAGGTTTATGTATTCTAGGAGAAAGGGAGAGGGAGGGAGGGAGGGAGGGAGGAAGATATCTAGATTCCTTAAAAATGGGGAGACAATTGAGCTTCCCAGAGAAGCAGTTACCAGTACCAAAGGATACTGAGCACAGATGAGATGATATCTGAGATCCCCAGACTATTACGCCTATGTTTTTAGTCCCTCAACATCAGGGTATTCAAGCTGAAAGATGTAATAACTGCATGTGCATGCAACTGGTGTAATATCTGCTTCTTGCAATACAGCATATCACATCTGGGTGTTTTAGATGCACAGTCATTAACTCCATATGTGTGTGCACCACATTTGCCCAACTCTGGAAGTAGAAATCTGTGAAACAAGTTACGTCAGTATTCTTTCATACACTGAAGAATGGTCTGAGAATGTCAGTCTGGCTTTGGCTATCCATTCAGTAGCAAAATCAGACATTTCAATCCCTTACAGGCTTTTAACCAGACCTTTAATTAACTGCAGTACTAAGAAGGAACACGGGGCTGGAGGTGCCCTCATGGCACTCATTCACAGAAGCACTCTCAAAAGAGGCACGAGTCTTCACTTCTACGGAGTATGACCCTCCTCTTCCCTTCCCTAATGAGAAGCAGTTAGTTGCCAAAATGTAGCAGATGTTTCTGGACCAAAATACCTTTTTTTTTTCCTTCTAAAATAAGGTTCTAACCCTGTCAAAACCATTTCATTGCCTAAGTAAACACTAACAAAATAGTTAAATCACAAAGTGACCCATTGTAAAGACATTGCCAGCGTGCCAATTCCATAGCTAAAAATCATGATGTTACCAAAAAACAACTCTAATCTTTCCAGGTTTTACTCCTGTGAGTAAGGACATCATAGCTAATGCAGAATAGGAAGATAATGTCACACACTGGAAGAGAGGTATATGTGGATCATCACCTAAACACCAAGCAGTGTTTCATCACTGCAATTCTACTCCCAGCAAACAATTCTACTCTACAGCAAAGAAAGATGAAAGTGGGAACATTTTGCTAGGTTTTGCTTCAGCTACATCAAATCTGAACACGCATCACTGACCAAAGCTCAGCTCTGAATATTTAATATCAGCACACAAGGTTTTTATGCACAGTATTGACGGCTACACCTGTTAAAGTACCTTGGTCAATAGGCTAAAGAATACCAACATGAAACTACCTGTAACAACAGAATTGCTCCTGAATGGTATGGTGAGCACAGTGTGCTGGTGTAAGGACATTTCACATCATTATAATGATACAGCTTTTCCATAAAAAAAATATTTTGATCCAAAAAGAAAATAAGGCTCACCAAATGAGAAAAAAAAACGAATATACTTGTGCTCAGCTGAAAATATGACAATAGGAAAAACTGCCAGAACTTTGTGAGTGGCTTTGGCAATATTTCTCTTCCTCGTATACTTTGCCCTCACATGAAACTGTGTCAGTTTTGTTTAAAGGATTTAAAATACAATTGTAGTTACTTAATTTTTGAAAATATACCAAAGAAAAGAGAGAAAAAGAAATGAATGTCTAGAATACTCATAAACCAGATAGATTTAAGCAAGCTGTAGTCCCCGTGTTGTCCTGAGCACAGACATGGCTTCTTAGTATTTCAAGAAGGAAAACAGCTTCTGACCTTGGCACACGAAATAGCCGGGGTACACAGTCATTACAAAATGAAAACTTATAATCTTGCCTTTGAACTGAATTGATGTGGAAATTCTTGGATTAAACTGAACATGGAAATTCAATGAGGGAGGTTCCCTTCTGCCCTTGTATCTATTTTAAATCTAATTTATAAAGCATTGCCCTTAATCTGCACATAAGTGTCTATCAAGGAAAATGACAAACATTTCAAAGAACTGTCAAAATGGTTATGCACTTTAAAGACACAAACCCATTCAGATAAAGTATTCCATCTTCACAGGAAAATATTTTTCAATTTACATCATTTCAGAAATGACTTTTAAAGATAATTCAAATATTCCTCAGCTACTTACCCTCAGTATGCACCAAAACAGTAACAAACACTGTCAGAAAAAGTAACATTCCGTCCTTCAAAGCTTCAGCAATGCCCTTGTTTTTTATTTTTATAGCAGTTGCTAATGGCTTACTTGCATGTTCCTCCTTTATGTCATACACCTGACTGTTTTTTGTCACTTTGGTGACAGCCATTCTGTTATTTAAGCATATCTTTCCCTTGTATCTGATATAAGCACAAGGCTGTTTGCAAACCTGAGGCTGTACCTTCTTGCAAGCAGAACTCCTGTGAACTGCAGCAAGAGAATTAAAACCTGTTTGCAAACTTTCCCAGTGTAAAGTTCTCAGCAAAAGGAAGAAATGTGCAAATTTCAGCGGGAGCATCCTACCCAAGATCTAAGTCCTGCCAGAGGCAGAACAGTGCTCCTCCAGGCACTGGAAGAGCGCTGAGTATTACATAGAGATCGAGCAGGATCCTTGAGGAGAGCTGTATGGGTGGCCCAAGACCTCTTCAGAACTCTTCAAATTTCTCAGCCAGCCAATCAACATCACCAGAACTTCAACCCAAAGTCTTCCCAAAACCTTCACTCTAGGCAACAGAATCAGTGATCTGATCTCCAGCAAAGTCAGGTGCCAGGATCTTCCAGAGTGGCAGAATATTAAACACTTCTCAAAATCAGGGCGCTTCATCAACTGTTTTAACTCCTTGCCTTTCCTCTCAGACAAATTCTGTTGGTCTGTCCTGTTGGTCATTGACTTATCTGAAAGCATCACATGACTATGATGTGCAGGGCATTTTTTTTGCCACAGCTTCAGCTAACATATGTGTTGTTTATAACTTGGGTCCCCTTTCATGATTCATGGAAAAAAAAAACTAAAACCACAAAATCACACTAATCCAGCAATCTTCTTTCAAGAATACTTATACTTTTGAATGGAGTTGGCTGGCTCTTGGTGGAAATAACCTAAATTTAGTGTCAACTAAAGTTAGCTATTAGCTATTCTGTATTACCATGCGGTTAATTCATAGGATGGCTTTTCTCATTCAAGCAACATTAACTTGAGGGGCATTAGCTTGAGTACGCAATTTGGATTAACTCTTTAGAAAGGACAAGTTCAGCGAAGTACCTTTCAATATAACCTTACAACATTTCTGCCAGTATTTCCCTATCAGAGATGTGTTTGATAAGAGCTTTTTTGACACTCTTAATTTAGCGTTACACACAGTGAAGCAATCAACCATCTGCCCAATAGTTTAGCAAGCAGGACTAGCAGCTTTTCACGTGGGACAGAATAGAGTCACAACAGAGTCATTTTTGTTTCACTTGGTGTTTCATAAGCTTCGACCTCCAGCATTCTGTCATTTTTACCAGAAGGAGCTATTACTGTGTGTGCTTTTGCTAGCCAATATAAATCCTTGGCAGCCAGTCCCCCTCTGCCTGAGTGAAGCAATCAATCTGCCAGAAAATCATGACAGTATCATGTGCTATGAATATTTTATAGTTTACTCACTCTAATTGCTCATTTCATACCCAAGCACTAAGGTCACGCTTGTCACACCTGTTATTTCATCCTCTACGAGACTGAAAAGGAGATCACACATCAGAATACTCTCACACTTCATAATTCAGCTAAGGAAAGAGAAACTGAGACTAAAAAACAGATGAATCGACAAGCTTCTCCTGATCACAGAGCTATCAAAACACTTTCAAGTCACCTGACCTCTTTTGACCCTGCACACTTATCTGTCAAGAACTTTATGTCTTAGGATAAGCCTCCAGAGCTATGCAGTGCCCATCACAATCAGTTTGTGCACTGACTTTCTTGTCTAGAGAAACACTAAGCACCATAAAAATTTAATTCATGTGTGTGTGGGGGGGGAGGGTATTCTGGTCCTCTTGTCCTGAGACAAGATGTATAGGACCAGAATAATGTTAAGTAGCTTTGATTCAGCACTGCTTCTGGATTTTACTGCTGAAGCACGAGTGTACCTACACAAGTACACTCATTGTTATTCCACAGTTCCACAAAGAAGTACTCCATGTCTGCAACAAGTACTGCAGCAGGAAATGCAGCAGGTGAACAGAGATTCAGATAAATCCATATTTTTGATACAGGTCAATCTAGTATTTCAGAGGGAGGTGGAAGGGACCTTTAAAGGTCATCTAGTCCAGATCTGAATGCATAGTAACCTCTAAAAAGAAGCTAGCAATCTCAGTATGAATTTCAGGAACAGTAAGATTATTGCCATCAGATTCAGAAAATGCTTCTGCCAAAATCAGAAAACAGCAGTTGTAGTGGCTTTCGTGTTCAACAACAGACTGTTCTCAGCCATCCCTCATGGTGACATAAGAATCATAGAGTCAATCATAGAATGGCTTGGATTCGAAGAGACCTCAAGGATCATCAAAGTTCCAACACCTCCACCCCAGGCAGGATTTTCATTCCTCAGGACTCTCTAAAACCAAACATTTGAAAACAATTCTCACACAGTTTCAAGGTACAAAGATAATTTCAAGGACCTAAGGAAACCAATAACTTCCAATACTTCTGTGTAATAAAAGTCAAAAATATGCTATACTATGAGCAGGCCTAATAGCACAGAAAGTGGTTTACAATATTTGTTAACATATTATTTTTATGCTATCTGTCTCACATATCCATAACTTGCTTTCTGTGGGGGAAACTGTTAAAAATTAGAAAAAGCAGAACAGAAGGACGGAATAAATGCAGCTGAGTAAAGGTCCTGCAGTGGTCAAATGTGAGTTGCCCAAAGCAAGAATTCCATGTAGCAGATTTGACCCATACACATTTCAAAAAATGGTCTCAGAGAGAGCAGTATTTTACATGTCTTGAGTTTCCAAAGATCTTGCTTTGGCAATGTATAGAAGTTACAGATCTGGCTGTTCCTCAGCAATCCAACATTCAGCTCAAACTGCCTTCATAAAAGTATACACACAAATTCACACAAAGAATAGTAACTATTTTTTATATTAGTTTTTTGCTAAAAAAATTCTCCTATCTTAAAAAAACTGTACTTAGCATATTTTATTCTGAATGAATTATAAATAGCAAATGATTCTCAGTAATTTGTTTTAAGCTCTATTATTGTTTCTGGACCTTAACAGGATGTGATTTCCTTTCAGTATTCTTACTGGAGATGGAAGAAAATGGATGAATTTAAACATATCACACAAGAAAATCTAAAAAGCGTTTCCAAATACACTTTCACACAGTCACGCGTCAGATAGAGTCACAACTGCATCTCTTGAACAATTAGAATGGAAAATAATTGCACCAAACACAGAGAGCTAACATGAACAATTTCAGCATTCAGATCCCAGGCAAACACATTTTTCCCCCCACCGTGACATGAATACTTCCATCAGTTCTTTTTACCATACTTTCAGATACTTTCTTCAATTTCTTTCAGATCCTGATCACTGGAAGATTCCAAAGTATTTGTGTACCTTTATGCCCACTTTCTCTGCCGATAATTTCAATGATATGCTTACTCCATTTATTATAATTAATGCCAGAAAAAGTAATTTCAGTATTACTGCCTCTAGTAATTTCGTACTTTGAATTTCTTGGCAAAATCTGGCCTCCTCAAGAACTGTTCAGATGGTGCAGGGGAAGGGGCAACAGTGAATATGTTTGACACATTAAAATTCTTGATGTAAATAAAGTTGTACATAATGCTTGTGGGTCCTTTTGTTCATCTGTTTTTGTTCGATTTCTTTGCTCTTACTTTTGCTGGTAAGCTACGTGTACTGCAGTAATGCACCAGGTGTAGTTTCAGATACATTTTAAAAAGTAAAAATGGAATCAAAAGGTCCTTTACACGATTCCTCTAAGATAAGAATATTATAAACATATATATATATTTACTTTTATATAATATATAAATATATGTATTCATTTAAGAGAAGTGTTATATTTCTCTCTCTCTATATATATATATATCAAGATAAATAAATAAATATATAAAAATAAATATGAATACATATAAATATATGTAGAGAGAGAAATATAACGCTACTCCTAAATGAATTCATTATTACGCTTTAACAGTTGTTGAAATTATTTGAAGATTAACATAAACCTGAACCGGAAGTTATAAGCAGAATCATTTGTAAATAACAGTAAGCGTGTCTATCACACATTCCCAATTGAACTGAAGTAAATTTGAGACGGTTTAAACACATTTGTGCTTACGATGTGAAGACCTCTGAGCACACAGAATGGCTTGGGTTGGAAGGGATCCTAAAGACCACCCAGTCCCACTCCCGTGTCATTGGCACGGCTGCCCTTCACCAGCTCAGCTGCCCAGGGCCCCATCCAATCTGGCCTTGAATGCCTCCCGGGATGGGGCACCACCACAGCTTCTCTGGGCAACCTATATCTGGATTTTCTAGAAAAAAATGTTTTATACGTGTATTTTTTCTTTTAAGTAGAAAGAAACTTTTAGTTACAGGACAAAGCTTCAGAGCATGTACTTTCCAATAGCCAAATATGACAATGGGATACTCAGTAATGGCTTTGTCTCTGTGGAGGAAGCTGTACGCCACACAAGTCTTACATGATAGCATGCACAATACTTTGCTGAGATAAGACCAAATAGTACAAGGAGCCATAACAGCCAAAATCTGTGACAAAAGCAGTTATGCACAGGAACTGGAACTTTCAACCTGGAAATACTAGGCATGGATAATTTGCTGTGTCTTGAGAGGCACATGAAAAATGGATGCCTTTGGCTGTGGCTGTGCAGACAAATGAGCAGACTGCAGAGAAAGGAAGCTGCTCCACCCAGTACAAAATGATCGTTTGGCTATTTTCCAACGGTAGCAACAGCTTAAAAAATGCCAAGCAATTACTCTTCTACTTAAATGCTCTTAGCAGCAGTAATGCACATATTTCCCAGTGCAGCACAACTGGCCTTAGAGTCTCTGCCCTAGAATACATTCATGTAAAAATACTTTCCAGATGCACCATTAGCTGAACAGCCAGCAATAGTGGCACTACTGTGGATAACACCTACTTTCTTACTGCATATAAAGCCATAGCTTCTATAGTCCAGGGAGCTTGCATCTGAGCTAGCAATTTAAAAAAAAAGTTTTGAAGCTGCTACTTCACAATCTCTGTATTTACCTGATGAGCTACAAATACGAGAGAGCATTGGTACAATTCTTAAGTGGGAACAATGAGGATGCCTGAGTACTAGCAACTTGAATCATTACATGTTTCCTCTTTTATTGCAATTCTAAGCTTCTACACATAGGACATCTCATTAAAAGATCATAATTTTGTGATACACTTCATGTTTATTAAAGTACTTCAGCAACTTGTCATTATTTTACAAACAAAACCACATGCTATTTTTTCAAATTAATTTTCTTTTAAGTTAGTCTGCTGGTAAGCAACTGCATTCTTCTTGCACTGATTTTGTCCTGAATGGGCAAATGAACCTGAGTGTCACAGAACTAGTTCTATGTTTCAGACAAGCAAACAGATTCACAGTGTTGCTTCTTACCATTGGGCAGCGTTCAATCCTGTCAAAAGTTAGACACTCAAAGATAGCTGCTGTCTCACCTATCATTAAAATCAGAGTTCTGTCTGCCTCTAACAACTGATTTCAGATTGAAGGCTATATGTCTTGTCCCACTGATGCATGATGTCCTTGTGTGAGATTTGAAACTCCATTTCCTTTCAAGTGGAACCAAAAGACCATAAACACATCCGTCCTTTCCTTCAGCAAAGGAACAGCAAACCCTCCATTTATCAAATACAACGAATGTTAAACGCTGACTCTATTAACTCACAGTAAATAAAACACATGATTAAATTCATCTTGAGGGTCAAGTCCAAGGGGCTTTGACAGGGACCACTTCACAACAGGCCACCCTTCTGCTCTAACACAACTTTAAACCTCTTCAAATGAAGTTTGAAGATGGACACAGGCTATGTGACATCCTTACTGTACATCTGCACCAGAACACAAAGATAAGAAAAGTTAATTCTGCAAATGTGCAGGTCACTGGAGATTGTTGATCAACAATCAGACTGAAAAGAACCAGGGCACCAAATCTATGAGCAATTTCTCTAAACTGGCCTTGATGAATTACTTTTGCAATATGCTCCTTATTGGAGGCTCGAGGGAGTAGCAGAATTTATCCTCGTGTGAATAAATAATCCAGTACACGTGTGTATAATGCATCCATGGGTGTTTAAGAGAAAAGAAATGCAACAATGTAGTAAAAGAACCCAGAAGTTTTCCAAAATGTAATTACATTTACTGACATAAACTCCTTTATATATTTTCAAGTAACCTCCTATCAAATGATATGCATATTCGCATATGCAACTAGTACATTTCTTACACTTAATTAGCACTGCAGGATTTCTGCACTCCCTGATAAATTATCTGTGAAAATTATGTACAGATTTTGCAGCTGATATGAAGACATTACAGTAAAAAACACCCTGTAAAAAATATGAACTAATTATATAATGAGAAACTTGAGAAATCAAGTTACGTCACTGGTGGTATATCTAATATCTACATCAGTGGTACCCAACAGCACTAATCCACTCCACAAATATTGGTGATTAAACTTAATAACTAGCTCTTAATTCTGCTGAATTGACTATCTAGTGTACAGGACCTGAAATGCTGTAAGTGGCCATTTACAGATGTTTGCTAGTGTCTCCTTGTGCCTGGAAGGTTTCATCTATGTGAAAGCAAGACAGGCTGCTCTCTATATCACATGTCTGGGTTTTAAAAACATACCTCAGGCTATCCATACTGTACATCCTTCTTGCTCCCCCTTAGGTCATACATGTCTTTTAATTCTGTATTCTTTATTCCAACACATGCCTTTCTATTTCTTGAACAAAATTCAGGGGGATGTCTACAATGTGAATGTTTTGCACAAGACAGACTGTAAAGGCTATCCATATAATATGGGACTGTATACACTGGAAAGAGCATACACAGAACACCACACACATTGCTGGAGGCGTCATTTGCCCTATGCCCATTTAACCATTTTTCCCTTCAGATTAGTCCTAGTCTGACCCTGTGGAACAAATGATCATTTAAAATAAGAACAAACCACGCATATCCCTGGAGCGTATTTTCCAGCTTAGTTTCTTTCCAAAGGAAAGCAGCTCGTGTTCAGAGATGGCTCCATAATGCAAAACAAAGCACAGTCTGAAGAGGCAGTTGGTACATTTGTATCAAACATCCTCCTGATCTCAATTAAGAAGTTAATGAAGACATACCCGATCAGACCCAATTATACTTATTCTAAAAGAAGTTCTCTTTTCTCCACCTCACCTTTCACAAAAGCTGAGAAGTAACAGTGGCTTGTAAATTCAACTGTAATCACAAGTTTTCTCCTACAAAATGAAAATAAACCAAGTTATGTGAAGCTGCTTCTCCCACAAAATCGCGTGCAAAAAGCCACACTTTTGCTGCGAGACCTTCTCAATTGTCTACCCAAACAGATGTAAAAACCTGGACTAATCCAAGATGACAAAAGGCAACATTTCTAAAAATATTCTGCTTATTTGTTCTCACTTGCAATATAACATTAACGATAAATGGGATTTTGCATTTTCGCCATTACTTGTTGGCAGGTCAAGGGCAAACAAATACAGAACTGTTTGCGCCCTAGGCTTTTGCCTCTTTACACTAATTAGAATCCATTTTACACCAGAATGAAACCTGGGAGGGGAAGTAGAAGCATCCACAGATCACACAGGCACACAGGTGTGCCTGGCTAGGAGACATGCTTTATAGATGCAGTTTGCTTATAGTAAGTATGAAAAACACCTAATGCTCTTCAATTCTTGTGCTTTTGTATGTGTTTTCATTTGATTCACTAGTCTTTTAAAACTAGGAGTTATTCTTAAAATTAAAGATTCATATAATTGTCCACAGCTACAAAATTTAATCTCTACGTAAGATCAAAGAAAACTAAGAAAAAAGATCATTGACAGAAAGTCTCTTTGCGTAAGAGGCGTACGGACACCATACTGCAATAGGCTAAGATTTTTTTCACTGCTTTTATCTTCACAGTGTTATACAAAGTACAGCTCCTAAATAATATTATATATGAATTTGAAATGCAAGATATTACAGAAACTCACAATTGCAAGTATTCCATAAAATACAGGGATGGAAAGGACTCTGTGTTCTCATTGACCTTATGTGAGTATTCTCAAATATAACATGCTTATTATTCACTCTCTAAGTTTCCTTCAAGGAAAGTGTCAATGCAAAGATAAACTATCTTTACATATCAGAATGAAGGCAAATCAATAAAAGACAGCAACTCCAGCCATTCTGGTTCCCAATCTGCTTTAGATGTCATTTTTATCTCTTTCAAGCCTGTGATAAAGAGTTGTTCTTTAATTTTGTTGGTTGATTCTAGCTGGTTGGTCATATGAGAGTCAATTGCTTCTGTCCTTGTTCTTCCAATTACAGTTTTCCCTCTACAGCTGCTCACAGTATGGTACACGTGAATATAAGGTGTTGAACAGAAACTTAGAGCTGAAGTAAAATGGGCAAAACACCAATTTAGGGAGAGATCTAAGGAACTTCAACACAAATATACGCATTTACTTCTTTCTTACTACATGTGTAGCTCTTAAGAAGATTTATTAAGTGTGTGCCTGGAGGCACAGTTATAACAGTATGTTTTTGAATTCTGTCTCTGCTGTTGATACCAGTAACAAATAGAATGACATAAAATTAGATGTCCAGGAGTAATGAACGGAAGGAGACAAGCCTTTCAATAGTGCTATCGGACTTTGACATAAAAAACAAAAAGCCTGAAATGGCATTAGTAAGACTATATTTTCTATTATACTTTCCCAGTAATTCTTGAAGAAAATACCGCCTCTGAGATTCTCCAAGAACTGACAAGACTAATGACACATTTGATCTTGAGTTCACTTCTCTCTTTAGATGTTTTCTTTCTGTCTCCTTTCACAGAGATTAATGCTGTGTTAGTCAAACTCTTCTGATTATTGCTGTGATATTTCTTCCAAAAGAGAAATTAAATTTTAAAAGTGCTTTTTTTATTTTAAAGTATTTTCTTCATTTTATCTTTCCCAGTCAAATCATGAGATCTTGGGAAATGCAAAACTTTCCTTTAGATACGTGTGTTCTATGTTGTTTTAAAATGGTTTTATTTCCCATTCTAGAGAAGCACAAGGCAAAAAATGAAAATGGAGTTCAGGCAGCATAGTGTTGCCACAGTTTAAAGTAATACAGCCATCAGTATGATCTGTACTGGTGTTCACTTTTGAAGTGTTTTTGCCATTGGTCATTCTGTTTAATAAAATAGAGTGATATGTATGGAAGAAACTTTAAACAATGTGACCAACATTTAAAAAAGAAAAACATCAGTGACTTTGCCAAGCCTTCATTCATTGGCCAGTGCGGCAGATTTGTGCAACACAGGTCTCTAAACAGATTTTAAAGCAACAGATAAGCATCACTTTCAGAAACAGTAACTTCCTGAACTTTGCCTTCTCTTATTTCAACCCCATAAAGCGCAAAAGAGAAGATCAAATGAGAAGAAACAGATCAGAGCGTTACCTAGCTAAGATTCTCTGACTGCAATTCCTCCATGTACTGTCAGCCTTCAACATGACTGTTGATGTATTTTCACAAATTGCTATTTTTAATGAAGAGTCAAAGCACTACAGTCATGAAATGAGACTTCCTACTGTGACAGGTGCTTTGAAACAAAGACTGTTCTTGAACTAAAGGCTTTATGATTGTTCCATTCTTCTAATTCAGTGAACAGTTAACTCTATTATGTTCCTATTTTTATAGGCCCTCTGACTCATCATTGATCTTCTTTACCTTTTGCAATCATTTAAAGAATACAGCTTGACTCTTCATCACACATGAGAAAACAAGCATGAGCACTAGAATATGTGTGGCTGAGAATATTACATTACCAGAAATTTAGAGGTGCTCTCAGAGAAGGCTCAGCATTCTTCTCAAAAGCAGGAGGAGCTATGAGAGCCTACAAACAGAAGGTCAAAGTCACAGTCAAGTGCTGATAGCTGACTGCAGGAAAATAAGACAGTTTTAGGCAAGAGAAGAAGCCAGTCATGAGGAGGAAAATCAAGACGCAAGGTGGTCAAGGGCTGAAAATAATACAGAGTAGATAATACAGAGTAGAAACAACTGTAAAGTTTGATAGGAATTTCTTTCCTGATATTGTGTTTCCTGCTCGTCACTTCTCCTGTAATTGTGCCTTAATGTGTTAGCATGGACTATACTGAAATATAGTCTGGGAAATTACATGCTACTGATTTTCTGAAGAGACAAAATCATACCTGAAGTGTCAAGGACAAAGTTTTTCCTATATTCACTTCTACACTACAGCCCCCCAAAATAACAAGTACCACAAGAACTATCAGTGGCAGGATTAACAACTAACAAGACTTTTTTCTCCAGTATCTTCCTACAAGAAAACTGATCTCAGTTCTATTTTTTATTAATGCTTGATGTTACATCCTGACAACATAAAATGTATGCTAGTAAACCAAAGCCCATCAATGATGAAATGATTTTAGAGACAAAGGCACTAAAACAGAAAATGCAATGAACTAGAGATTTATGGCTCTACGTACAGGATTTCATATGACAGTGAAGTTCCTCATTCTGTAGCTTAGACTCAACATTGATTTCTATTCCATTACATACCTAATTTTCAGAAGCCCTAGCAAGAGTTTATTGTCTCCTTGTAATTAGATTTACATGGCAACTGTGTGCTAAAGATTACTGAAAAAGTTTCTTGCACTGATAGCCTTAGCAGAAATAACTATCCAGGCAGCAAACCAAAATTTTACAATGCAAGACTTACATAGATTGTAGAATTTCTTTTAATGTACTTAACCAAAGTAAAGCTTAACAGTACTCCCCTGCCAGAATAAAACTTTATCATATGAAAACTGCCCACGTAGCTGAATAATTGGAAATGTTTTACACTAGTTAAATAATATATGCAGTTTCATGCAGAGCAATAAAGTGACTATCATCAGAATTTCATATTGATAATAGGAAAGAAAAAAAGTAATAGCCCATATTTATTCCTGCTAAGATTTTATTATCTGCAGTGAGGTTATACTTTGAAGCATAGTTTGGACGTGTGGGCATGTCAGATTTTTGCTGACTTCTGTTTTTCAGACAGTCTGGGCTCTGAACCCTCAGTGAACTAAACTTAGCTTCCAAAAGAGTTCCTGAAAAACCTTTGGAAGCAAGGACTCTCCATATCAAAAATTTGCCTTTTTTTTTTTTTTTTTTTTTTTTAAACTACTCCATGACACTCCAGCTTCATGGACTGGTTATTAGTAAATAGCAAGAATTCAGACAAAAATAGCATGGGAGAGATGGTATCCTCAAGGATTGGGAACAGTGGCAGAATTTGCTAATGGGGAAAAGGGAGGACAGTCATGATTACATGGGGTGAGGATAAAAACAGGATATTCCCAGCAAATAGCATCAGGAGAACAGATATGTCAACTACGTGACACATGCACATGGCTGGTGCTTATCTCATTCCAAAGAATAGGATGTACTGCAGCCAGGATTTTAACAGCAGGTACATTGGCATTGATCTGCTTCCTGATTTTTCCACTAAACAGACAAAAGTTGAGGTGGCACTCAAGCTCTTCTACAGTCTGTGTTAATGCTTGCACTCAGTGCTTCTCTCTGAGCTCGTCATCATATACTGACATCAGCCCAGTGACAGATATCTGGGGTATTTTGAGAGTACACAGTACAGAAATAAAGCCTCTTTTGCTAACAGCTGTAATACATAGCTCTCTTTCCAAATCTGATCACAGCAGGAAATGCCTTTTAGTAAAGAAGAATGTTTCAGTTGAAGATTTTGCTTTTCTCCATTTCTGATTTAATCTTTGGTATAACTATCCCTGTATTTTCACGGTTTGTTTTATCTTGTATTAATGAGCAAGGCAGTAATCATAAAAAGATATATAACAACAATGGAAACAGTAAGATAAAACTAAGAATTTGTTGTCTCCATGAAACTAAACAAAGAATGATCTGATAGTTATGAAAGAACCACAGCAAAGAATACCAAAGTGCTGTATCATCAACTGAAAATCATCTGAATAATTTCAGAATTGTATTAGTCTTAGGAGGTGAACACCTATGATACAGATTTATTGGTTCACGTCTACTGCTGGTATAACTCAGTTAAAATAAATGGTGGAACAAAAGGAATAACTTTGGTCTATTACACAGTAAACTGTTTTTATAGCTTTGTTGAGTGAGTAAATAATGATAGATAGGTTTCTTTGTCTACTATGGCACTTATTTTCTGGATGTGTACTAAAACCAAATACACTGAATGTGCTTTAAGAAAAAGCAATCATAAAAAGTTGTGTGCTAAGTTATGCGACCAGTGTGAAAATAAAAACAACAGCAAACATACCCAGAAGGAACATAAATGCTTAGTCATCATCTTATGAGCAGATGAAAAAGTCTACCGGTGTTTCCAGAGTGAAGGCCTGATCTCCTACAGTGTTCCAACACGCTTATTCTGTGGGATTAAGATGCTGAAGCTTAATATTAAATCTTTGGACACCCACCTTTTTAGCTGATCCTCCACAGCAAGGACAGTGGAAACAACAGACAAAAAAGCAATGGCTCTCTGAACACTGAAGGTTCACAAGTTCAGTGTGTTTGTTTAAACTACCCTCAGTTTGTTGGATTTAGCTGCAGGGTTTAACCAGCCATCAGTGGGATGCTGAGCAGAGCAGCACTCTCTTCTTGCTTCTTTACCGTGTTTCTGCTCGTCTCTCACAGCTCAGTATATGGACACCTGGAAGCAGTAATGTCCTTATTGCTTCAGCTTAACCCATCACAGCCTATCCCTCTGAACACTAAGCTGTCTGAAAGCTGTCCCAGAGAAAAAATAAAGACTACTTAATAGCACTTGCATATTGCTTTCTCACTCACTGTGTACTGCTGAATTTTAATATTTTCAGACAGTAAAACTATGAGCATTTAAATTAACATGGTCCAAGGAGGTTAGACAAGGTGTGAAGCATCCTGAAGTGTCCCTTGGACAGAAGAAATCTGTAGAGATTAGATAAGCAATACCAGAATAGCTCTAGTTTATTTTCCAAGGAATAAATCTTGCCCACAGGAAACCAGAGGTGAAATCTTTTATCATAGGCCATTGGGATCTCCTTCCAACTCTCAATATGTTAACAGAAAACGTATACACTTGGATTTAAAGCCAAAATCATATACCCAAAGAAATTAGGTTAGCCCATGGCTTTGTTCTACGGGACAGAAGCCCACTCCTTTTGCTGCATGGGCAGTAGGGAGTGACAATGAAAATCTTTCTCTCATTTGCACAACAAAAAGTTTATAGAAATAGCTATAGTACGCTCACTGATGCTCTGTGATGCTGCCACAGAGTACCCCATAGCACTGTGAAGTCATAGAATGGATTCTAGGCTGGAAGGGACCTTATAACCCATCCAGCCCCAACTCTTTGCCATGGGCAGGGCTGCCCCCACCAGCTCAGCTGCCCAGAGCCCCATCCAACCTGGCCTTGAGTGCCTCCAGGGATGGGGAACCACAGCTTCTTTGGGCAGCTGTGCCAGCGTCTCACTGCCCCCCAGGTAAAAAATTCCTTCCTAACATCTAAACAGAATCTCTCTTCTTCTAGTTTAAAGCCACACCCCTGGTCCTATCACTGTCAGACCATGTAAAAAAATATATCAGTTCCCCTCCTGTTTGTAAATCTGGTGGCTTTTATTGCATAGGACAAATAATAGTTATTAAAATATTATTTCATAAAGTATTAGCAATTAAACAGGTAATGAAAATTGACTCATAGCAATTCTCATCTGTTACTGCTAAGAGTTCAGCCTCCTCCTTTTAATCTGGGAGAGCGAGGAAAGGAAGGAGAGGTGAACAGGATGTTTTAAATTTAATAACTTGATATTGATTTACACGAACTCAGACAATTTTATTAGCAACACTACATTTTCATAAGTAAAGACCTTACCTCAGGTAACCTCACATTCTCTAAAAGCACTACTCTCTAAAAATACACATTGCACTCTCAGGTAGCTCAAACAATGTAAGAGGCAAAGAAGGTGAAGGAGGGGTTACTGATGGAGAGGGAACAGACAACAGCAGGGTTCCCAGGAAAATTTCTCTTTTTATTACTCAGTCATACACACAACCTGCTCTGCTGCTGAATGACAGTCTATTTTTCAAACAGGTAACCTGCAGGTTAGACATACAGAAATCCAGCTTATTATTGTTTGAGCTGCAGTATTCTCAGGAATGGCCTTGCACCCTAGCGTGCTGACTGTGTTATGAACAGAATTTAAAAAAAATGTTTCAGTCCCAGTAGACCTTCACAGTCCCATAACATTACAGAAAGGCCAAATCTTGTTCAATCCAACTCTTCCCTGGTTTCAAGTCACTCAGAGTGTTTTTTTATTACACTCTTGGGTTCTCTGTAGTTTCTCCCAGTCACAAAAGCATTTGGCAGTCACATTATAAACACTTCACAAAAATTCAGAATATGGAAGCATAAATTACTTGAGACACTCTCAACCTTTAGAGAGAGAAGCAAAAATAAGGGAGAGAAAGGTAATGTGAATGTGAAATGGGGGACAAAAAGCAGTCACAGCATTTCACTTCCAAACTTTTGTGTGTCATCCAAGAAGCAAAAGGGGGAATTTCCCAGGAAGCTCACCATCCAAGAAATTAACTTCTGAGAGCGTGAAAGAACATCATCATAGATAACAGTTGCTACCCCACATATACATGCAAAGCACATAGAATCAATTAAGGTTGGAAAGTCCACTAAGATTGTCTAGTCCAACCATCATCCCATCCCCCTGACTATTCTAGATCATATTCTTCAGCCCCACATCTACCATTTTCTTGACTGCCTCAAGGGATGGTGACTCCACTACTACCTTGCGCAGCACATACCAGTGCCTCACCACTCTTTCTAAGAAGAATTTTTTCCTAATATCCAACCTGTTCAGTATCCAAAATGTTCAGAATAGGCTGGAACGTTGCCTATTTTGCCCTGACTTCTTCTGAATGGGAGTGTGCTAATTAAGTGTGCTCTCCATGTACCATGTCCCTGGCTGAGAGTGCCAAAGGTGAAGGGAGAAAACATTCTTGATGGCAAGGCCGGATGACAGAGGAACACATAATGAAAACCAGCATTTTCTTTAAAGAGAATCAAAACCCTCCATCAGAGAAAAACAAGATTTACCACTAGGTCCAAGGGATGTATTGAGGTGAGGAACTGATCTTTTTATTTTTCAGATGTGCGTCTGAGCATTCAGATTCCCTCTGTTCTTGATACTGCTGAAATAAGGCTATTGAAATTCTATCAGCCTTCACATTCACCCCCCATAAAACTGATTTTTATTAGCCTCACTTATTATTTTAAAAATAAGCCTTGCTAGGAGGCCCCTCTTGCATCAGAAGTTCCATTTTAAGGAAAACTGCATAAATATTAATTAACAGATAGCTCTCACTAAAAGAATAATTTTCAAATCAAACAGGCAGACAAATGAAGCATAACTGCTTCCAGAGGCACACAGGGATGAAGGCTTGACTGCCACTAGGAAAAAAAAAAAAATGGTAGGAATACTTAGTCATGATTTTCCAGTTTAAGCCAGTAAGGCATGCATTATTTTACTTTTAAGCAAGCAAGGAAGCTCATTTTAACCACACTCCCCTCTAGGGAGCCAACGCATTACTTCATCCCCCAAAAGCCAGCTCCCACATTTGAACAGTGAGAAGCATGAAAAAAAAAAATAAACGCCATAAAAACTGTGGAAGCCACATACGCATTTTTTCCTCACCTCTTTCATTTCTTTTGTAATGCCATCACATTATATTTCTCTAAGGCACTTCTAACAATATGTTCCCTCTCTTGAACAAAAACAGTAAATATTTTTAATTATAGTGCTAGTAGAGTTACATGCAGAAGGAAAAACATATGAATGTAATATTGGCTACTTTCAATATCTGAATGTTGAACATACTTCCCAAGTTGATCCAACTCAGACTAGTGAAAGAGAAAGGCTAAGAACGTTTCAGAAAAGCCCCAAACCCAGAAAAGAAAGCAATCCAGCAGTTATGACAATGTACTGGATGCCTTCTCCTGTGGTTATTGACTAATTGCAGTGAAAAAAAAAGGTGAAAAAGATCATAGAATCACCAAGGTTGGAAAAGACCTAAAAGATCATCCAGTCCAACCATTCACCTATTACCAATAGCTCCCACTAAACCATGTCCCTCAACACAACATTCAGTCTGTCCTTGAACACCCCCAGGGTCGGTGACTCCACCACCTTCCTGGGCAGTCCAAGATGATGTGGTACATCCAGTTCAGGCCAGAACCCTACACTTTTGCCCACCTGATCTGTAAGCATAGGCATGGTGATATCAGGTCCTAGGCATTGAAACAGTAAAGGCAGAGGACAAATGCCTAGATGTTTGGACAGCAGTTTGCAAGTGATCAGTGTGTGCCATTCACGTTGTTAGAATGCCACACTTGCTTCTTAATTGCTTCACTTTGACAGAGCACTGTCTGAATTAAGAAGAGCTGCCAGCAGCAAAGAAAAGTAGAAAGGAAAGAGCAAAGCAGCATCTTCACTGAAAACACAAAGAGATTGAGCAGTGGATTGCATTATACTGGACTATTTTCAAGGACTGCTAACGATTTCTTGTATCATCAGCTTTCCTATTAGTAGAAGGACAGCATCTCACAATTATTTTCTGTAATGGAGTAGGCTAGGCTTTTCTCTTGGCTAATAAGCAGTACAAACCTATATAGACATCTCACACTTCATTACTTCAGCAATCAGTTGATAATCTGGCAAATGATATCCCAGCAGTAAGGTCAGCCTGCCAATAAGAAAATTCAAACCAAACAGCTGCCAAAAGCATAGGGCTCACTTTACCTCTTTTTATTCTTCCAATTCATTATTTCACATTCAGCCTTAAGATCCTTCTCCTTTCCTTGCAGCAGGTCTATTTCCCTTTTACTGTGTGAGTTTCCTAACAGGTTATGAGAATTAAGTATTTCAAGCAAAGGCAAGCATCAGAGCTGTCTCTAGTTATGAATCAGAAATGCACAACCAGGTGAACTAAGGAAGACAATGGAAAGAAACAGCTGCCTATTTTGCTGGCTGTGGCCCAGCCACACTTTCCTAGGAGAAATCTGTGCCATCCATCCTTGAACTCTAAGAGAGACTTACAAGTCTGGGAAAGCTGTGCTATCCAGCAGTGGCTCTCTGCCTTGCTCCCAGTTGCTGTTGTCTCATTAACAGATAAGAGGAAGTTGTGTTTAATGCTTTGCTTTTTCTTTTCTTTGTAAGTACACTCTCGTTATTAGGAAACTAAAGCCAGTGTAAGTTAAAGCAGTACGCAAGCACAGACTACTTACACATTTAACTACCCTAGGAAAATAAGAAACTCACATCCTCTAGAGCCTCTTTGTCTTCTACTTATTTGCATGCCAATAACTTAATCTCTGTTAAGGCTACAGGGAATGTGAAAAAAAAAAAAACCAAAAAACAAAACACATGCAAATGTAAAGGGTAACAATTCTCCTGTTTTCTAAAACAGTTTTAAATAAGAACCTGTTAAAAGACTTACAGGAATCTCGAATGAGGAGAATCAAGGGAGGTATTGCTCCTGCAGGAGGTGTGCTGGGAGACAGGCAGCAACTCTGCCCGCCGTAACAAGCACTTGTGAACCAGTGGTGCAGAACTGTGGACCAAAGGACATCTTCTGCCTTCATGTAACTCAGGAGCTGTAACACAACTTCAGCAGCTGGTTTCTGACGAAAGCTCATTCACAGAGCGGCAGCTCTGATGTTATAATTATAACATTAGCAGGTACCAAGCCATTAAAATGCGGAATTAAGATGAATATGGCTGATACACAAGGTATATTTCTCAGATCAAATACGAGAGAGAAAAATTCATGGTTCAGTAATTACAGTAACACCGTGTGAACAGCTTCCCTAATTAATTACATTCTGAGCCAACTAAAGCCTCAGTGTGCCTGATGACAGCAAAGTCGAACACAGCATTCTTTGCACAAGCAATAATGGTTCTGTTCAGAGCTGGCATTTCTGAAAGGAAGACGAATTCTGGCAATCAGATCTATTTTCCTTAACAGCTGTTTCAAAATATGATAATGAGGTGTGGGTTTCCTAGGCTGTCAGCTGAAATTCACTACCTAGGAAACAAAACAAAATGGATTTGACGCCATCCATCTTTTCCCACTAAACCTTTAAAGACTACATTAGATTTTATATTAATTTTGCAAAACACTGCTTGCCAATAAATTATGTAATAGTACATCCACCTCTGCTAACACAATTTACTCTCAACATTTCCTTTACTAATTCATAACTATGTGCAGCAGACATTACGTCTATTCAAAGGGTTTCAGAGTGGCTCTGGCATCCTGAACACAACCATATTCAACACCCCCACAATAAAAAAAAGAACAGAAGGAAAACTTAATTTTTTTTGTGGCATGTTCAACCAAACTCCACATATTTAAGAACACAACACATTCTAGATAGCAAACAAAAAAAAAATATACTATATTGAATCTTGAGTCATTTTTTAAACACAGCTTTATCTTCAAACTGATGAAAGCTCTACTAATGAAGGACCAGCTAGAATTACATGTCTAGCAGAGAGATGAAAGAGAATAAATCTCCCAATTAAAAGCTGAATCATGTTTAATTTTCCTCTTCCAGTAGTTGCCAAACACTATATTCCTGTATTTTTCTAGAGCAACTCCCATATATATGTCTGCCTAAGAGAGTAAAGTATATCATGACAGTGTGCCACATTAAACTTATTTAGAATCTTCAACTTCCAGCACTGCTATTCATATAAACAAAACATTTGTGTGCCTGATAATTTATCTTTGACATCATTACAACTGATCTTTGGTTAGCAGATAAAATAAGGAAATAAAAGCACTAATCATTTTTATACAACATACATTACTATTAGCAGAACTTTGCCAGTTACTAGGGCTAGCTGTAATTTCTTCTTGCAATCTTGCAGATCTGAAAGCAAGGGAAAATAAAAAACCACCTGGGCCTAGACAGCTGTATCTGAAATTGGGTAATGGGTCTGCATACAGGAAGTCTAGATGCAGGCTGTCAGAAAGTGTAAACCTAGTTGCTTATGAACAAGATTGCGGAATAGTTACTTTGAAGATTCATTTACTTTTTTCTAACCTCAGACAACTCACATGATCATTCTGTAAGAAATTGTAGCATCTCATGCACTGGAAGAGTAACATGAAATTTGGCACATTGGTGGGTAGGTTTTTGTGTCACAGATATGCACCTTAGTCTTACACAGATCCTCTCAAGCTTGACCAACCTATGAAAACCCAAACTCATAGCAGAGTTGGCTAAAATGCCTAGATGTCTGACTCTTGCTAGAGAAGCTCCATCCTTTTCTTCCTGGGAACTGTCCACTCTACAACTGGACTGTTTCTGTATTACCTGCCCTGCAGGGCTCAGCTTGCTCCAACAGAAAGTGAGGAGCATAAACCATGTTCATCCCTTTGAGCTGGAGCAGCAGAGGACTGTGTGAAGAAGGTCACTGAATCTGTCTTTCCTACACCACCACTTAGAAGAAAAGAGGAAGCGGCTGAACTTTAAAAAAAAAAAAAACAACAACAACAACAAAAAAAAAAACACCACAAAACTTTACACTTATTATAAGTTGTTTGGGTCTCCTAATACAATACTTGTGTTATAACAACCTTTCAGAATTTTTACGTTCTTCGGAGTGCTTCACTTAGAATTGTTAGTGCTCCTATACACCAAAAAAAAAAAAAAAAAACAACACAAAACAACACTGAATATTAGAGATTCAAAGCTGTACCCTCATATTGCACTGTTGTGTTCTAGAGCAGAAAAAGAATTCGAGTTGCTGATTTCCCCCCTTTTCTGCTAGTCTGGTGAGAGACTGAGGTAGAAAGAGAACAACAGTGACCAAGGCTTGGTGATAAACTAGAACTAATACCTTCAAAAATCTTTGTCTTATTAACTCCTACCTGCAAAAGTGGAAATCAGAGTTTGCAATTATCTTTAGTGACTATTGTGAGGATAAATCTATCACAGACTCTGAAGCGACCAAATGGAAACTATAAAAATAAGTAAACCAGTAACTCCTAATAAACATGTTAGCTCTAGTGTGAACACGAATTCAGTGTAGCAAGGTTCATTTATATAATAAAAGTAACTCTTTCCTTTTATTTTGCCTTAATTATTTAAGAGTGAGTGTATGTGCATATGCATGCCCAGAAGAGAGTAAGATGGGGACAGCCTATATAAATATCTGTCTGTAACAAAAATAAAAACTATAACATCAGCCTGGTACTTTGCACCAGTGTCTCAATAAATAACTCCCTGCACTCACCACAGAGGTAGCCTTGTATGTTTGAAAGGCAACAGCAAAACAGGTCAAGTTTTTTTTGCCCTCTGCTGCTTGTGTAAAAGAGTAAAACTCAGTTGTGTTATCACAGCCATAACACTACAGCCATTTGCTTTTGAGGTGTTCCTGTCCTGGAACAAGCCAAGGTTATGTCGTAAGTATGATTTTTCCAATAGATAAGGTTAACTGTAAAATACACTGTTATACCCTTCCTCAGTAGGATTTCATATTTATTTGCTCTGCATGGTTCAAACACGTTGGTTCTACTGCTAATGGCAGAGCTTACATATAGTATGGATGGTTTTTATATTGGTCTTTGCCAAGTGTTCATAGTTAGCAGCCATTCTCCTCTTTAGAATGCTTAAAGTTCTTGATCTTGTTCCAGCTTTGGATAGACAGTTTTTCATTCCTCAGATGAGCACAAGACATCACTATCAATAACACCAAAGCAGAGCATCAGGAGCCAAACCAACACCTGTCAATTCCATTATATGTATCAGCGGTCCTTTTGAGGCACAAAATTTCTTGTAGGAACTGTCTCACATTTCCAAGGATATAAAAATAATCTCTTTTGACCTATCAGTCCACTGCTTCCTAGAATCATGTAATATTTACACAAGCAGAACTTCAAAGCCTCCTGAGAAACCAAAAGCAAGCTGGGTTTTCAGTACCTCCTTAAACAAAAAATTCACTAACTATATATATATAAATATAAATACTATATGTATATACATATATTTTATCTCTTCACTGTTACCCAGTGTTAAAGAACACAGGAAAATACAAGAAAAACCTATGGACTTGAACCATTTCAACAGTTTACCAGCACAAAACAATTCACAGTAAGACTTAAACTCTGAAATCAAGAGACCTTGAAGGCATTAATAATTTACACTGTGTCATTTTTCATTTGCTATCCTTATCCATATTTTACACATTCATCAACACTGTTTTACTTCAGGGGCAGCTGTGCATTCCCACAAACACTGGAATGAGCTGACACCGTGGCTTAAAGACATTTCTTTTTGCAGGTGTTTTACTACTATGATGCTTCACTTACACTCACTACTCGCCTCCTCAGTATTTTGATGTTTGCTGTCAAAACATTTACTCCTACATGCATTCATCTCCACCTTTCCCAGATGTACATCCTACATCCTTGGACATCATACCAAAAACACCTCAGAAGTCTTTCAAAAACACTCTTAAGTTCCTTGCAGTTGATGGTCTGTGATATCTTACAGACTACTGACCAGTTGCTCTAAATGACTGCAAGCTAATGCAGGGCAGCCTCCTGATGTTTATCACAGTGCAGAATGCAAACTAAATTCAACCTACTTCAAAGAAAATTTTAATGCCCATTGCTAGTGTAACAACTAGAAAAAAAATCAGAACAGTTGATTCAGTTTTCCTGATTTACAAATAAGGAATCAGGAAACAGATATACTGGACTAGATTTTAGGCAAAGGATCTGCCTCTCTCTCCCTTCTGCATGTTCACAGTAGTTCCCATTGATATCAAGAACAAACTCAGAAAAAAGTTACATTTTAAGGAACTTACTGCCTCTGGTATGATAGGATTAATTAAGAATTGAGAGGTTATTATCAAGACTGAACTGAAAGGGAAGAAATGGACAACTGGATTTGATTCAGAGTGCAGCAGAGGGTTCCAAACTCCCCTCTAGGTTCTTCCAGTGGTGAAAGGAGTAAACCACCTGACAGAACACATTACGTATTCACTCAGCTATTCACACTGCAGATGCTGGACTATGCAAGAGCTTTTATTGTCCTTTCCAAGCCCAGATCTCTACTAGGCCCATGAACACCAGGTCAGTCAGACCCACTAATTGCTATCCCAAGTTTTTACAAAACTGACCTACTTCCACAGTTCTTCTCCTTTGAAGTACTCTCACTGACCCCATTACAGCATTTACACTTTGACTCATGTGTGGTACACAATAAGTGAAAACAGTATGGAATTAGATGAAAGGGGAAAAATCGAGTAAGATAAAGTGACATGAAGATTTCTGTCCCCCACAGGAGTTATTAACAAGTAACCAGCTGAATACTTATTCATGACTTCTATGTCTTTGAAATACAGGCATGCAGAGGAACTATAAAGGCCCTTCTCTGTAATCTTAAATCAGTTTTCATCCTAAACAGCCTCCACTCTCAATGGAACAATTTTTTTATTTTTATTTTTTTAAACATCTATATATGTTACAGAGGACTCGAACATGAGATAATATTGCATTCTGAATACATACATTCAGCATGAAAGTAATAAACTCTAGAGAGCAGTGACAATGGTCTCAGCAGGAAGGCAACAGTGATTACATTGTGAATGTATCTGTCATTAATTAAGCTTTTCTTAATGACTGGTATAATATCTTCGTGGTACAGTTCAGAAGCATGGTATTTCCCTCAGAATGAGTCCAGGTAATTACTATGAAAGAAATATATAAAAGGACAGCATAAGAAGGATTGCTTCATATACAGAATTACTCATAGCGTAGCTTCATTACATCTGACAATCTGTATTAATTCAAGTGTCTGGTATCTTGATCTAACCATCTCAAGATATTTAAGTCTGGAACAAGAAGAGGCAGAGTGTGATTGCTATACCCAAATAGGTTTTGTTTGTTTGTTTGTTTTAAATTTGAACTGACCAGGAAGAATTTCTTTTCATGGCTTTTTATTCCATCATGCGTGTGACATCATGACTTACCCAGCAATAAATTTACAAGCTACTTTATATTGCATACAACAGCATATTGCTTTTGAGTAGGAAAAAAAAATAGTTTTAGAAAAAAGGCAAGTTGTTCTGGGTTAAATTTTACTCTAAATAAGACTTAAGTCCTGGATTTCAGTGGAAGTATTTATATAAATTCTTCTTAAAGCAAAATTTGATCCTCTGTTGCTTTTAAGACTACGTCCAAAAGGAGGTGAATGCATACGTTTATTAAGATGCTACCCATTATCAGTGATTGTGATATACAAATTGTTTATCTAAGAATAGATGAGAACAGTGATATTTCAAGCACTAAACACATTTAATTAGGCATACTGAAAATTATCCAAATAATTAATGTAAACATTGCATAATATTTATAAAGTGTTGTACTGATTTAGATCAAGCCATTTGGGTAAGGCGAATGGTGTGATTTCCTCATCAACATCGTTCATAATAGCTCCTATTTTTTTTTTTTTTTTTCTTCCGTTTTGATTGTTCTCCACGAAGCTGAAATGGGTTTTTAGTCCCAAAGACTCTCCCACAGCTCTATCAGGAAAGGGAACTCTGTTACATCAGCCTGATGGAATCATAGAATGGGTTGGGTTGGAAGAGACCTTTAAAATCATCCAGTTCAAACCCCCCTGCTATAGGCAGGGACACCTCCCTCTAGGCCAGGTTGTTCAAAGCCCCATCTAGCCTGGTCTTGAATGCTTCCAGGGAGGGGGCATTCGCAATCTCACCATCCTCACTGATATTAGATATTGGGAGGAAATTCTTTACCATCTGACATAGCCTAAATCTACCTTCTTCCAGTTTAAAACCATTTTTCCTTGTCTTGTTGCTATCAGCCCTTACAAGAAGGCCTTCTCCAGCTTTCCTGTAGGCCACTTCAGGTACTGGAAGGCTACTAGAGGGTTACCTTGGAGCCTTCTCTTCCCCATGTTGAAGAACCCCAGCTCTCTCAGTCTGTCCTTACAGGGGAGGTGCTCCACCGATCTGATCATCTTCTTGACCCTCCTCTGGATCTGCTCCAACAGCTTGATATACTCCTTGTGTTGGAGGCCTCAGAACTAGACTTAATACTCCAGGTAGAGCCTCACAAGAGCAGAGTAGAGGGGCAGAATCACTTCCCTTGATCTGCTGGTCAAGCTTCTCTTAATATAACCCAAAATACAGTTGGGCTTCTGAACTACAAGTGCACTTGCCAGCTCACATTGAGTCTTTCATCAGCCAGTACCCCAAATCCTTCTCCCCAGGGCTGCTCTCAAGCCATTCTCTACCCAACCTGTATTTGTGCTTGGGATTGCCCTGATCCAGGTGCAGAGCCTTGCACTCAACCTCATTGAGCTTCATGAGGTTGGCATGGGCCCACCTCTCAAGCCTGTCCAAGTCCCTCTGGGTGGCACCCTTTCCTTCTAGTGTGTCAACTGCATCACTCAGCTTGGTGCTGTCTGTGAACGTAACTGAAGGTGCACTCAGTCCCTCTGTCCGCATCACCTACAAAGATGTTAAGTAACACCAGTCCATATCAGTAATAGTTAGGTCTTTAAAGCAGAAAGCTTTGTAAGCCGACCTCCTGAGTAACATTCCTTTGTTCATTCTAAACATTCAGTGAATTTTAGGGAAACTGCTGAAATTTCTTTCATTTTTTTTTTTTTCTTTTCTTTTTCAGCCCTTTTATTTTCATAATTAAAAGAATTCATAAACAAATCCAATATAGATAACAACACAATCTCCTAACTATCCAGAAAATAAATGAAGTGAGGCGACAGGAAACACATCTAATGAGGCTCAGAGTAAACTATGTTGAAAACGAAGTGCTAGGGCATGTTTGAGCAAGTGCTTTGGAACTCCAAGTACTCCACAGCACTGAAAGACAGGGTTAGGAAAGGATGTTGAAGGAGAATTAAGGTACTCAGGAATTTACTGAGTCAAGTAATCATTGATGCAGCATTTACTTCAGATCCACTTGTACAGACAATTACTAGAGTAGAACTCAAGACCTGGCCTCACAGAGTGAAAGGTGAAATGGATGTTAATGTAGCAGGACTGGAGATTGTTCTCTTTATACCAGAAGTCTAGCTTGCTTTTTTATAAATGCAGAATGTTAGCCAAAAATCTACAAGCAATCATGAACATAAAGAAATGCAATAGGTACTAAAGATATTATTTTCCAGCAGTGGTGTAGTTATCTGTCTCAAAAAGAAAGATGTTTGGTTAAAACTTGTGAAGATGTTTTACTCAAAAATGCTAATTATCATAGATAAAACACAAGAACAAATGTTAAATGATCTGTGAAATATACAAAGATCCTACTGTTTTCATTTTTTTTTTTTTTTTTTTTTTTTTAATTTAAAAAGTAAAGCTGCATGTTTCACTTTTAATTCTATAAAAACACGATTTATTTTGACCAGTTCAGCAAAAGAACTTTAGTGAAAATAGTAACAATTAATGATGGGGAGCTGCCATGACTGGAAGCAAAGCCTGAAAGCCTGTGCTAAATGTTAATTTCTTTCTAGCATGCTATGAAAGGGAACTGCCATCTGCTGTACTTAAGAGCAGGAGTAAGAAAGCAGAAGACAGATTTTTTAAGAAGTGTCCCCCATTTGAGACAGGGAAAGTAGTGGAAACAAGATGAAGTACAAATATGACACAGCCAAACACCCAACACCGTAACGAAGACAAAGCCACCTGCAACACAGCAGCATGTGCTTCACAACCTTCAGACTTTACTTCAAGTTCAGTGCTCTGAGGAAGCTACAGAGCAGATGATGTCTGTCATGAGTACAGTGCCTACACAGAACATCAGAGAATTCCTGACTTCCTCATTCATTAATCTCCAGGAGTTCAGCATAGTAATATTGTTTTCCCGTCACTGTTTTAATTCTGAACTGCTACTTGCCTTTTTTCTTTTGAAAAAGAGACCAGGGATAAGTGTTGAATCGTGACAGACACCATGGTAAAAAAATCACTTCTAATGTTCTGAGGACACCACATCCCAACTTACTGCAACTATTACTGTTTATCGCAAAGTTTATGAACACTCGCCTCCAGGTAAGGATTTCACTTCTGTCATCAACTCCAAACAGAAAAATATTAGCCAAATGCAAGATGACTAATGACAAAATTGGAAATTTTAAACATGATTTTGAATCTACAAAGTATATGGTTCTACAGTGACAAGGACTACCCATTTTTCTAATGCCTTCACGCAAGAAGTATAGATTTAAAGTATGTGTATTGCAGTAGTAAAATGTAGCAATGTAATGTCATTTAATCATATTTGTTTGGGTTCAAGAGAAATATAAAAGGCCCTTTATATATATATATATATATATATATATATATATAAATATATATATAAAGGTATATATAAGGTATATATATACACCTTGTTTCTGTGGCGAGATAGATGACATTGTCCAGAAAACATGCCCAGTGTTCCCAATACTGTCTCAAAGTTTTAATTTGCCGTATCTGCTTAACTAAATTAAAAATAGTAGTAATACTTCATCCATATTAGTGCCCAGTATTTCCCAGTATTATAACTATTATGGCCATTCTCTCTAAAACTACTGCATTTCCACAGCCTCTTGAGGAAATTTAATTTCTCTAACGCTGAACATGGAATATTCAGGCTTAATAAAAACATACCATCTTAGGTAAGGCTTTTCATCCAGAATTTCTTAGAAGTTAAAAAAAATAGAATTATGTTTGTTGTTGTTGTTATTGTTGCTGTTATTATCGTTATAATTATTATCACTATTATTTGCTTTCAGGCTTCTTGAACACTCTGATAAGTAGTATCTGTTATCTCTCCTTATATGCTGAAGTTGAAATTTCAGGCTGGATGTGACAGATTAACTGTGCTACTGTCTCAAACACCATTTTGTCCTGAGGAAAATTTCACTGGAGAATTGATCAGAACACACAATGGAACACACTCCAAAAATCTTCCATTCACATTAACAAAATTGAAGGCTGAAGAACTAATACAAAAATGCCCAATCTAATTTAGAGAATTCAGTATCTAAAGTGCTGTTTTACTGTTTTTCATGTTGTTTAGCTACAATGCATTCAGACAGAATTGTACTTCTTAACTGAAGTTTCAATATCAATATAAGTGGTCATCGTTTTTACACTTAAGCAATTAATCATAAACAGGGAAGCATGAATTACTAGATGAGAAACCTCAGACAACAGTTTGCAATGAATAACGTATCACCAGGAGTTCCCCTTTCTAAAATTCAGTTAGACACTTTGCTGTGTGTTAATGCTGTAAAATAAGAAATGAGAGGACAAGATGCATAGATGTATTTTCCTTTCCTGCAAGTATTCCTAGATCCAGCCTTTACTTCAGAAAGTGCCTTCAGATAAACAAGCAAGCATCTCGGAGGAAATAAGATCTGAGAAAATAAGATTCCACATGACATAAATAAAACTGGAAGAATTTGGTTCCATACCCCCTGTCCTTAAGTCCTTCCTGTCCATACAATCAAAATATTGATACAAATACATCATGAGCAGACAATAAGCACTTGGCTATGCTAAAATCCTTCTATCTTTCTTTTTAAACAAGGGCATGCACAGTACAGAGCAAGGGGAACTTAGATCTTATTGTGTAATCATTACATTATGAACTCAAAAAGAAATCAAACCTAGAAGTTAGTCAACAAGTGATATAATGTAATCCCAAATAGCAGTCAGCATACTCAGTGTTTGCTTCCATAGCATCCTTCACAAAGGTTGCTTGCCGATGTTATTCACAGACCTTCCAAACGTCTCTGCTAGAATGATTGGGGACAGAAGAGTGACCAACTATCCTCCAGTGGCTGAAGATTTAACACACTGAGGGGATGAACCAAAGCAGTTTATAATTTCCACACAATGTTTCAGTCTGGTATGAAGTTAACAAATCAGTCGATTTTCCCCCCCATGCATTTGCAGCTCTCTCAATATCTATTCAGTAAACCAGACACTGCGCAATACTTTTGTATAGAATGAATTTGCCTTCTTTTTCAATGAGCATCTGTTACCATAAACTGCACTAGTTTGGCCTTGTTATCTTGCAGCTTTTTCCTTTAAAAACATCTCTCCTCCACCTGCACTTGCTGCCTCATGCGAGTGATAACTTTTCTTCATTACCACACAAACAAATTTAGGCATTAATCCCAAGGGAAAGACCATAAAATTGGTTTCAGTCTGCCTTTAAATTTCCTTGCTATTTACCTCAGGTAAATCCATGAACCAATCTGCAGCTTTGCAGCTTTTCTTCCTGAACTGATGTATTAATGGTATGTCAAAATCTAAAACTCCCTGAAGAAAAGAGGTTGCCATGGGATACTGAGCGCTTCGAAGCAAAGTGTTGAAAGATGTATCCTGCTAAGAAAAGCTCCAAAGACCTTGCTGTGTCAGCCAGCATTGCTTTTTATCTCCTTAAGATGAAACAAAATCACTGCTCTGGGAGTCACTGGGCATCTGTCAGCTCTGATTGCTCCATCATACTGACCATTTCAACATGACTATAGGAATCCATTAGTGGAAAGGAAACTGCTCCAGCTTCACAAAAGCTCTGACTTTGTTGCCTGGTATCACGGCAGCAACATACGTAGACAAATCATTTTTTCCTGTTGTACCTTATCTGAAATCATCCCCATCCACCCTAGCTTTTCAAACATTTGCAATGAGATCATGTGCAGATCACTGATGCTTACGAGGGAAGAAAGGAGAAGAACAGACATGTGCTTTAGGTGTAGTTAGCTAGCCAGATGGACATCAGTTCCCTAGAGGTAAAGTTGACTTTTGAAAAACATGAGAAGAAAAGGTAGTGACAAGAAGATGTGACTGCCAAAGGACAATTTCCAAGAGAGAGTATAGCTTCCGTCAGAAGCATCTATTGAGCGAAAAAAATAGAAGTCTGAACTGCCTAAAGAACTACCAAGAGAGAAGGCATTTGTGACAAGTTCCCTGTGTATATCAAAGAGCTCGGTCACCAATGTGCTTCACTATGGGAATACATAAATTCATCAAAGTAGTCATAACTAAAACCTTTAAAATTTCACTTTTTCTGAACACAAATTGCTGTCACAGACCTATGGTACATTCATAGAACTGGCTCCAACACACTTTTTGGCAACTGACACATTCACAGGAATTCAATTCTGCCTGCAAATGATTTACAAAAGAGGGGAAAATCTGAATTTAAGTAATAAATCACTTTTTTCTCCCCTACATTTCTTGTAGCAAATTGAGTCTTTTTAAGGGCAGCTGTAAGGATTTGATTACAAACATCATGCATAGTAGTTTAATTATTCCTAAAAGCTACCTCAGAACACAGTCTTCAAATCGTAAAACCAATTATGCATTTGCATGTCTTATATACTTTTCGTTGATCATTTGCATATGCAGCTACTGAAACACATGTATCTATAGCTATCAAAATATACAGATAACAAACAGGCTTTGATATTCCTCTTTTGCAGTCATTTCTGCAGACAGAAGTGCACTCCCTCCAAAAGTGATTGCAGCACGTTTCCTTCACCAGCCAGTGACTTGTGAAGGTAAAAGAAACTCCCTTACCAGAACGGTTTCCAGCTGAACACCATGCTGTAGTCTGTCAGAAGAACCTACTCTGTATTATGAACATCCAGTTCCAATTAGGAAAGATGTCCAACAGATATTCTAACTAGGACATGACAGATAACATTTTATGGTAGAAACTAGGAACATGCTATTATATCCAAGATGAGATATAAGAAAGATCTCATCTAAATGCTCCAACAAGATGACATCTAAAATACCGTGTTTCTGATGAAAAATTTACAGAGAAGAACAAATTGCTAAGGAATAGGGCATTTTGGGTAAGGACCAAAAGATTAATGCCTGCTTAAATGAAGACATGGCACAATGGAATATGATAATAAACTGAAGTTTTACAGTGTCATAAGCAATGAAGTGAGAGAGAAATTACTTCTGTTTAACAGACAAAGATTAACAATAAGTGAGTAATCAAAAAAAAAAAAAAAAAAGATAATGTCTGATAAGGAAACACCTGACAGCAGTGCATTTTACTACACCACATCGGTTTTCCTGAGAAAAAGTTGTCACATCTCTTAATGTACACACACACGTTTATCACATTACCCAACTGAGCCAACACAGTTCATGCGAGCTCTTACTGCCAGCTTTCTAGCAGAGATGAAATGAACGAAACCAAAAACTGTATTTAGTTCAGCAGGAACAAAAGAGAACAGATTCTACAAGAAATATGAACTGAAAGTTACAGTTCAAGATTTATGTAATTTACACTTATCCTCAAAATTGAATGTTTTGAATCCCTTAAAAAAATAACAAAGAATAAAACAATAATACAAAAGTGCCTTTGTTGAAATACTTCTCCTTGAAAGATATTTTTAGTTAGTTGTGTTTTAAGGGCAAGAAATCTGTTAAACTTTCAAACCAGAATATTGATGATTGATTTGAAAGAAACCAGAATGATTTTCCATCCACTAACTTTCATAATGAACATGAAAACCTCAATCATTATGACTATCCTATCACAAACTAAATGACTCATTTTTATATTTAATTTTCAATTTAGAAAGCGCAGCAAAACAGCAGATAAAAATACTGAAAGAAAATATTCAGCTGTGACTAGTGCCAAGCTTCAATTTTGTGCTTTTGAAGCTTCCTCCCCTCTGGTATGAGCTTCCATATCTGGAAGCACAATGACACAGTGAACTCAGACTGTACTGATGGACCAGGTAACCTGCATAGTTAAATCACAGAATCGTAGGGGTTGGAAGGGACCTCCAGAGATCATCGAGTCCAACCCCCCTGCCAAAGCAGGTTCCCTACAGCTGGTCACACAGGTAGGCATCTAGGCAGGTCTTGAACATCTCCAGAGAAGGAGACTCCACCACCTCCCTGGGCAGCCTGTTCCAGTGCTCCGTCACCTCACTGTAAAGAAGTTCTTGTGCACATTTGTGCAGAACTTCCTATGCTGCAGTTTCTGGCCATTTCCCCTTGTCCTTGTTGCACATAGGCTAGGACAAAATCTACACATCAGATAGAGTTGTTTAGCCAAACAATAGCCTTTAATCTTTAGCAAAGAATAAAATCATAGAATCATAGAATACCAAGGTTGGAAAAGACTTCTAAGATCATCCAGTCCAATTGTCCACCTACCACCAATATTTCCCTAATAGCAGGACTTTGAAATGGCACTGTTGCAAGTCTACAGTAAAACCCCACTGATTTCTGTGAAATATCAGATGTGCCACTGACGAAAATAAACATGCCAGCAGTCTGATGGACCAAACAGCTAAATTGTTGCAAGGCACAATACCACAGTCAGTCACTCAGAGTAGCAACATGGCAATAGTATATTTGCAGCTCATTTGGAGAAGTAACAGATGTTTGTGCTGTGTGGTGTTGGCCAACTACCTTTTTTTTTTTTTTTTTTTTAAATTTAAACCTAACCTGTATTAAACACTGAGTAAGAAAAGCTGCAGTTTTAAGCTCAAGCTATATGGTTGCAGTCAACTTCCCAATATACAGGATATTCAGGCTTCCAGTGGATATGAGGGGAAAGAATTACCATTTTACATTGAAACAACAATAAACAACAAGACAGCTGCGAAGTCTCTTTAAAACCCAATTTTAAGTATTAAATAAAATGACTGAGCTTCAAAGACAGCCTCAAAACTGAGCTTAAGATTGACCTCTTGAGCTATGAAAAAAGTTAAGATTACCTTACTCTTGTTGCCACTGTCACGGTAAAACATCACTGCTGTCACCTCGACCTATTTAATGCAGTGCAAAAGCATCCCTTTTTCACAGTGAAGACAAAGCCTATGGCAGCTGCTGCTGCTCCCTCAGTGTGTTGGAGCATGGATGTGTTTCGAACTTTCTGAAGTCAGCAGTATCCCCTGAGTATTATCATGTTTATTTAGAAAAGACCTATTGTTCTGGAGACTAAGACCATTTCTGAGGCTATTTTGAAACCGCTCTTTCAAACTGCTCATTGTTCTAACCTTCAGTTCTAGGAACATCAGAGGAAAAGTGATTAAAGACTCATTTTCCCCAGCAGAGTCACTATTTTTATTCAGTTTTGATACCCTTTTCGGCTATTTATTGTCCTTATTGTTCTTTTTGATGGTTGCTAAGGAGAAAGATTAAAACTCAGTGTGCAGCACAGCTCATCCCAGGGTATAATTTTTCTGATTTTTAAAATAATGTATGTTAGATAAGAGATAAAATTGCTGTGTTGAGCTTAAAAGGAATATCATTATGCCAGATTTGGTTTTATTTTTTCCTACTCTTTGAAAGAGCGTTTCCTACGGGATATACAGAGAGAGGATGCAGTAAATACAAACAGATTTCCTCTGTGAATACAACACAAGAAACATAAGCCCCAGAACAGGAGACTCAGAAGGCCAGACTTTCCACTTCCCTCCACAGAACAAAGAAAAAGTTCTTCTCTAGACAGGGCTAATTTACATTAATTATGATTTTTGCATAATCTGAAGTATGTACTGTCATGCATTATTTGGAGCATACGCTGTATTTCCATGAACAGATGTTTCTTCATATCGCTATATTAGTGATACTCATTTTAAAAGTTTGCAATGAACATCTGATAACAAGGTGGTCAACTACATTGGGCAGGGCAAAGCCTATGGACTCTCTCCAAAAATGCAGGAAATTTACTAAGCAATTGTGACTGATTTCTTGGGAAGACTGATCCTTTCAGGGGCTATCAGCAGTGGAGCAACAGGTTAAGTAGACCATGAGGCATCAGTTTCTCTAATAAACACACCTTTTAAAACCAAAGCAGGTGCTCGTACACAAGAGAGAAACCTCTGAATAACCACTGTTTATCTGGAGCAGGTGTCCAGGGATGGAGAAATGAGCTACTTGCTTTTGAACCCATCTGTACCCAATGAAGGAAACTTCAGTGGGGAAGAATAACTGGCCCGTGCAGAAGAGCTATACAGCTCTACTGGATTAGGACTGCACAAGTGGCTGTGCCATTTGTAATGCATTGGTGGCCTTGTTCTTGTTTTGTTTTTTATTTTAAGTGAAGCAAGAGATAGCAAGCAATATCAAGCAGGACAACAAAACATCTCTTTCAAGATGGCTTGAAAGGTGACTTCAAGGCACCCAAACCCCAGGAATGAATAACTTGCACGTGGATTTGAACACAACTCTTATATTATTTTAGAAGTAATAGCTGAAGCTGAAACCTGTCAGGAAGAATTAAGAGAGGAACTTCTCAATTGTATTGAAAGCAATAACATGCCTGTGGCCACAGCCTCTTCCTTCTTCAGGCTCAGTTTCTACATCTGACCGTGTTTGAGTGCATGCCTGTGTGCTGATCATGTAGTTTCAGCATGATCCCATGACAAGAAACACTTGAAATATACTCAAAATAAAAGACTGACAGAGATAATAAGCTTCCCATACGCAAGACATACTATAGATATGCCTCTCTTCTGACTGTCACTTCTACTTATGTGGAGAAAAAAATTCCAGCTTTCTAGCTCTTCTTGTGTGTATGTTGCTTTCTACATATGTTGATCTGAAGTCAAATAATGTAGTACATTAACAGAAATTTCAGCCTGCAGTACATACTGCAGGACTAAAGAAGCTCCTTTTGAAGTAGTCTCAATTTTATAAGCCTAAACATTACAAATCTGAAAAATGCATAGAGAACTCAATGAAAGTTACGATAACACAGACTTCAGCTGATACAAAAGCTGAAAAAGATGAGTTCCAAGAGAGAAGGAACCCAGGATGAAGAAGCAAACACCACCACCACAACGAAAGCAGCTAGAGAAACAGCAGACCTATGCGGAATTAAAAATCATAGAATCATTAAGGTCAGAAAAGTTCTCTAAGACTAAATCCAATCATCAACCCATTTCCATCATGCCCACTATTCATATCACTCTTTGCCACATCCACACATTTCTTGAACTACTCCAGGGATGGTGACTCAACAACCTCCCTGGCAGCCTGTGCCACTGCCCCACCACTCCTTCAGAGAAGAAACTGTTCCTAATTCAACCTGAATCTCCCCAACATAATGTCATTACTTCTCAACCTACTGCTATTATCTGAGAGAAGAGGCCAATCCCTATATCCCCACAACCTCCCTTCAGGTAGTCATAGAGATCTATAAAGGTCTCCTCTCAGCCTTCTTTCCTCCAAATTCAACAATCCCAGTTCCCTCAGCTGCTCCCTGAGAGTCTCCATGGAGTCTTGTGCTCCAGGCCCCTAGCAGCTTTGACAGCCTTCTCTGGACCCGCTCCAAGACCTTGATGTCTGTCTTGCAGTGAGGGGCCCAAAACTCAACACAGTACTCGAGATGCAGCCTCACCAGAAACCAGTAAAGGGGGATGAACACCTCCCTGCTCCTGCTGACTGGACAAGCTAGGATGCCACTGGCCTTCTCGGCCACCTAGGCACGCTGCTGACTCACATTCAGCCAGCTATCAGCTAATACCCCCAGATCATCTTCCACCATGCAGATTGGCAGATACCCTGCCCCAAATCTATAGCGTAGAGCAGGGCTGCTGGGACCAAAGTGTAAGACCCAGCATTTGGTCTTCTTCAACCTCATACAATAGGCTGAATTGATGGGCTGAAACCAACCTGGACCCCTCTGTAGCCCCTTCCCACCCTTAGGCGGATTAATATTTCTTCTCAACTTGGTGTCATCTGCAATCTTACCAAGGGTGCACTCTATCCACTCATTCAAATAATTGATAAAGATATTACAAAGAAAGTGCCTCAGTACTGACTCCTGTGGAACACCACTCACAACCGATTGCCAGCTGGATTTAACTCAATTCAGCATCACTTAATTTAATTTAAAACTTAAATTAAAACAAAAGGTATTGCAGGAGGCATGTGAACTGAGCTGACATTTTAGGGAATTAAACACCAGCTAAAAGTAGAAATAAGAAATAAAATGATGATGTAAAAGCACAATTTAAAAATAGTTTTGGAAGCAAGAGAAGGAAATACATAAAGTGAACTTTTACTAGATATGAAGATCAGCTATCAAGGGAAAAAAAATGAAAATATTAACATTTAAGGAGATGGTGAAGGCTAGAGAAAATGACCCTAGAAGAATATGGATAATGTTAAAAGTCTTTGGGAAGATGAAAAGTAAGACTTCCTTGAAAATGTGAGAAAATACTGCTATACTATTGTATCATAATAAGTATATAGAAGCTTAGGGTCTAGTATACTGCCTGCATCATCTACACCATTTTCAGATTAACCATTTTTAGTAGACAGATGTTACTCCCACTGAAACAAACTCAAAATGACTGTACAGCATTTTCACTTGAGCATGTGTAAGCTACTGTCATTGCCTCTAAGGAAGCCTTACAGAAATATTTGCAGTTAAAGTCTCTCACAACAGAAGGAATTACAATAATGTTTATAAAAATCAATACCCCGTGAATAACCACTGGTTTCATTCACAGGTATGGCAGAGTGCTGTCTTTCTGGAGTCTAAGTTGTTGGATGTCTTTGAAATGCCATACATTAATAGCTGTGGCTCCTGTGAAATATGGCAGGTCTCCCCAAAAATAATGTCTCCTGTTTATTTCCATGGAAACTACAACAGATACACAAAGCAAATTCTCAACTACAAAATGGTATGTTATAACAGTCACTACTATTAGCTATGCATTTTCAGATGCCATTTGGACTGTCCCTCTGCTGTCATCTGTTGCACAGCAAAAAAACGATAAGTGATGTGGGAAGGTTCAACCCTCTAGTGCCCCACCACCAACATTGCCTCTGATGTTGTGAGCTAACAATAAAATAGGAGGTGTTACATTTGGAGCAGCCCTGCTATATATCAAATGCCAGTGTACTGGCTGCCTTGCATATTCAAAGGTGCATTTCCCTCTGCTTTACTTTTTAGCAAATGCATTCCTGTGTTCAAGAGAATAACATTAATTCTTCTGAAGCATTCAGATTTAATTTAGAAGATAAATCCATATAAAAAATTATAAACTTAACAACTTTAAAACTGACAGCTTTCTCTGAAGAAGAAACTAATTTAGAAATTTTCCGCATTGGGTATTTACCACAATTGTGTTCAGTCTTGATTTAGATGTTTCAATCAATACATCTCCAAAGAATGTCCCACATGAGATCTTACCACCAGCAATTCCGCTCATCACTACATCTAAAAAACTAAACCCAGTTGCATGATGTCTAAACGGAACCAACTCTTTTGTTGTTAAACCAGACATATTGAAATTTTCCAAAGTTCTACCATAAAGCAAGACTATAGTTCCATTTTTTTTTTTAAATACATACTCAGAAGAATACATGTCTTAAAATATTAGATCCAGAATCACTGAGGCTCCTTCCATCAGCATATTTTCTGTCTTTCTCATTTTGACTGGATGATAAGTAAACTCACATGTAAACTACCCTTCACATCCAATGAACTTAAATTTAAAGTGAAGCGTGCAAATAATAATACAACATAAAAATTTCTAAAACCATGTTATGGATAAAGAGAGAAGACTAAGTAGACTAAGACAAATAGAGGAAATAAAGGAACCTAATTAAAATGAAGTCTGTATATAAAAACAATTACAAACTTCAAAGCTGTGGGAAGCAATTTTGATGACAATAACAAAAAGTCATTCCTCTCTGAGCCCTTAGTTTCCCTATCATTCTCAGAGGTGTGTCCGCATACTGAATGATGATAAACAGGTCAAAATTTGAAAGCCGTAACTGTAACTAGTGCTAATTCTATTTCAGCTCAAACTACAAGAGAAATGCTCGGATACAAAATGAATTACAGTTTATTAGGGGGCTCTTTTTCTTTCATAATCTAAATCCAGAGCCACCTCAGGAAATAGTTGCAACTCAGAGCCTCACATTTATCTCAGTATTGCAACCATAAGTGAGCTTAAGTCTCCTTCAGAGTACCTCATTATTGTAATCAACTACTGTCATTGCTGCTACAGTGTACTGGCAGTGCCTTAAGTCCATGGAGGCTGCGATGAAGCACTAACCATCACAGATTCCTTCAGCTGTAAGTGAAAACCTGCATAGCTTCATTAAGTTTGTATATGGCAGTTGCAATACAAAAGCTAGAAAGATAAGCCAAATAACGTACGTATCTTTATTTTTGGTTTAAATCAATATTTAATCAAAAATCAGAAGTTCATGTATGTTATAGTCACAGTTGCCTATTTTGCTTAGATGTAAAAGAAAAAACATATTTAAGTTTAGCTAAATCTAGTATATAATACATAAAGAAGGTTAATAGTCTAATTTTTCTTTTATTCATTTTTAAATTACATTCTGTGTGAAAAAGCATCATTAGGAATGCCAAATAAGCCCCCAAAAAGTTATTAATTAGCCAAACAAGACTATATAACAAGACAAATAAAAAAAAAATGAAGTGCTTCCAAACTTAATCCAGGCATAGGGCATAATCATGATGAAACTGAATAAAAGTTAACCAGAGTCTTAAGGGTCACTTTTTAATTCAGCTGACACATAGTGTGCTCCATTTACATGCAAAACATATCTTGGCTATCCACAGTTGGAAAAGGTTCAATATTCGAATTACATGTAACAAATATTCCTGTTCAAGAAGAGAGAAAAATTACTTGCAATATAAGTATGAGATGACTGGGTCAGCGGAGAAAGCATTAAGCTATCAAAACTAAGTATGAGACAGATAAGGGAGAACAACTCTTGCTTCAATTAAGAGGAAAACATTACAGAGAAGAGTAGAATGACAGATCTGGTGGCTGTATTCTTTAAGCACGTGTGCATCAGAATGCAAGAAAAGTTGTAGATGCAAGGCAGGGAAGAACCACACTTCAGTAATCTAAGCAGAAGTACTGATGCTTATGACTAGCACACGTTCTTTATGCTGCACAGTACACTTCTAGTCTCCAGGTAAGTTCCTGTCAGTACTTTCACGTTTCAACTGGTTGCTAGAAGGGGACTGACACATGCAGCAAGGTACCTTGTGCCATGCTTTCATCTGATAGAAACCAGGATGTGCAGACCCTGGGAGCAACACTGCTCTCAAGAAGATCCCAGGGCTAGATTACCTGGGATTCTGTGGATCTTCCACTACCTGAAGGAAGAAATTAACTAATCCATGGTATTTTGCATCTTTCAGGACAGTCTCTCTCCAGTACCCAGTCTAGAGGAACTGTTAGGTTACGGCTTGAACTGGTGATTGAGCACCTGGTGAACAATTATAACTGGCCCAGGGAGCACCTGTGTACCCATGTGACCAGAAGGGCTGGAGCCACGTTGGGCTCATATGAGGAGCAGCCATAGAAGGGAGAGCTTCTCTTGGACCTAGGCTGCTTCCTGAGCAGGAGAACTGCAAGGCCAGAAAGCTCCTTTGACACTGGAGTGAGATCACCTCTTCTTTCTGTATCTGACTGTTGGCCTACCTGCCTAGTATTGCCAAAAAAACCTGTCAGATTTGGCATCTTTGTGGGCAGAAAAACTCACATGTTTTCTACAGGCACAACTAACCCCTATTTTATGAAATAAAAGTACATGACAGATTTGTCCATCCCAGTGAAAGAAAGGAACCTTAATTGGAAGAACCCCAGACAGCAGAAACCTGCTTCCGCTGCACCTGTCCTAGCACTCAGACCAGTAATTAAAGGTCTGTTTTTTCTTCCGCTGACTTGGCTATGATTCCTATTAGCAGGAAGTCTTCCTGGCTCATCCCTCTAATGGAAAGGCAGGAAAAACTCCAAATCCAAATGTTGAAAGAAATTTCTTCCTCTGAACCAGAGACTGTGCTCTTGAAAAGTTTAGGAAAGAATGCAGGTAGGATCAGAAGCTTTCTTCTAGACAACGAGCTGCACAAGCCTGAGTGAGGCTGAATGGACAGGCACACAGCTGCACACTGATTTTACAAGTTTTACACATGTCTACTTAAGAAGGCAATCAAGCACACTCAAGCATCACAGATTATAAGACTGCTTTTCAAACTGCACAAAGACAGCGTGAAGGCAGCTGGACCAGCCTTGAATACATGCAGTGAGAAAGTGTTAAATAAAAAAAAGATGCTTACCTGCATCCAAAGATGTAGGCTCACAGAGAGACTCCACAAGAAAGGAATTTCCAGCAACAGATCTTTCCCTTAAGGCAGCCAGCCTTTAAATGAGGTTTTAAGGAAGGGTGGAACCTGATTCTACCCCTTCCAGGGGTTCAGGTAAATTGTTTTCACCTGTGCTCCCAAGGCTGGCTGTGACCCTTCACCATGTGCTCAATCAGTGGTTCAGGCCATGACTCAGCAGTTCCCATACAGATAGAATATCAGAAAAGTACTCAGCTATATATTTATGCATGTTATACCCATGAATTTTCACTAATGTTATGGCTAGTATTTCAGTTCTTCTAGAGTATTGCAAGAATTCCTCAACATACATTGCTTTTAAGGGAATATAATCAAGCAGTCAAGGGGAACCAGGCCACCTTGACTGCCAGGTGTTCTTAATCCAACCCCAGACATGTACATTCCTTCAGGACCTGGGGACTCGCTCTTGCACCAGCCATCCTTACCTCCCTGTCTCACGCTGAACTCTGAAATATATGTTCTGCTCAGATAATGCAGGAACGAATGGAGGAGTGAAGCTGACATTACAGTGAAGATCTGATTAAGGAATATCTTAAAAATAATTAATGGGAGAAGCAAACATTTTTTGGTGCTACTCCAGATGCTCTACAGAGACAAGGGGAGGGAGGGTTGGGGGGAACAAGCACAGCAAAGCACTCATAACCATGTTGATCTTGTGATAGTATACATGTAGCCAATAAGTCCTTTTTTTTATCTTTTCTCTTTTTTTTTTTTTTTTTTTTTTTTTTTTTTCCCCAGTGGTAAAGAATAAAGGTGAGATGTGAATATGTGAAAAAGCTCATTTTTCAGTCTGTACAATTGAAACATTCAGACGTCATCAAGGTAAAAAAAAAAAAAAAAAAAAAAAAAAAAAAAAAAAAAAGGAGACAAAGTAGCAATAGAGCTTAAAAAGAAAAAAAAAAAAGAACTGAAAATGCAAGAGGGATTGAAAGGGTGAGTAGATAGAAATTAGGGATAGATATCACACCATATCTTATTATGTTGCTGCCTTTTGATGTAAAGGTTTCCACTATCTGTTTCAACAAAAGACTGTCTTATATAGCCTAAGAAAAGGTTAAGCCACAAGACAGGGGCAAAGGGGGAGCATTAACGCAGGCAGAAACATATTCTTTTGTGAAAGAAGCAAAAAGCTTTCCTTCATTGTTTTATTCAAAGATAGCTTTTTAAAAAGCACATTTTGATACAAATTCAAAATTTCCTCTGCAGCCTGTCAAGTGTTTCCCACAGCATTTAACATCAGAGCGGGTAACAGATTACATCCTCACCCATTTTATTATTTCACAGGATTAATGACTGTCTCAGGCTAAATGATATTTTTGTGTAATACCCCTTGTATCAAAAAGTTGAAGCTTTCAGTATTCAGCTTCATCTCTGATCTGAAGAGGAAGGAAGCCTTTAAGATGACACTGAGGACAGTACAGAGAAGTGATGTGGCTGAGATTAAAGGAAGAAAGATTTCAATGTGTAATCTGAATTGCTCTCAAAGAATCCCTTCTTGCAGATGTCAACACAAAAGATGCCCTGACAGGAGGCACTTGGCATTTGTACATTGCCATTCACTCTGCACACAAAGTCCAATGTCTCAGATTCTCCCAGGCTCTGTAGGGGCCCTTGCTGACCTAGCTCCAAGCACAAAAACACGTACCAGACACTGTCTTACTGTCCTTCCTTCCTTTCCCTGACCTATCTACTGGCAAAGATGCCCCTGGGGAGCAGCTTCATCCAAGTGGCTAAAGCCTACCACAGATGAATTTACAAATAGCAAGAAAGTTCTTCTGAAACTCAACAAATTAAATTTGCAGTGTTTGTTGTAATTACCGTATTTACTTCAACTACATATGCATGCATATATACACATTGAGTAGCATTACACATATTACCACATGTGTATGTGCAACTACACATTTGTTCTATACATATTTATACAAAATAATATGAGATTTCACCATTCTTTTGATATATTGCCAGAGCCTCAGGGTGCATTTTTGAGTACAAACTACAGGAGATCACCAGATTACACCAGCACATTTGCAGCATATAGCTTGACAAGGTCTCTCTGAACTACTACTGCAAACACAAAACAATACAGACACAAAACTCATCCACTATCAAAGCACCTTTCAGCTCCAGTGCAATATATTTCACTGATAGTGACAGTAAATGGACTTAAATTACTACTTGCATTAAGGTGCATCAGTAATAATGAAAATACAACAACCAGGAAAAGAGAGCCCTTCAAACGAGGTCTTTATGATGCTAACGTTATTTTGCACATGTTATTAAAAAATAGCCGAACAGGTTGATTAGACCTTTCTAATGGTGCCTATCCATTATTAATAAAATAATCATACTTTTAAGGCCTGATTATCAATTATTTCATTAGCTGCATGAAAAATTAAACAAAGATGGAGAGAGAAACATTTTTGCTTCCTTAACAGTCCTGGAAAGGGAAGCTTTTTTTCCTACAACATATTTAATGAAATACTTGGCAAGCACAATGGCCAGCCTTTAAGGCTGGTGATTTTTGCTGGTGAACATATGCCAATGAACCCATCACATTTACTCATTAACTCCAAGTCATAGAAAGATTTAAAAGAATGTATTACGCTAGCAGTAAGAGAACACAAAAAAATTTAGATACTTTGCTCGATCTTTATTAATTGGCTTGATCTAGAAATGGGGCTGAAAGTCTCCTATAAAAATGTTTCATCTTCTGAAAAGGGCAAAAAGAAGCCTTTTTAAAATACAGGATGAATAATACTAAGTAATAACACACAAATCTACCAAAACTCACAGTATTTTAGCAAATCCCTGAGAAATAAATGCGCTGTTTGAGACCATGGATGGAGACGTCATTCATGAGCAGAACAGCAAAACTTCTAAGGTCAACATCTGAAATGCAATGTGCTTGCTATTCTGCTTGTCTTTCCCATACTTATTCACAATTATTAGCCACTACACTTCCACTTGATGACAGATTAATACCCACCACCTTACATAAGAGGTAAGGTACAGTTTCTGACCTGCTCTGTTGAGAGATGTGTGACTAATAATCCTTCCTTTCCAAGTAAAACAGTGCTCACATCTTCCTCATCTTACAAGTCAGTTACAGATTAGCTCAATCTGTTGACTTAATTTTCCATACACAGGCTGGGGAACTTCCTTTGGTATACCTTCTCAAGGAAGAAGGACACCAGTCTCTAGGTTGATATACAGGCCTTAATTTGCAAGCAGTGTGTATATCTGAACTCTCCAAAAGGGATGATGAAATCTTATTCATTTGAAAATCTCGAGTGCTTAGTTTTTATTCTTTATTATTCTTTCCAAAAGCCTCCATATGTACTGCAGGCTACCTGACAAGGATGACAAAATCAAAACTGCTTGCAGAAGTAGCCTAGCAAAGATTTCTTTTGTAAAACTTTGAGACAGGATTACAAGGGAGATAATTTACAATTGTATCATGCCAGAGCTGTCACAGGAAGAAATGGATGAACAAATTTCCACAATGGCTCTCCAAGATACAAGCAGATCATGACAGCTGTTGCACTGCTGCAGCTAATGCACTGTCTGTAAGCTGGTTGGCAGATATTTTGGAAAAAGGTCTTAGGGGCCGTTTCCTACCCACATTCTTTGGGGTGTCTCTCAACATTAGAATCAACAAGGCATGCCTGCCTGTCAGAAATAGACTCACTTCATCCAGTCTCACTGCTGAAACCATCTTAATGCCAGATCCTAAAAGAATGCAATCTTTTTCGTGTGCTGAGAATGTGGAGCAAGGCATTCCAGAAACATAATTACATAAATGTTCAGCTATGCTCACATCTGTCTTGATGTTACAAATATATTTTTCTTTTTCAAATGAAATAGTATAGCATTAAGGTTCTTTTTGTAGCTCATGTAACAGACAGTATTTGGAAAGCAAAGTGAAAGCAGAGATGTGGTGAGCAGAACTTAAAGGTTGTTCTAAGAACACAAGGCAACAGTAAACAAAAGGAGATGTTTCTGGGAGATGATGATGGAAAGTGAGATTAATCTCTTCTGGAAAACAGATAATAGGAATGTGAGTTTATTTTAAATAATAAACTATAGTAGTCTTCCAAAAAGCTTTTTATGTTTCCCTTTTCCTGCTGTTATCTGAGAATAGCCTATATAACAATTTATACTATTGGCTTTCTACTATGTTTTGAAACCATATATTAGTGGTTTATGATTTATGCATTTGATCCTGCACTCCATCCTTGCCCCTCCATTTGCTGATCTACATACCTAGAGGTATACTGGGCCCAGGTTGGGAAAGTAATCCAATCACTTTGTCGCTTCATCCAGACCAACAGCACAGGCAGCTGGAAATGCTGAATACCCTAAGGCTTACCAGCACGGCTCTCTCTGATCACAGTTGCGTTTCACGAGCTCAAGTTCCAACACGTTTCCATGCACCCCTGAGAACAGAAATTGCACTACTCGTGCACCCACGTCAATAGGACATATTCAAAAGCCCTGCCTATGCAGCAGCCACTTCAGCAGGCAGGTCCAGCAGCAGGCTCTAGGGATCGTAGGAACAGGCAGGGTCCTTTTTATTTACTGTGCGTGATTCCTAGCATGGTAGGGTCCTTTGGTTAGTGTTCCAGCTATGATTTCTTATTAACAAGATTTTCTGGACTAAGAGAAGCATCACTGCCCTTGCCTCCTGCAAGATTTTAAGTCCAATACTGCTTATAAAGCTGTGCTTCTTGGGTCTCTGCTGTGTAACAGTGATGATGCAGCCTGCTAAATGACTGCTGTGACCAAGATACTGAAGTCATAGGAAGGGAGGAAACGTTTGCTTTGATTAGCATTCTGCTAATGCACTTTGTGTCACTAATCCTTGACCTCAAATCTGCTAATACAATACTTTCAGATTTGGAGTGCCAGGACCATTTTTGAGATCATCCATTTTGTTCTAAGAAATTTAATTTGGACTAGCAGTAAGTGACAGAACTGAAAATCAACAAGGTGATTATGCATCATATTACAGTATTAGAGTACCTGATTTCTGATTTACTTTTGCAGTGCTATAGAAGCAGAGCAATGTGCAGCAATTAGAGGTCGGAAAGGACTGGAAGATAATACCTGTATCTGACAAATGTATGCTTAGTGTCACAAATACCCACAGTTTACCTATTATTAAAAAAAGAAAATGAACTAGAATATGTTCATCATAACATGCAGTGTTGCAACAAAGGAAGTACTGTATAACAGATGTTGATGGTTCTTGGTAAGAAAGAGATGCTGAGAATTCTAAAGAAGACATTACGGTTTTTTGAAATAAGTGGAATATTTGTTGTTTCAGTATCTCAGAAAAAAATCCTTCCCACATCTACTGTTACGAAAATTTTAATCTTAACACCTGTGTTATTGGAATAGGAGAAATGGGTTATGAATCCTAATCTTTCCACTACAGGGAAAATTTTTGTTAAAAATCTCTTTATCATGTTCAGTTTTATGGAATGACAGAAGTAAAAATGTTTTTTTCTGTAACAGAAAAATTTCTGGGACAGTGGAGTGTCTGCACCAATTAAATGCTTTGTGAGCAATCTTGCAGATACTGGGTTTCAAATCAATTATTCAAACTCCTTTTTTAACTTCAGTATTTACTTATACAGAGACTTCACAGTAATTTTTTACATGGAAGATTGTTTCATTGGTTTATTATTTTTAGGGGAGGGAGGAATCCTAGTTTCAGTGGTTTTCCAGTCTTAACTATGTTGGGAAGGCCATATCTGATTCTTGCTCTACGTGTGTATTTTAGTTTCTAATAACTAGCTAATAAGCTTTACCTTTCTTTTAAATAATGCATTTATATATGTGTGTGTTTGTAGCTGCATCTGTCCCGAGTTTCTAAAACTGATTATTAAGAAGCAGCTGAGAATGGCACATGACACTACAGTGTTCCAGACAGGAATCTTCAAGTCAGGATACCAGCAAAAGTAGGATGCACATGAGTAGAAACAAACTGAAAATTGGTTACGGTTACCACCATTCTCCCATTCCCTTTTGAGAGCACTGAAGTCATTTTTCCCTTTCAGAGTGGTACATTGTCTTCCTCTCTCATCTGCCCATACAGATTGCTGTGTTCCACTAACTTCCATTATTCAACTCTGCTCAGACAAAAAAAAAAGTAAAAGTCAATAAAACAGCACAGGGAGAAACATTTTAAGAAGAGGTCCTTCTGGGAAGTACAGATCTCCTAAGATATGGAGATGAGTAAATGGAAATTTGGGTCCTTGAAAAAGAAAGGGACTCTGTGAAAAACATATTAATAGCTGAGGAGAATGAAGATGAAACTACAACAAAGCAAGCTGTGCTGTAGATATGCTTTCTGTGAAGTATCATTTGTGCTATTTTTTTATTATTATTTTTTTTGTTTTGTTTTGTTTATTTAAGATACTTGATAACTCTTCCATTCCCAAATTTAAATGGTGGTATTTTTTATCTGATTTTTGTTTCCACACTTTTTTTCCCCCTCTTCCAGCAGCTGTTACTGCTTTTCTTCATTTTACCTAATTTTAAACTAGTCCATTTGGTTCTTCTTTCTTAGAAAGCGTGAACTATCCTAAATTGTAATAATACTTAAAACCATTCTGAAAATGAATTAAGCTCTTCTCAAAGTTGCACTGTGTACAATTTTTTTTCTGCTTGAAAATGTCAAAAAAATTGGGAATTAGATTTTGATCTAGATTGCACTACCATGAAATTAAGATAAAATCTTTTAAGACAGCACCAACAATCAGAGCCAGATCTGCAGTATAATACATGAAACACTGTTTCTCAATTACAAAAAATATATAACTAGTTATAAATCCTCTAGGTTTCATTTTGTACAGGTGAAAGGAAAAGGTTTCATTACCAGCAGTCTTCATTTACATCAGTCATCATGCTGCCTATCAGTAGCTGTATTATCATGTTTGTTGAAGTTATTCTTCCAATTTTTTTAAGTATAAGTGGAATTATAAAACTTGTGAGGAAGCATATAAATAATGTTAGACATATTCTGCTCTTATCAGGAGCAGTAACTGTACCTGGTGCTGGAGCGTCTGTGAATACCAGCCATATATACTAAAGACAAGAAAGGTTGTGTTTCTTCCTTCCAAGGCGAATAAACATAGAATTAGATCAAGTTGCATTCCCTCTGAAGTGTAATGTATCTCTGAAGCCTAGAACTGCTCTATCCAGAGAAAACTTGGGAAAAGTGAAGTAAAATGCTTTTTGAAGTGCCATACCACATCTTCTCCCACGGGAAGAGGAAATCAACACAAGTTCTGTGGGATGACACAATTAATGAGATTGGATCATTGGGGCCCTTGGTTTCCCTCTGGTCTCTACATCTACTCTCAGTGTACAGTCATGTACAGCATGCACCTGAAAAGAACATATTAGACACAAAACTGTTCTGTTAAGCTTAGAGACTGTCTAATGCAGCTTAAGCTATAAAAAAACACACCTCGAGGGAACACTGAAAAAAATCTTCTACCATCTGTTTTTATTTGAAAAAGGACCAAATCGCACATTTTACTCTTTCAACAAAGCTACTTCAAAACTAGGTAGGATGGGAGAGATGCACTTTGCCCATGTATATGGCCATTCCCTAGCTCTCCTCATCCTTTGAAGTAGTTCTGACATGGCAAAGTTCAAAGCACTTCAACGCTGTGTGCCAGGCATGTTCTACAGCTCTTTTACTAGCCAGGAGGTGTACCCTGAAATAGAAACATGATGCATTCATGAGCAGCTGTGAAGTGCTCTGCTTTCAAAAAGTGCAAGAAGCACCAGATGAATTTGCCCAACTGCTTCCTCCTAATGTATAACTTCTTATCTTTTGCTCTAGTTTATAACTATGTTGTTCCAAGACATTGCATTTAAAAATCTAGATGTTATAAGCAGTTAAAGCCAAACATAAGTTAAAGCCAAACTTTTAAAAGCCCCGTGAGAATCTAAGCTCCTAGCCTAGCTCCTTATTCAAGTTCAGCTGGGAGAAAGAATGAAAGGTGCAGTCTCTCCTTGGAGGAGATAAAGGCAGTAAGAGAAAGAATGACAAGTAGCTGCAACACCCTGAGGATTTCTTAGTTCAACTATATGAAGCAGAAGTGTGGATGGATATATTAATACACACACATCCATGTACAGAAACTGTTATTTATCCTGCAATTGTATCAAAGCAGAGGCTTCTTTTGTTGTCAGAGACAAAGGATGCTTGGTAAATCAGCTAGTGTACCATTAGCATAATCATATCTAAATGGATCTAATCTCAACTAACCAGAGAAGTTAATCTCCAGAATTAGAGACTTCTCTAGTTCTAAAGGAAATTAAAGCCATATCAAACTAATCTATCTATGCCTCTGATTGAAACTGTCTGTTGATGTGAGAAGCAATAAACTATCCAGAGTACTACAATAAAAAGGGAGAAAAGGGAAATGACTTGTTTATGACTTGTTTATTTAAAATGTACAAGCTGCATTAATCTCTGTGAAATGACATTAATTTGGAATCAAATCATCTTCCTGTCTGACAAGGTTCTTTCTTAGACTTTGTGCACCATGTCTAGATTTCTGAAGCTTTCACAAACAGGACTTATAAAGAAAGCCATCCTCCTGACTGAAATATTTACATTCTTTTAGCACCCACATCACTAAACATCTCTGCATCTTTGTGGACATTGCACTGACCCAACACGATTTTCTTTCTAAACCATCCTTTCATCACTTGGAACTCTTAATGACAAAAACAAATAATTAAACACAATTGAAAACATCAAGTTAAGAGACAAAGATCTTACTGTATAAGGCATAAATAAAGGATGCCTGAGACAGTAGACTTCTAAAGTGGCAGTGGCTAGAGAAGCGAACTAGCACTGTCAGCAGTACGTGTAGCTTCTCCCTCTGAAACTGCCTTTTACTTCTGTTGCTACTGAAGAGGATGAAGATGAGCTGAAGGACACAGCAGCTACCATGGGAAAGAAATGGTCCCTGTATTGGTCCCTGCGTCTGACACCCTGTTCTCTGAAAGCATCAGGAGCAACAAGGTTTGCCTACAGCATGGGTGTAAAAACTTTTGGCAGTACTGAGTAAAGACAAATTGTCTTGGGCCACGTAGAGATCTTCGATGAAATTTTACTCTTTCTGTACTTCTTCCTTGAAAACAGTTGTTCCCAAATGTGCTTGCAGCCAAAAAGCAATGACATGAATAAGGTGTAACTGTGAAGTGATTATTTCTCTCTGGTGAGAGTCTTACAAAAGTACAAAGACATGATAAAAATTTTCTTTCAGAGGATTGCAACACTACATATTCATTTTAGAAATCATAGGTATGTCAACAGAAAATGGAGTCATAAACATACAAAATCTTGATGATTTTTAAAAAAAATCTTGAAAACTATCCTCAAAATCCTTTATCAAAACAGAAGGTATGGCTGCTTATTTTTTTCTGTTCACAGAGCTCTGTGTAGCCAATACATCAAAATACATGAAATTATTTGCCATAACTTGAGCTTGCCATAATTTAAGTTTCATTTTGACATTGTTACAGTTTGAAACATTGCACAGACAGGTTGATTTTCACCTTGAAGACTCATATTTAACTTTTAAAAATGAATAGTCAAATCCACCCAAAATGCTCAGTCTGTGAGTCATTTTTAACCTTCAAGATCTGGCACAAGTTTTCCTTTTGATTTCATAAACGACCTGATTTCATTTTGAAAATCATCAGAACTTTTTAACATTGTACCCCAACTTAGCCACCTTAGCTACACTTTCCAGTATTACACTGCTTAATAAACTCACCATTGGCAAGTGGTTTTTGATCTTTTTTGCAATCAGATTTGCTACTAGATTTGCAATAACTAGATTTTATAATAAAACCTGCTTGAGCTGTATTTTTTTTTAATGGTTGTGATGACAGACTTTCAGTTCTGTTATTTTGTCTTTGCAAAACATTTCTTGATACACATCTTCAAAATGTAAACTTTTTTTAAAATTTGAAAACTCACACAATTTTCTTACAAATTAAGCATAGTACCATATTATTTGCCTTGACAAAAAAAGTACTCGTCCATTTTTCACTGAATAGTCTTCCATTATCCACAATTTTCCTTTTTCTAGGGTCTGTGATGACATTAGATAGTTTGAAATACTATTGGTATTTGCTGCCTTTTATTCACCAAACGGTACATGCACACGTAAAGTGTCATACATGCAGGGTTAGAGTGAACTCAACATGTGTGACAGGTATGAGAGTTAGAGTTAGCTCTGCACTGCATCATACCCTCCACGTTACTCGATCTGCCTGAGCTACATGCAATCACATCATAATGTTAAAAGTTTATGATCTTGTGGGGCCACATTATTAGCTCTCCCTGGCTGCATACAGTCTGTGGGTTGGACTCACTTCGTATACACTGTCACAAAGACTTAAGCTGACTTGGAGAAGAGCTGCTGTGTTCCTCAGTGTTTCAAGATGATCATCTCTTCTTCCTATCCCTGTACTCATTCTGTAATCAACTTTTCAGCAGATGAAATGAAATCACTCAGATTCCAAGTATATCTTTAAATATAGTTCCTGAGTGTAATTTCCCAGTGACTAGACAAAGAAAACTTCTGATTTAACAGCTGCTTGTAAATCTTTTCTGAGTGAAGATTATGAGTAAATAGGTCATCACCATGCCTCCTCAGCTAGTTTACTTAGTTCCTTTGAATCCACCCATGAATAACACAACACACAAAAGCCATGCCATCTGTGGTTGGTGAGTGGTTTATTTTGCAAGTGTACTGCAAGACACAAACGTTAATACCTCCAGCAAATATGTATGCAATGGAAAAATTCCCCATCACTTGCATTTTTATATCCTTCTAGGACTGAATTATGACTGCCTAAGGATGCTGAAAACTATTATTCAGTTGGAGATTATTTTTCTCTATTAAGATGCATTAAAAGAGAAACACTTCCAATCTCTCACGTTCCAACTTTTCACATTACTTTCTGCAAAAGCAAGGTTATTAAACAGCTGCTTATTTTGACCCTTTGAAATGACCGCAATTTAGTAATGGAATTACAGTTCCTCATCTGTCACTGCATACAAATTTGTTAGAAGCTTTGGAGTGAATTTCTGTGCAAAGAAAATGATTATCACCATTGTTAATGGTCATAAAGACTGAATTCAGAGTGTTTCTTAATAGTATGTAAATGCTGTGAGTTGTTTCTGATAAATTACTTCAATCCCCCAAAATAAAAAGTGTAAAAAGGTGAACATGAAAATGCAGTCAGCAAGACAGCAAATGTTAAAGGACAGAGTTGTAAGCATGGGCGCGGGGGGATATCTAGACTACAGAGAGCTTCCACAAAGGAATGCCTGGAGTGAGTCTTTTAATTAGCCACAAGCTCGTCTGAAACAGCTTTCCACAGCACCATTGTGCTTTCTATCGAGGTAAGATGGAGGTAGTTAACTGATTCTTGTTTTAACTTCATTGTGTAACTCAAAGTTTCACATTTTCTCTTACAATGCCTTTCTCTATCACTAGTCAGCTGGAGAACTGTGGCTCCAAAATTCACACCTGGCTTGCTTAATCACATTCTTCATATTTCAAAACTGGCCACATTCAAAAAATCCTCAGTCCCATGACTAAACAGACAGATCACTGTGAGGACTGGCACATTAGTGTGTTATCCTGACATATCCCTGAAATACTTTATCTTGTCTAGCCCCCTTCTAGCTGTAAAGGGCAGGACAGCAAGGAAAGAGGAATCAGCCCCAAGCTTTGTCTGTATCTACCTAAATTGCCTTCAGGAAGGATCCAGAAAATACAGAGGCTGGTTCCTCCAGCATGCCCAATTCCAAGAACTGATGCAATGTCCTGGAGATAGTTTTTCTCCAGATAAACATTTTAAAGAATAGTTTAACTTCCACATTTTTAGTCTAAAACATGGCAAGAATAGAATACTAACAGGTGACCCAGGATTGCCAACGCTCACATGAGAATTTTGGTAAGATCTGTAGGTAGATTTGTTTTTCAGCATCATGGAGCCACTAAGGTTGGAAGGAGCCTCAAGAAATCTCTGGATCCAGCCTTCTGCTCCAAGCACGGTTAGCCATGAGGTCAGACCAAGTTGCTCAGGGCTTTACCCCATTGGGTCCTGAAATCCTCCAAAAATGAAGACCCAATGGCCTTTCTGTTCCCATGCTCAGCTGTTCTTCTGTTGAAATTTTTTCTCCCCATAACTTTCTGTTTCCAATTTACCTCCATTAGCTTTCCATAGTAGAGGCCTAACAAATGCCAAAGAGAAATATTCAATTTCTTTGATCACATCCCAATATGTTATCAGTCTTCCTGGCTGCCAAGACACAGTGCTGACTCACAAGCAGCTTACTCTTCACCAAAAGTTCTGCAGTCAACTTCTTCCTACAGTCTAAGAATTTGGTGCTCCCAATTGTGTCAAGAATAGAATCACTGTAGCAGAACAAGCAATTTCTTACTGAGGACCAGAAATAGTTGACAGTAACTCATGTATCTTTACTGTGGCTATTCAAATATTTTACTTATACACTGAAATCATTCTCAGATCCAGTCAGGTCAAAAAGAAAAAAAAAAAAATAAAAAAATCCACATAAGTATTTTATGTATCAACTCAGTAGATTCACCTGATTCCTATTTGTGATGAAAAGATGTAGTGTAACAGAAGTATAATAAAGTCTACATCCAATTGTAAGAAGAATTAATTACACTAACTACTAAAGAGGAAAACAAGATCAATAATTACTTACAGGTATTCAAAGCTAGATTGGATAGGACAGGTCCTGGGTAGCCTGATCTGGTGGGTGGCAACCAAGCCAACCCTGCCAAGGTAGGGGTTGGGACTAAGTGGTCTTTAAGGTCCCTTCCAGTGTAAACCATTGTATGATTCCGTTATTTATATCTCTAGCAATTTTTAATCATTAGTACTGAAGTATTGATGTTTTGCTTCCGCTGACAGTTACACCTAAGACTTTATAAGAAAAAAATTGTTAAAAATATCAACTTTTAACAAGAGAAGGAATATTCATTCAATCAACAGGCCACAGCTAACAAAGCTTATTCTTCTGCTCAAACTAGGATCTAATAGCTTTTTTTTTCTTTTTTTGAGTGCTAAACTGTGAGTGGTGTTGCACTGAGAGAAAGAGTGTTTGAAACTGCTTAATTTTAATAGGAATGTAATTCTGACTATCAGCAGCTCTAGGCTGGTCAAAAGCAGCCCTACATAAGAGTAGATATTTTATATTTGTCTTAGGATTTCACATTTGGACCATCACCATCAATACTGGACTGCTAGTAGTAAAGAGCACTTCAGAGAACTTGAGGTTGCGAGGCTTTTATATTGATTTTATCACATTGTAAAGCACTCTTAGATCCTTCAGGACTTCTAAAAAGCGGAGTGATTTTTATAAAGCCAGTGCTGCATATTCCATTCCTGTTAGGTTAAAGTCAAGCTAAACCCAAAGTGGGCTGATGGTATCAAATAGGCTTTCATCTGAAAGGTCTTTGTTTAAGGTCATAACAACAAAGCACTTTCTCCTTTGTTCCTCCTGACTCATACTGAACTCAAAATATGTACCTGCTCACATACATTTCTTCAGGGACTTCCCCATTCTCCCCAGGCCTCCATGCACTTAAAACAATGCCCATTCATAGGTCACCTCCAGTCTCAGTTTTAGATTAACTTCTGCAAGAACAAGACCACCAGTATTCAGATCTCATTCTTTAACTAGAGGCAAATGAATTCCAAATACTTTCACCTTCACTGCCCATGGCATACATTAAGTTGCATCTCATTGTTCTGGGTGTCAGAGTTCTCCCATTTCAGAGACTTTTCCTGACAATTTCTGGGTTTTTTTGTTTTTTTGTTTTGTGTTTTTTTAAACAGATTTCTAGTCGATCTGTTGCTAACAGCTTTTGTATACTTCTATTAAAGTATATTCTGAATCTATAATCTCAGGCCAAAACATACATGAGTGAGGAAGGAAATGAGCAGGATGAAACCTCCTGTCTCCTGTGATTAGATGCATGCAGGCTGCAATGCTGTTTAGAATGAAGGAACTGGATTCAGTTATGACATCCAATCATGTGGGCTGACTCATCATTTAACATAACAACGATTCTTTATTCAAGACATTGGAGAATATCAAATCCTGTATTTCTTCCTCAATCTTATTAAATAAACAGTCCTCTTTATTGTTGCCTGCCTAGGAACTCTATATGCCCACGCATGTTCCATAAGCCAATCTTAGTCAACAACAAAACCCAATCTTACATGATGACTTGTCCTCATAAATACCTTCATAAATAACTTTGAATCCTCAACATCAGTGAAAATTAAGTATAATTTCATTAAAAGTCACTTATTTCTCAATTATCTTCAAGAGCTCACATAGTAGCCCCTATCACTACTGAAGAAAAGAGCAAAGCTGTTCTTCTGGCATTAATTTTACCATCAATACAAGCTCTGTCAGCAACTACCATTTTGAATGCCACTACTCCTCTCTAATGCTTAACATTTTAACATTTTAAAACTGTTCTATTTATAGGTGCCCAATTCAAAACTAGAATATGATGTGATAAATAGGTATAATATGAAAAATATTTATTTTGCCTTCAAAATCTAAGCTCTGCTTTGAAGGTACAGACAGAAAACTTACTGTTCGGTAAGTTCAAGCAACAACTATAAATAATCCAAAAAAGGATGCACCATCTCTAGTCAGTACCTCTCTTCAGGTTTTGTGCCATTCAGAGGTGAGACTTCTCATTTGAATTGTATTGCAATTATTTCTGTTTATTTGACAAAAGTGTCAGGGGAAAGTGGAGTCAGATCTCAGTCGTGACATAACTGCAGAGCAACTCTCAATCTAAAGTACTTCCACTTCAACATGTCAGTGGGATCAGAACATACTATGCTGGAAATAGCAGATATGCTAGACCTAGTCATTGTTGTAGTTAGTCAAAAGTCCTGACTTTAAGATAATCAAGCTGAGTTAAGCAATACTGATTCAGAATAAACAGGCCGGAAATTGCACAAATGTAAGTTAAAAACAGTAACTTGCCAAATACTAACAACTAACAACTTAACAAGTAACCACTACTTCATCCACAACAACATTCAATGCTGCTTAGTTGAAAATGCCATTAAATACATTTCAGAAGTATAGCAGCCTGAATATAATACTAGAAGTGGACCAATATAATTATAAATTATTCATGGTGTGTCAACAGCACCATTTAACATCAGATTGCACTTTTGAGAGTCCCTGACTATTCTCTTGAGAGTATCAGTTGAAACGCCATCGTACCTTAAGACAAAAGTCCTAAAATTAATATAAAATATAAAAATCATAATGACACACACACACATATATATATATATCATAAGCCCATGTCTGTAGGCACAAGCCATCAGTTGTGTATAATGAAGATGGTATAAAGTGCCTACCCATGAGAAAGAAGGGTGATATATGGATGCCTTAAGATACTCTCCTAATCCCACACAGCACTCACACTACCTAAGACATTGATGACCAGGATATTAAAAAATTTTTTTTAAAGTATGCTATGTAATTAGATCTCTTTATGAAAAGTAAGTTATTAACTCAACACTGTGAACCTAAAGAGGGTTTATCGTTTAAAGAGGTAGACTGTAAAAGCTTAGCCACAAAAGCTAGTGCAGTCAATTAGTATATCCAGGCAACATCATGTCCACAAGATTCGCCACAACAGCACTCACATCATCCTATAAACTGGAGGCAAAAAAATGGCCTGTATACAGATAATGGAACAATTGTTTGGATGCATTCAACTCAAACGAAACCAGCGCTAGGTGAACCATCTCAGAACAAATGAAGTGATATTCCCTTCATCATCTTCCAGTTCATCTGCCCCATCAGGACTGATTTTTTGCTATTTGGCACTTCTAAATGTATCATTTGCTTAACAAGTTGGGCATCCCAAATACGTCATACTGGTCTGATGATTAAAAGCCATAAACCTGGATTCATCACATATCATATCATTTTTATCATTTAAATATAATAAACATCATCATTATTATTATTATAACAAGCATTTTCATTAGCTCCTCAGATTGGCCCAGAAACATACAGAAGGAGGGGAGACAAAATTGCACTTTCTGTTGTTACCACACCTAAGACTTTATCAGGAAAATTTGTTACTTCCTTACGGCAAATGTTCATCTGGAACATGAAAAATGTTGGTGGGGTAAGAGCTCTCCATCACAGTAAGAAAGGCTGACTACTTATGCCACTCCATGCTCAGGAACAGCTTTAATAAATATTTGCCATGACACTTCACAGTGGCAAGGGAAAAACAAACAAAATATTCAAAAAGAATTACCATGCCAAAATCAAGTCCATCACCATGCTATCTGAAACATCGTAACACAGCACAACGTGTCTCACCTGTAATTTTCTCCCTATATTCACTCAAAGACAAGAACTTGACAGTAAGAATTCTCTGGTGTTAAAGTCCAGCAATGACTGTTCATGCAAAGACCTGACAGTCTTGTTCAATATGGCAGGGAGCTTCCCAATAGACTTTGGCATTTCTGAATCCACAGAGGGGGTTAACTTCAGATACCTAGCTGGAAACATTAGCAGAGAATTTGCCATCCTCAGTAACTTGCACTACAAAAAGCAAATATTTTTCGCTTTCTGTCCAGTAGTTTCTGAACTTACTTGGTAGAAAAAGTAACATCTGTTACCTAAGATAAAAACCTACTTTGTGTTGCTTTGCTTGTAACACATAAAATCTCTTTTACCATTTGCAGGGAAGGATTTTTCATTTTTTTCCTCTCATTATTTACTAATATGTGATGGAAGACATACCTGACCTTTTTTATGATTTTAGTTTTTCATCCATTCTAAAACAGACGTTTTTAATTTCAGAGGTTGCTTTCTCCAACCATCCTATCTGCCACTGAGAAAGACACTGCCATTAAATGTTTCAAATTGAAGTTTCCTATTTCACAAGTGAGAACAACTTATACTTCACTATCACTCGGTAAACACAATACTGCTTTTCAAAGGAAATCATAGCAGGAGAGGAAGCAAAGGAGACAGTCAAGAAAAAAGTAATCTATCCAAACAGTGCTGTTGCAGTCGCCTACTACACAGTGCCAGTGATTTCCAAAACAAAACAAAAAATGCACAAATTCTCTACAGCATCTACTCATATAATTTTTCAGAGAGAGACAGATGCAGACTGAACTCACTGTCTTAGTGAAGCCTGATTCATTAAAATTAGGAACCCAGCAGTAACTCCTTTTCCACTTCAGTAGAGGCTTTACTAAGTAGCACTACTGCCAAGTAAGGCCAACATGACAATATGAAAAACAAAGATGGATCATAGGATTTCATTTCATGCTGCACAGGAAAGCGTCCTTGTTTTTGTTGGCCAATCTGGAAGTAGCCCAGGCTAAGAGACAGATACAATATCATACTCAAGGCACCAAACTTTACCCTTCACCTCGCAAACTCATTGGCTTCTATGCCTCAAAACAGTATACACTAAAAAAAAATAAATTACTGTGACTTGGGAAAGAACCCACAGTAGATGTTTCAAAAGTTAGATGGGAAATCTCTGAAATGGATGTAAGAATTACCCATCTAACTGCTATTGAAAAGAAAGCTATCCACCTGCATGTTATTCTGTATATAACAGCCTGAAGCTTGGACAAGGGGCTGCAACTCATTCTATAGTCAGTGGCAGCAGAAGGAATTTTTCTTTTGCTGTTCTTATGGCATCATCCTGAGTATCCAGTCCTATGAAATGGTATACTGAGTTAGTAGACAGAGCAACACATCCAGCTCACATACATTTTTCTGGCCAGTGCTAGATACTTCAGCAGGAGTGGAAAACATAGTGAAGAGCTAGGAGAAAAAGAAGGCATTCTGAAAGGAAAAAAAAAAAAAAAAAAAAAAAGCTGAGCAAATGTGTCTCTACAAGGAGAGATTCACTATAAGAAACCTCACTACAAGTAATAGAAGTAATAGCTAGCTAACCCACAAAACTAAGAATTTTGCTATGGTTTGCTAAGAATATTTCAGAATTATGAATAATAAAAGTAAGCCAGTTAGAAGGGGGACTGTATTTAATGATGAGATATTGTATGTCCAGAAACTTATGCTTTTAAATAATCTGTTGGAAATTACTTCATTCTAAGGAAGCTTGTGGGCAAGGTCAATATCAAAATATGCAGAGCATTGTCATAGGACCTAGTCATTGATCCATAAATTGAGAGAATGGGATACAATGCTTGCAGTCCTGTCTCATCATCCCTTCCACTCTACAGCACAAAGACCTGTCACTGCATCCTGCTGGGGAAGCCAGGCCTGTGCTCTTCTCCAGATGTGCTCCTCAGATTCTGAGGAACCCCTATTCCACACAGATCTCTCAATGCAGTCAGCTCAACTAGCTAAACATCACCTACCATCAGCCTCTCTTATAGGAAGGATATTTCCCCAGATCTCCACCTAAAAGGGCAGTCTCTGGATTAATCTGAAGTGCAACACTCAAACTGCACTCCAAATAGAAAGAAGTTAGAAAGGAGAGAAAGGGACAACAGGATCAAGAAACAGGAGAGAACTTTACTAAATTATTTTACAATTACTAAAACTTCTTGGTTCTTTCTAGTTTGAATCCTGAAATGAATGGCATTGTTTAGAACACTATAATATAATTTGGTATTTGAAGACGGAAGACATTAAAATGAACAGTTTTTAACTAAGACAAATAAGTTTCAACTTATTTAAATGTATGTTGGACTATTGGCCATTCCTGTGTAAAAAAGGATTGCCTCCAAGAGTACCTTAAAACCCTATTGCATTTTAATCTTCTGTGCTGACAAATTATTTCAGGCAGAGTTAATGTGAATGTCACAATTACGGAACCTATGACATGGGACATTTAGGAAGTGATGTGCTTTTTCTCCCATCAGGACTGAATAGGCCCCATGCATACAACCTCATAGAAAGCTAGGCCAAAGGCACAGAGACAGCACGGTACCTGACAAGCCAGAAATTCTAATTGGAGAGCAGGCATCAGACCTTGTCTCGTGTAAACCAAGATGTCGGACCCATTGAGAGGATGAAGCTATAGTGTGTGTGTTGGTCAGCGCTCCCCTTGGCAATTGATTTTTCTGCTGGAACTTAAGTCAGCTTTGTAGTGCTCTGCTGATCTGCTCTTCCAGTTGTCAGTGTGGTAAGCCTAGTGGCACTTGCTTCTTGTGAGTAGAAAGGAGGAAATGGTGCAAAGAGAAAGGAAAAGGATAAGCTTGTTTCAGACGCAATGAATCAGGGAATTTGTTCTGTAGATAGACTGAGATTCATTCCTGCTGTGAAAGTGCTTTCAGAGAGCTAGCAACTGGCTAGTGTTAAACTGAACTATGAGTTTGAACTGAGATGATGTTGCAGGCTATGAATTGGTATTGTGTTCTGTGATGTGCAATGTTTGCTTCACAAGAGTGTGATGCAAATTAATTTAAAGCCAGTTTTTTGAAGGTCTTGAATTTCTGCGACAGAAATTCAGCCTGAGCAAGGATACAATAATAGAGAAGCAATACAGATACAATATGTACATGCCAAACACTTCAGTTTCTACTTGAGAGCTGGAACACACGTTCATATCTCTTATACAGCAAATCCATGCTCATTAATGCAAGAGCACTGGCTTAATTATAAATGTCATCTTCTTATTTAGCCTGAAACTTGAAAAAAACCAACAACCCTCAACCTAATTTTCCATTGTTAATTAATTACTAATTGGGAGGTTACATGCAAGAACTACTTCATTTACTGCAACAGAGGTTGCCATCTTCTTTGATGCCTTTTACATGTGCCTTTAAATGAAAGAAACCATTTAATATAATCCCAACTGCTTCAAATTTTGACATAAATTGATCCTGCCCCAGTAAATCTAGTGGGTTTTTTTTTTCTACATTTTTCTTTATTTATAATGTTTGCTTTTTATTTGGACATTTTCAGATGGTAGTTTAAGCCCTGTATAAGGCAATTGTCCTAATGCAGTGATTACTTAGATACGACAACTGTCAGGTAAACTGGAAGAATTAAATTTCATTTGGCCAAAACAGACCAAATTCTACTCATCTTCATCTCTCTTATGTAATTATCTGAACTAATTTTATGTAATTATCTGAACTAATTTTGTTTATTTATTTATTAATTAATTCAAACTGCTTAAAGTTGCTGAAGCCATGAAACCTATTATGGGAGTATATAAATCACTAGAGTTTTATATTTGTTAGCAAAACCTAGCCAAAATCTAAAACATCTCCTATGTGCATGATCACATCCTTGCTTTTCTTTCTTGAAAAGCTTCAACTCTAAATCAGTTATAAGCCCTGGATGTAACACTGCTGGCAAAAGAAAGGGTTTCAAACTAATTTGCAGTTTTTTTGTTGCAACCTTCAAATTTTTCTGCCAACCAGAGCAATAATTATTTTTCTTACTCTCCCATGAAACGAAAACATTGTGTGCAAGCATGCACACACAAAAGGTTTTGTTAAACATACAGTAAAAAAAAAAGTATTAAATGTTTTACTCACCAGTCACCCAAATATTTTGAAGGTCTGTTCAATTTTTTTTTTCCTCACAGAAACACCACTTCCTGGCTTATATACACGTCACTGATTAACAAGTACACACAAAAGTAAATTTTAACTCTGCACCTCCCAGAACTCCTTTCTTCCCACACTTGGCATTAGTCTGACAGTTTACACAAACAAGTTCCTACTGTTTTCAGAAGTTTCTGTCCTGAGAATATTACCTCTTGGCAATTGCACAGTTTAAAATAAACTATTATTGAGAGAAAAGAAATTACGATCATAGTTTATAATCAGCTAAATGAAAACCATAGCTGCTCTTTCAGAACAATCATTATTCATTATAATACTGCTGCCAAAGGACTGCTGCCAAAAAATAAAGGCACTGTCTTCACTCTGTGCCCTAAGCTGAGTTGACCTTACAGTGAGAATGTACCACACCTGCTATGCATCCAGCCTTAATCTAATGTAAGGTCTCTTAAATTTAGAGGATATGCAAGTCATTCTTCTCCTCATTTTTACTAGACAGTGCATTATATATTTGTGTGTCTTGCACTGTGTCTTCCACTTGGCCTAGCTGCCAGCCTCTATCCCATTTCAAGTGCCTCTCATTTATACTGCAAATGCATTCTGGCACCCATTCCCTTCCACTAGCCAGGAATGCTAAGAGCAGAACCCAGCCATGTCTAATTTTCTTCATCCTGAATTCTGCCACAACAGTTAACAGATACCCAACTATTGAATCACTTGCACAGTTCTCACTTGGTTCAGTCAATCCACTTCAGACAAGCAGCCACAGGTTGTCAAAAGTGCCATTAGCATGCCAGCTTCACAGTTTATCCCCACCACACACCATGATTAGTACGAATATATACTGTTTGAATATGTACCTGACAGTGGGAGGATGAATCGTGTTCAGCAAGATGGCAGAAGAAAACAAGAAGATACTGCTTTCAAATGTTCACAAACTCAGAGGGTGGGATTCAATCTAGAGCTGGAAATTGGGCAGGCACGAAGGCAGCCCTGTGTGCTGTCACATATGAACCTCCCTTTGACATCAAAAGTAACACCAGTGTCAAACGTCTCAGAGACACTTTTTCAGTTCTACAAGTTTTTCATCCAAAATGGTGACCCCAGTACATTATTACAAGTAATACGTAGGAACAGTCTGCCCCAAAACATGCACTATTACTGGTGGCTTGCAACAGAAGAGTTCTCATCTGACTGCTTTAATAAAGCTAAGACATATTCTTAGAGGTTATTGACTGCCTTTCATCCTCAAGCATCCCCACAGAATGGAAACAATTTCACCAGAACAACAGTATTGAGATCTACACAAAAGGAACAGATACTTTATGGTTATCCAGGCAAAAAAAAAAAAAAAAAAAAGACAACCAAGAAAAATGCTGCAAGTCTTACAGAGTGCTATATATATATATGAATATTTATGTGTATATATAAATTCATATACATATAAATCATACACAGGACACTGATGCAGAACTGATAGCCTCTTTGCAACAAGAAGGAAATACCCAAATAATATCACAGGCATCAAAGCCAAAGAAAAATGAATTCTCAAGGGTGGGGTTTGCATGCATTGTCTAATGTCTGATATGGACTGATGTTTTTTTGTCTGTCACTCAGTAAGGGCACAAACATAACCTAGTCACCTGCTCTTAGGAAAATCACTGACTTAATAACTTTAGAGCACAAACTCCAGACAAATTGGATGAAAGTAGTTTAAAAGTTGGTAAGAAGAGGATTTTTGTGTACATTCAGACAATGAAAACGAGAGTCATATTTTGTTAGTAAATTGAGCTAAAAATAATAGAAAGGACAAGAGATAAAGGGACAGAATAGTTAGAATGAAACACTACAAAGGATTTCCTTCTCTCTGAATCTTGACTGTGTATATTCTATATTCACAGAGAATTACCTCACTTTATGTGTGTCTTGGCTCTCCCTTAATGTAAAAATTACAGTTCCTCCCTCAGAGGGATACTAGGATGGTAACCTCCCATTAAAGACTGTTCAGACACTACAGGTATAAAACTGTACACAATGCCTACACAGACCGAAATTGGCTACATTGCTGTAAATCAGAAGCAAGTGAAATACATATCCACACTAATGGTTTTTCAGAAGCTGTAAGTCTTTCATTTCTGCAGGGACACTAATTTTTTCAACCAAAGTGTTAGAATCCTCTGTCCCTCCAACTTACTAATTCTGTACAGCACCACTCAATGACTCCATTTTCAGTTGTACTTTCACCATCTAAATTGGCAGCACTGAAATTTCTTCACTCTCTGTACCTCCACACCCCCTCCCGAAATACCTCAGAGAATATTATATTAGTTAAAACTTACATAACAGGTGTTTGATTCAATGTGTATCATTGCTGATACATCGTTTAATCCCAGAGAATTTTTTTTATTTGCTGTTTGAGAATGGAAAAAAAGAAAGTAAAATTGCTTTTTCATTGGTAAGAAAAGATTATAGTTTTGGTTTCTTTTTTTTTTTTTTTTTTTTTTTTTTTAAAAAAAAAAAAATTATTTAATTATTTAAAAAATAGGGAAAAATTTTTTTTTTTACAAAAAAAAAGTAAAAACAAAAAAAAAAAAAAAGTAAATAAGT